>NW_016690184.1:11209341-11223945 GCF_001604755.1 Lepidothrix coronata
TCAGGAAGCAGTTGCTCACTATTTTGTTTATCTTTGATGTTTTGTTTGTTTTGCATCAGTGGAGTACTACTCTCAACAATGTTTTGATTTTTGTTTCTTTTTCTTCCCCCAGGGCTTCAGCAGCACAGCATCTGAAGGCTTTGCAAGCCTTGATGCTTTAAGTCTTCCATCCAGCTTGTGAGGTAAGTGTCACCTCCCTGTTACAGCTGGGTGGATTCTCCGTCCCTGGAGGTTTTTAAGATGAGACTGGATGTGGCACTTAGTGCCACCGTCTAGTAACTATGGCAGTAGTGGATCAAGGGTTGGACTTGATGATCTCAGAGGTCTTTTCCAACCTGGGTGATTCTATGATTCTATGGCAGGGGAACAGGAGCAAGTCCCTCAGACCACAGGGGAACTGTCACAAAGGAAGGGAGTTTTTTCACATAAAGTGCCTATAGTTAAGAGGTCTGTACATGACATGGCTCTCTGAGTGATCTTGTTTAGTGATGAAAACGAACAGGCACTTCTGCACAATAAGTCACCTCCTCTGCTGCAGGAGGAGACAAATAAGACTGGTCAAGTTTCTCTACACTGACTATAATGAAAACCAGGACAACAAGCTCCAGTGCAGGTGTCTATATTGTAAACATCTGTGTTTAGCCACCCAAATCACACCTGAAGTGTCCATACCATGACTGAAAGAGAGAGGAATTTTCTGAGCAGTCACTCAGCCTTGCTCCAGTCACCTTACTCTAATCTTAGATTAAAATGTGGCAGCGCTGTCCACTGACATCTTGGCACACAGGAGACATCCCCTGACATGCTCTGGCCAGTGAGTAGGGCACACTTTGCTCTTCTGTCTGCAGTGGACTACTCCAGATTCCTTGAAAAATGAGGAGTTCACTCCATGGAACACTAGGAGCATTAGAGGAAACAAGACAGCAGGGACAAGAAGGAACATACCCTTGCCAGTTCACTGACCTACACCAAGGGATTCCACTTGTCTGGATATTCACATTCCTGGCTTTTCACTTCCCTTGCCATTTCTGTCATTTGCTCAGTGAATGAAAGAGCTGAAGAAAAGGCACAGCAAACTGAAATGTCCTGAAAATGCTGACTTGCCTTCTAGCATGCCAAAGAGTAAGAAAATACATAGAGTTGAAGCTGGCCTTGCCACAGCCCTGTTTGGACCAGACAACCTCTGAAGACCTCTTCATATCTACCTCTTTTGGGCACTCCATGAATCCCTGACCAACAGATTGTTATGGTAGCTAGGCAAGAAAATGGGGCTCAGATGAGGAAATGCCTTTGTAGATGAAACTGTAAGTACTGGGGTTAAGTTAAACTGCTAGAAGGAAGCCGTGATACAGGCTTCCCTCCTCTTCCAACTCGCTCAACAAACTGCTCTTGAGAAAAACAAACATATTTAGGCCTCATTTCACTGGAATTTTGTGCTTTCCGTATATATTATATATGCACATACCAATACATTTTTGCGTATTAAATTTTCATACTAGTGGTTCTGCTCATGTGTGTACAAACTGACTGAACCCACTAAACTCCGGGAAGGAATTGCTGTTGGTGCCCTGCAAGCTGCTGCGCGAGGGTGAGCAGGGCTGCGGCGAGAGCACGTAACTCACCAACTTGCGGATTTCACATTCTAGGTTCTGAATACAGTCCAGTTTCCTTTTGCGGCAGCGCTGAGCTGCAATTCGGTTCTTGCTGCGCCGGCGGACATCATGGATGAACTCGAGCTGCTCTGAGGTTAGCTTGTGCATCTTTATCATCATCTGGAAATCATTCCTTGGAAGATCTGTGATTTGATCAACAGGAAAAGGAAGTTTCACCTAAAACAAACAAACACAAGACAGAGTCATATTCTGTTTGCTCAGTGCAAGCTGAACAAGAGTGAGTGGAAGGATGATTATGCTGCCACTCCCTTCAATAAACAACACACCAAGTTTTACATTGGGCAAGTTTTTAACACTCCCTTGTGGCACAATGTGGAGATCCAGATGGTAAGAATCAGATGATAATTGTACTTAAATCAGCAATATAGATGAATCCCAGATAAAAATTTCATCTTTCTACAAAGCTGTAATAACTGATCTCAATGCATTAAAAGAAGGTTCTGTCCACTAGGAGACATGGCCTTTTGGACAGAGTGAAGTACCTCACTGCAATTAAATTCAAACTAGTTTCAAGGAAGGGGTTATTACCACAGCAGGAAACCTGTCTCTGCACGGCCTGCAGGACTGAAAGTTTGATTAGGTGTGAGGTTAAAAATGCAACCTGACACCTCAAGTGGATGAAAAATACTGTATTGCAATTAGGAAAGGTCACCTAATCAGTATTTCAACTGAGCAGTACACTATATAAGAAGAAAGGGTCAAAGGAGTGTAATGAAGCATATCCTGCTAAAATATACACATTTTGAAATAAAACAACATACATTGACACTAATATTTTTGTAGATTAAAGAGCACTGAACTTGTATTTCTTGAAAAAGTCAGTTTCTGACTTCAGGAGTTCTACCAATTATGCAGTAAAGCACAGCAAAGGCTGCAAAACACAAAGCTCCTAACACTTTGAAGCAATGAACACACACTGTCTCAAAAGCTGAAGAACGGTCGATGTGCTTAAAACCTTTCTTCCCCAAACCTATCAGCTTGCTAAAATCAAAGTAAGCACCTCTCCTCAAAAATCTTGCTTGACTTGGAGCCCCAGACTGATAACTACCAAAAACCTGATGCTCCTTGGCAGACTGTTGTATTTGTTGGCCAAAATTGACAAAACTGAAGGAGGTGGCAACTGAATAACTCGATTGATCTCCTTTCCTTTTTTGAGTCATACCCACACTGCCCAAAAGATGGCAGTAAATATTTAGATTTCTGTCCCTATTCCGTATTCTCCATGCAGGCCACCAAAGAAGGTAAGTTGCTCCAGCCAAGGATAAGATTCCTTTGATATTTAAACCCACTATTGTCTTCACGTTGTGTACTTTAATTATTCGGAGATACAGAAAGTAACAACAAGGATTAGAAGTAAGTTATCTTCATCAGAGAGCTGAGTTGTTCAAGCAGAACAGTTTGCTGAGGACACACGTACTCCAACACACAGCGGTGGCCTCTGGCACTGACAGTCACAGACCCTCAGCAAGGACCTGGACCTGCTGATAATGAGCTCCTCGCCTTGTTTATGACCATTCTTGGGCATTTTCTTGTACTATTTTATCACTGCTCTGTGCATCTCCAAGCCTGTGGTACGTGAAAGTCAGTGCAAACACCTAGCACATTCTTTCAGATGGTTTCACGCCCTGAACATTCATTCATGTCCTTCTGCTGCATGTGTCCAGGCACTCCTTTGTAACACACTACTTGACAGGACAATTTAAACGAGCAAGAAGCACCAGATATTGCCCTAATCACCCCAGATTCCTGCTTGTACACACAAACGCTGACCTTAGGCGCAGTGATGCAGACCACCTTGTTTATAGACTGCTAACTAATAATAAGAAACATGTTTGATTCCCCTCCCAAGCCTCAACATAAACTCAGTGTCACCTGCTTTTCTCTTAAGTTTCAACCAGGGTCTGAAAATAAAAACAGCCAGTGCTTTCCTCTGAAAGACACCACAGTTTCACTGCAAAATCAGTCCTTTCATGTTCCCAGTTTTTCCTTATTTTCTTAAGACCAAAGCGGAAAGTGATGTTAACTTTATTTCTTCCTCCCTCTCCCTTCCAAAACATATTTACTTGCAAGGAGGATATGTGCTTGTAGCTGAAATGGAAACGAAAGGGAAAAAACTTAAATCTGTCAGGCAGAAGTTGCTGAAGGGAAATGGGAAAATAAATAGAAACAGATTCATTAAAAAAAAAAAAAGGATTGAAAAGAAAACCATCCACACAGCAGACCAGAGACTGCTATCAGTAATCCCAGCATAATCCCACTCCTGTCATAGGCAGCACTGTGCAGGATTAAAAACGTGAAAGGGAGAGTGGAAGTGAGTCAGACTCATTTCCTTCACCATTCACAGCATTTTTATTGCCTGTCTCCCTCTTCGAGAGAGCTGTCAACTGAAAAAAAACCAAAACCACCAAGCCCTTGCCACAGATGCCAAATAACTGCACCAGGGCGTTGCTGCAGCGAGAGGCTACTGGTGTTTTACATCTGCACAGGGTAAGACTGTCAGATGGTGTTTATCATAACAGAGTGGTGAGTTATTTTGCAAGAGCCTATGACTGTGCAATGGGTGGGATTCATCTGACCCATGCAGAGCTGCATGAAGTGATGGGTTGGAACTACTTAGTGTCCGTGTCTCTGTTGTTGTCATGGAGGCCTTCAGATGGCATTGCATGCTTCTCCCTCCTGGCTGCAGAAGGAGTGGAGATGAGACTCAGAAAAGATTCTGTATCTCACAGTATCTGAGGTAGGTGAGAGAAACTTTACCCGAGGTGTCTGAAAAAGAACAATCTTTTCTAAGATGTGAAAGAAAAACCCAGCGAGTATGTTTTCTCATAAAATTTTCTTTCTAATAACTATGATTTTTATATAGGAAATGAATGTGTACTTTTTGGTTCAGGTTATTTCAAATTAGAAATGCAAGTGGGATCACTGCTCCTTCCAGGAGTTACTCTAGCCAGAGTTAGCCTCTCAGAGCTGTAAAATCTTCCCTATGAACACAATTACTCTTGCCCTGCATTTTTACACCAGCAGCAGCAGTAGTAGCAGCTCATTTTCCACCACACGACAAATAAACTGGCACCTTCTATGACTACTGCAGACTCTATTGCCCCCAGCTCTGGCTGATGCACTCCTGAGAGGACAACCAATCCACCCTGGTGAAAAAGAAAACCTGTTTATGATTTTGTGGCATTTTCCCCCCTTGTAGTAGCATTAGGATGCCACTGTAAATGTCATTGCTTTGAGTGGCTAAGTGAGAGCAGTGATGTAGACAGACAGGGACAGCCACTGACTCAGCACATGCAAGGCCCATATATAACCAATTAATTCCTTCAAGCTTCACTAGTTAGTGCCAGCTTGGATCATATGCCAGTTACTGCTGTGCTGCTCATCTACTGTACTAGTTACTGTTGCTGCTGCTGCTCTCCCCCTCTCTTTTTCTCTGTAATAAAGGAAAGGACCGAGGACTTGTATCCACTCACAATAAAATATTGGGAATTTCTTTATCCCATGCATAAAATTAGCTTTTTCACTCTCTTTAAATTTTGACATCATCTCCCCTGAGCTGTCAAGTGCCAGTAAAGACAATGAACTCCCCAAGTCTGACTTTAACATCATAGTAACTAAAAGGACTTCTATATTAGACATAAGAAAAAGTAACCATTATGTATGGGGTATGGGAAGGGGGAACTCACAGTACCAGCCTGACCTTTATAAGCAGTTCAAAATCCTTGTCAGTTGCTCCAGAGTTGTAAGAAATAAAACTCTTGCCTTAGTGCTCTTAAATTGAAAGCCAGTTACTGAAATCCTCTGACACTTAAAATTGCCTGGTCCTTGGAAGGCTCTCAGGACCCACTTAAGTAAGCTATCACAGGGGGTGAATCCTATCAATGCTTTTTTTGATGCAGAAAGGGGTAATTTACTTCACACAGAAAAGCCCAACATATCAATGTTGTTTTTCCAAGTATCTTCCTTGGCATGCATGTCTGTCTTCCACAAACACTCAGAAAAGACAGCTCGGAGGACAGGAGCTGAAGTGTGTCCACCTGTGTTAGGGGCTCAACTGCCTACATGCTATTTCAGATCAGCAGGTCCCACTGCAGATAGCATGTTCTATCTCATGCAAGACAACTGATGGCCCTGTAGTTGCCTGGGGTCAACTCCAGCCTCACCTCCAGAGGGCCACCAGAGGTGTTCGAGTCACTAAATGCTGCCTGAGAGGGCACTGCTATGCACTCAGTGGAGACAGCCTAGGTAATCTTTTGGTTTGCCACCTGCCTCAGAGAAGTGAGTAACGGGCTAGTCCTGTAGCTGAGGCCTTTAACTCAACAATCAGATGTGCATGGGATTCTCATCCTTTAGCCCATGACTTGGACTTTTATGCAGATCACACGCTGTTGGTGTTTAAAATGCTGGGCTGGTGACTTCCCATTCACTGCTTGCCGTGTCCCCAAGTTCCAGCCCTTCAAAGGACACAACAGTACAATACTCCTGCCCTTTAACAGGCTTTTCTGAGACTTGGGATAGCACAGAAACACTGACAGAAACCATAGGTTTAAGAAGGGCAGATCAGGTGGTGAAATGAGGGGGGATAAAGTGCAGTATTTCTCTGAAAGATCTGCTTTTACAAAAGAAATTAAAAAATGAGAGAGTCCTTCAAAAGTCCACACAAGGTCTTCAGATCAGGGCATAACAGAATTGGTTGCGGGCTGTAGGTGCAATGAAATAATGTAGTGTTTAAAAGAGGATCCTACTGAAATTTCAAACTCTCAGTGTTGTTGTAATCCAGTAATTCTCTGCTACCAGTATGGATACCATTCCTACTGAAGAGAGGAAAGAAAACAAAACTGCCATGAAGTTTATTTTACAAGACCGATGTCTGACAAGAACCCATTTAACCAGAAGTTGACCAACACAATGCCCAGTGATACCACTGAGGATCCTGGTCAGGAGAACACCTACCAGAAAAGAATATGCAAAGTAATTTTGTCATTTTCAAATTTGCAAACCTAGTAGAATCAGAAAAGCTGGGGTGACTGATCACCAAATACCATATACCAAAGCAAGTCAACACATGTATTTTTCTTGGTTACTCTTCTTTCTATATAATACCCTTCTCTAAGTAGAAATACTAAGCACTGAAGCAGACTTAGCTTAGGTAACTCAGCACAGTTCCAGTAGATTTCTGGTAGAGCAACTTTGGTTTACTCCTCTTTTCTGGGGCTTTGACTTCCAGCACTTTGCTAAGCATCAGCAGAGAAACAGAGAAAGGGTGGCTGCCTGTTGCTTAACATGGAGGGGTTTCAACTCTCACTGAAGGTTATTTACCTACAATATTCTCAATGGTCTAATTTCATTAGCTTTGTGTTTATGAAAATGTTCTTTGAAAAGTGAGCCACTAACCCAGGCGGGAAATTCTTTTGAAATACAAATGAAAGAAGCATTGAATGCAATTCTCTAGATAGTAACAGTTCTTGGAAAACTCCACCTCTTACCTCCTCCCGCTCTTGTTTATTCTTTTCCTAAGAAAACTCACTCATCAAATTAGACTGAGCTGAGATTTCTTTTTAACTGGTTTAGTAGTACAATATTTTTTGCAAATTTTCTAGCAGAAAAAAACATAGATACTTGTTGAAGAAATGGAATATCAAGAAAAGTAGGTAGTGCTGAAGTTTCTGTTCCTAAGTAGGTTAACAGATTGACAGACTACTTCCTTCTCAACAATTCATTATTTCAGGGCTTATTGTTTTGTTGTTGCTATTTTAAGCAGGATTGTCAGAACCCACATGCAAAGCACTGAGCTTTAAATCATCTCTCTAGTATTATATGCCAATACCTGATTTTTAACAACCTGTGGAGGCCTGAGAGAGCTGAGTGAAAAGAGAAACACAAACTATAAAATATTTCTGTAAAGTCCCAATAGCTCAAGTAACAGCCCTGTTCCTGCAACTCTGTAACAGGGGGGACACCCTACACTGCACTTGCTGCTTCTATCACAAAGCCTTAACAAAGGGAGATCACAGAGGAGTCTCGGAGGCTCCAGGAAGGGAAATAATAGGCAAAGACATCTTGAAGAAGATTTACCAGTGGTGTTATAAGGACTACCACCTCCTCTGACACTTGTGACTGCCCTCTGCACCCCCAATAAGAGGGAGGCTGGTGACATAGTGGGGTCACTGTCACCCAAAATGGCTCTCATGCTGAGCACTTTTGACAGCAAGCAACTTTGGTCATGTGCTCCTGAATGGTATCTGTCTCTGTGTGAAAGCAGAATGCCCAAAAAAAGCAGAGAGAAGAAACCTTTCACTTACTTCTCATACAATCAATACATCAACAAATGACGTTTTGTGACATTAATTCTGGCATTGATGGCACTCTGGGACCCAAATTAAGACCAACAAGGTCCAAATTCCAGGGAAACTGAGCAGCCCTGAGATAACTCAGGGTCAGAGTCCACTAGGCTTATTCCTATCAGGCCGTTCCACCCAAATGAAAGCCCACTCTCAGCAGAAGAGCTTGCATGGCCACCCTCCAAAAGGGCAAGCACCTCTGTGTCATGTGCTTTCTGAATAGAAGCCCAGTAACACTATGTGTTCTGATATGGCAGGGGGAAAGGGGCCTGTCTGTGAAGTCATCAGGACAGCAAGGGCAAACCCACAATTTTGGGAAAGAGAAAGATTCCCATGCAGCTTGCAGGGAGATGAAGGACAGAAAGCTGTCCATTGCAGATGGTTGTTAGTCTCTCCTGCTGTTTTAATTGCAGCCAAACTGCTAAAAGTAGGTAGAGCAACTTATACAAGAACTTTCTGCTGCTATTAGATATTTTCTACTGCCTTGTTTAAGATATCCTTCACCGAGGTTCCCACAGCAGCAGATCTTGCAGGATACACACCTGAAGTCACTGTATAAATACAGTATTGTTCAGTGAGGCTGCAATGCCCTTTCTTGCATTGGTAATGACCTTTAAAAATCACTTTTCAGACAAAATCTGTACCAAAGCACTGGCGTGATCTGCTTACCCTTGGCTTATTTGGGATAGTGCAGTGCAACCTCACAGAGCATTAATTTTCTCACCACATTTTTAATGCCCAGCAGCCCTAATCAAAATGCTCCAGGAAATAATAATAATAATAAAAAAGCTATATCAGCAGTCCCAGGGAGAAAACTTGTTCAGCACAGTGCAGAAAGTCTTCCCAGGAGGAAACCAGCTGCAAAACCAGGAGTGGAACAAACCTTTCCTAGCAGTGCCCCAGAACCAGGTATGTCTGTCTGCCAGTGGCACACCAGGATGGCCTCCTATTTTCTCCTCTCATGAATATTGCTCTTCTCATTCATGGTCTCCTGAATATACTGGCATACCTTTTTTTTTTTTTGGAAACCACCACCAGTCCCCTATAACCTTCTCATTTCACTCTTCCAGGTTCACTTCTGCTGCAGCATATCTCCACAGAATTACCTAATTATGACAGCTAATTAATCATCAATCCCAAAAAGGGTAAACTCCCGCCCTCTGTGCTGCCTCATGCTGAGCATTACCCTCTGCTGAGCAATCACCACACATGGGTGGAGACCTGATGCTCCCCTCAGTCTCAGTCCCACTCCCTGCTACTTTCTGCTCCTTGTAAAGGCAGGACTTCACTGAGTAATCCTGGTATGGCCAGGCAGAGCTGCTGTACGGCTTCCTGAATGAGGTTCTACTCACAATATCTCAGGCAGCCTCCCAAGGAGACTTCTTTCTCTTCTGCACTGTCCCGAGCTGAGGACATGGGGACAAAGAACTGTCCTCTCAGAATCATTGGTACAGTGTGACCAGGGATTAGGACACCAGAGGCTCCCCAGGCTCTTCAACCCTTTCTCGGAACTAAGCAGCCAACTAAAGGAACCACCCACATCTGTCTGAAAGATATCTTCCAGAGCCTGGGATGTAGTGGAATAAGGACTGAGGAATAGAATAAAGTTCACTCTTTTCATTCCTACTCCATAACTAAGCCCACCTGGTTCTGAACTGGGTGCTGACAGCATATGAACCCCCCAAACTTGCACTTGCTGTAGCACAAGCTATATAGTGTTTCAGCATTACTAGAGGAATTTGATATGTGATTTCACCCACCTGCACTATAGGTCATGCAGTTTCCTAATGAAGCTCTATGAAAACATCCAATCTTTTTCAGTTTCTGGGGTCTGCAACACATCTCCATGATTTAAGCCTGCTCTCAAACTAGTGACTTCACAAAGACAGCTTATTCCATCACGCTTAGTCAGTTATCACTGCAACATCTCCAGCTGGCCCATCTCTAGTTTTAGAGTGGCCCCTCTTTTCTCTCTCATGGGAGAACTACATGGGAATTGACACTCTTCAACCCCAAATCATTCCCCTGTCATTTCCTTAACAGTCCTGGAAATTAAAGAATAACTTCTCTTTGAAACCATTTATGCAAAGGCTGCCAGAACTCACCACCAAACGAAATGTCACAGGCAGGGAACATGATCTAAGTTGTCACATAATGGAGGCAAAAACACGCTACCTGTGTGTGTGACACATGCGCGCGCGCGCACACGGACAGAGGGAAGATGATTCGAATACCATTTCCACAGCCCAGAGTGGCCAGCTATGCAACTGTTTAATTTCACACCTCTTTCTCCTCCCACTCTATCTCCCTCCTCTACTCCGGCTGTTAGCAATATGCAGCACTGGCTCTTCAAGCGGGCTGCTCAACTCTCAGTGTCAGCGAAGGCACAACCTGAGGTTTCTCAGACACCAGCAGCAATAACAGGTGGAGCTGGAACCACCTCAGTAAATTAAGGATAAAGAACAATGCTTTGTGTCACACAAGTGGGTAAGGGAGGGAGGAAGACAGGACGCTGCCAGCAGACTCCTAAGCACATCAGTGCACATCATTCGGCAGTTTACTATTGTCCCAAACCCAAATTTTCAGAAGAGCCAAACACCACAGAGGTCAAGCAGAGCTATTTATGTGAAGTCAATCACGTGCACTCAGCTGATGAGGGAATAACCAGAAATTACTCTTTGCTGCTATAAACAAAGTAAGTGCTGGGGAAATGCAAAGTCATTTGAGAGAATCAAGGAGCGATTAATTGTGTCACAACAACTGTGGTAATATGTACTTATCTTAAATCCCTACCTCATGCCCTCTGTCTTGCACAGGACATGATTCACTGTCTGCTTCTGAGAATGACCCAGACTCATCGCTGGAGTTTGTTCCATAGGATGGCTCACATTTAATCTGGGCTCGGACCGGGTTGTACAATCCATCCCCCACCACTCCTGGCTCCTGGTGCTCGGGTGCCAGGAATCGGGGGCCTTGGGAGCAAGGGGAAGAGGAGAGCTCGCAAAGACGCAGACTGCAGGGAGAGCCACCACTGCCGTCCTCTGCATACGAGTAGGAAGAGCATGAACTGGAGGTCCTGGTTCTGGTTTCCAAAGGAGGAGAGCGAGGGCAAACTTTAATTGGCACTGGACAGCTGGTGTTCGGCCGCATCCTTCCTGGCAAGTGATCAGCTGTCAGTCCGCTGTGCGAATAGGTCTGAGAGCTGGGGAGAGACTGGCTACTGCCAGCCCACAGACCCTTTGGCACAGTCTCAGTGAGGTCTTTGTCCAAGCTGCTCACACCAGAATATGAATGCACTGAAGTGTTTACTTGGTCACAAGCATTTGAAGAGAATATAACACTCCTCCTGTCCAGTTCCCCTTCTTGCTTACAGAGAGTTTCAAAGCCGGGCCCCCTGAGCGGCGATCCCACTGTGAAGTTGGAAGCATCCTTCTGCATGGCATGGGACTGTCCATAGTTCCCTGTGAAAGGGACGTAATCAGTTTTGTGGTCACCCTGAGTTGTCCCTTTTTCAAAAGGGCATGCTGGACTCCTGCCAAAGTGCTGTTGGGAAGTGCTGGGGAAGCCAACCAAATCCATGCTTTTTGTTCTGTTGAAGAAAGATCGCAAGCAAGAAGGAGAAGACCCACTTTTTGGCCTGTCGACACAAGTGGGGCTTGGCTGTTTCCTGTCCATTTCAACATCCCCTTCTTTATCCCTGATGTCAGGTTCATCTCCAGACAGGCAAAGTGTGATGCTTTCTTCATCGTTCTCTTCATTCTGAGGCTCACTTTTTATCTGGCCCATAGCAAGTCCTGATTTGAGGCCATTTCCAGAGCTCTCTTCGCTGAATGTGCTTGCAAAACCTGAGGTACTGATGTGTGATGTGTTGTAGACATTCTTGGTACAAGCAAGCTGGTATTTCTTGTATCTGGGGTACCGTGTTACTGCATCTTTATCTAAATTGTCCTTGCTATCTCTCAGCATGTCAGAGTCA
This sequence comes from Lepidothrix coronata, assembly GCF_001604755.1. NCBI lineage: Eukaryota > Metazoa > Chordata > Aves > Passeriformes > Pipridae > Lepidothrix > Lepidothrix coronata. Next base: position 11,221,332 of record NW_016690184.1, read on the forward strand.
GGCAGCATCCCTTCCCCTTTGTCTGCTCCAGCGACAGTGGTTTCAAAACTGAAGGGCTCTTGGTGCATCCTCTCTCTTGGGCAAGATATTTTTGATGTCTCCGATTCCATCGTCTCCTCCTCATCTCCATCCGAGTTCTCCTCATCGTGCATGCGCTGACAGGTGGTATCTTTTTTGCACAGGAACAGGCCATCTTCATTGTTCAGCAGTTGTGTCTGAAGGAAGCTGAAGCAGGAGTCCTCCAGGTTGTGCATGCGCAGGAATTCCGCGCAGTGGATGACCTCCTGGATGTTTTCTCTGCTGAGTAACAGCTTAGCAGTATAGGCAAACTGTAACAATGGACCAAATCCCCTGACAGTGACCTGCAAAAAAAGAGAGGGAAATTGCCAGCGTTACCATCAGCTCTTGTAATCATCCCAACTCATTCATCATGTAGTTAAGATAACCTAACAGATCTTGCATTCAGAAATAAATACAGCTCAGCACCAGTTATTCTTCTATCACACCAGCAATGATGCTACATTCAGTAAGTAGCACTGCTCCCTTTATGCTGTACATCATTATACAGGACCTAGAAAGTAGATGCAGTCCCTTTCCCATTGCACCAACCACCTGCTACATGACCCTGGGAAGTCACTTCAGTCTCAATTCACCAAGACAACGTCTTGTCTAGCTTGCAAGTAGATTTCACAAATCAGCACTATTTTTCCCAAATATCTTGAAGACCTATGAACTAAGCCTCTGCCCTGATAAAAGACTGCAAAAACTAGTCTGGTGTGGACACTGCTAATTCTTGGATGGATCTTAACTGTGCTACAGTGCACTACCATGAAAGCCCAATGAAATTTTGATTCTTCTGCCCTGATGGAAGGTCCAGTGAACAGTGGTTTCAAGCTTAAGATATCACTTAAATCCAGAAAGTGTTTTGTGAAGGAAACATTTAATATTACAGCAAAATCCAACAGAAATCATCTTTCTGCCTCTTTCAAGGGTAAACTGGTTTCTTTTTTCTTCTCAAATTTTTGCAAGCCATTGCTGAATACATAATAGGTAAGTATTGACTGCACAGCTCTTTCCTCCACCCGATGGAGATTATTCTCCTCATACTGTTCCCGATTTTAGTGAGTCTGAGGTACAGCTAACAGGAAAGAAATTCCTATTTATAGTTCAAATGATGTAAATTACCCCGAGTCCCACCTCATTACTTAATTTTCCGCCATTTTCTTTGTAGAAAGAGTAAAAACTGTTTGCAGGGGAGTGATCTCCATCAACTGTTCCAGGTCTGAGTTATGCACCATTATTCATGTTTTTTTTCTCATCATACTATCTATATTTTACATTAATACACCATATATTAAAAAACACACACTTTCTGCCACCTCCTCCCATTTTTTACAGAGGTATCTTTATATATAGCAATCAAATAACTTGCTAAGCCACATGGTAAACTATAGATATTGTCTATTTTTGACCAAAAACGCACTGGTGCTAACTTCTGTTAAATTTTTTCTGTCGATGGGCATGAAACAAAGGTAGTGGAAAAACTCTATTCTTCATAAAGCAGCAAGAGGCTGCTTCAAAAATGGGGCTCGCCAACAAGGATAAAGGCTTCTCCACAAGTCGATTCAGTGGTTTGGCCACAAAGTTGAGATTTGGAAGACCACAACTCAATTTCCCATTGCACCAACCACCTGCTACATGACCCTGGCAAGTCACTTCAGTCTCAATTCACCAAGACAACTTCTTGTCTAGCTTGCAAGTAGGTTTCACAAATCAGAGTTCCCTATGCTTTGCATACCACGGAAAGGCATCTAGATGGGATGCAGTGTAGCCAGCACCTGCATGCCTATGTGAGGTTGGGATGCATGGCCTGCAACCTCTTTTTGGATATAGATGTCACTAGTACGTGTTCCCAGATCAGTTTCCTCTTTTCAAACAAACAAGAAGAGGAAGCACTGATGTTCCCTTTTGCAAAATGGCCTAAAGATCAGAAGAGGGACCTAGAAAGTAGATGCAGTCCCTTTCCCAGGCTGTGGGGATTTAAACTCACATTTCCCAGCTCCTCAGAAGGATATACTCAGGATGGTATGGAATATGGTATGGGATATAGGATACTCTGAAGGTGAGTTGCTTTTCCCTGTTCTTCCAAGTGAATTAATGCCACCAATCAAGAAGGCGCTCAGGAGGTTGGCGAGCCATCAGGCCATGAATTTGAGATAGTCTGATTCGTGACTAGCATGTATCTGAGTGAATAATTTGATTCATCTCAACAAAAAGCCTATAAATTCCCTACACTGCCTCAGGACCAGTGGTAGAGTTCATAGATCTTTATAGAAAATCTTGACTTCCAGAAACAAGCCTTTGTTACTCATAGACCTGTACTTGTGATGCTGGATTATGAAGATACCACAAGTGGTGCAGACTTTGATGGAGACAAAAATATTTTAAAACACCTCTAAAATTGCTCCCAATAGCTTTTCCATACATAATATTACTGCTGTATCTGCTATTTTAAGAAGCAGTGCATTTTCATGCATGTACTTACACACTTGCACATTCCTGTTTTACAATACGCCTCTGGTACAGAATTACCAAGATTTACAGCTGGCTATTA
>NW_016690184.1:11227070-11259526 GCF_001604755.1 Lepidothrix coronata
CTTGCCCGGGGGGCCGGGAATCGAACCCAGGTCGCAGCAGTGAGAGTCCTGCACCCTAACCACTAGACCACCAGAGGCCCCCTGGGCTGGAAATAATGCAATGATATAATCACCATCAAGAGACTTGTTAATCAGCATTAGCCATATTGAATTTACCAGCAAAATACTTACAGCAGCCCTGCAGAAAATAAGCACACAAAATCTATTTTATTTCAGTTTGACACTGCTTTTCTCCTTGCAGAGTCCTGTGGAGTGCAATGCTCTGGTTAGTCCTAATTGATTTAAGTGACCAGACTTCCACTACTTCCTTTGGGAGATCATTGCCAGACTCTACTTAAAACCTTCTTGTGAGGAAATATTTCCCTTATTTTCCTCCATCATCTCTCATTATATTTCCTTGATGCATTCTGGGTAATGCTTCTTCCTTTTGGAGAAATAGTTGTATTATTGTTATACTCTCTGCTCTCCCTTCTTCTTTGCTTAGTATTGTGTCATTAATGAAAAACTGGCTAATTCAAGGAAAACAGTATTGATCACTGTCAGATGGGAGAATAAGAAGCTGAGAAGAGAGTGAGCAATGAGAAATGCTAGTAAAGAAGGCAGAGTTACAGATGCAAATACAGCATTTTTAGCAAAGCATTTTTCTAGTTCTGAGCACGTACTTTTCTAAAATTAGGAGGAGGGTTAGCTCACTTCCACATTGGGAACATTGTATTTTCATAAGGGACTTCTAGGGCAGAAATTCTATTTTAAATGTAGTTGTACACACAAACTCACAGCCACCGCGGGAGACGCAGCACTGTGGGTGAACTCTCTCCAGCTCCCTGTTGTATCCATGTCCTCCATGAGGCTGACCAAGCATGCCATGGAGGCCTCTGTGTTCTGAACAGACGGGACATGGCCTCAGAGCACACACAGAGGTCTGTGGACCCATTTCTATGGACAGGCTGGACTCACTGTGCGCTGCAGAGTTCATCAGTGCATGCTCATTAGCTAGCTGCCCAGACTTCCAGATGTCTCAAAATCCCACATAAATAGACGAAATCCTCCAATTCTGCACAGACAGTATTTGTTTGGGGGGGTGGGGGAAGGTTATTTCCAAGGGAAACATGGATGTCTGGTAACCCTGCTCCGAATGGCATCTGTATGAAAAGCTGCATCTGGAGTGGGGAAGGTCAACCCCTGCAAAATGCCAGTGAAGTCTGACTTCAATTTAAAGAGGGGAAAAGTGGTTAAGGGCAAGGAAAGATCACTGTAAACATGTAGGAATGTAAAACTTGGCAAGGCAATATCTAAAATGGAGCAAAAGAATGTTTACAGTAATCTGGTGCATACTAACATCAAGAACAGAGAATTGTCTGGTTTGCTATTGGATGCTATCGCCAATTGCAATAAGAAGAAAGGCTTTTCCAAGCCTAATTTCAGCATTAATGAGGGCACAGTGCCCTCATGATCTGCTAGGAAACAGCATCAAGGTTCAACAGCAAATGTACATGCAGTTGTTCCTTTCCAAAGAAAGTATACCTGGGGCATATGCAAAGAACAAGCTTGGTGGTGGTGGCGCGAGAAGGCAGAGCCCTTTCCTAACCTCCAGGGATACAATGAAATCTGCAGACCATTAGTTGCTAAATCCTACTGAATTGGGGGTAATTTAGGTGGTGAGACCTTTAGATACACTGAGAACGTACAAGTCCTGACAGCAGTGTAGGTGCGTGTTATTATCTTTATGCATTTGAGTATCTCGTTGAAATCAACAGGAGTACTGATAGGTTTGTTGCAAAGCATGCAAGCTGCTTATAGGTTTATGGTTCATATTTGTAGTATTTTGATTTTCAGGTTGAATTCATCATCAGGCACCTAAAAACAGTTAGAAACTCTTCATCTCTGATTTCCAAACGTCGATTCAATTATTAAGCCATTTTGTGGGGAAGGAAGAAAGGAAAATCGAATCAAACCTCACATGCTGAATATCAAATCTCAAACTGAATATTAATTTAAAACAATTGGATAGAAACATAGAAAAAAAAGGAACTATTTCTTGCAGAATCCAAAATCAATCCATTATTCACATACTGTTTTGTAGCAGGTCTACTGTGGTACCCACTTTGCTGGTCTTTCAATGTTGTTACTGTAGTCTAAAGGCACGTGTAGACCTCTTAAATCCATCTCAGCCTTGAAGTTTGTCTAACACACCCAAGCATGTAGCCAACAAACTACTAACTTCACACTCCACCAGTGTGTTCCTAGCACTACAATTATAAAACCAAACATATGCTAGAAAAATAGGAGATAAGATTAGTGACAGTTAACTGCTGCTATTTTTTTTCCACAGCCTGAAGAAGGTCTCTGAGATTAAATATTAACTCTAATCTTATTTGCTAAAATTAGCACACAGTGTATTCTTTTTCTTCCACAGCCAATTGCAAGTATAGCACAGAAGTTATTTTCAGAGTGTAATCTGATAACCAAAATCAGTCACCAAAGCTGTTAGTCCATTAAGAATAAAGAGACTTCCTGGTTATTTACTTGGTTATTTTTACTTGGGATGGGGAAGCCTGTTTTTTTTCCTAGCCTGGGCTTATTTGGTTTTGGAAAACTCTCTGAGAGTTTATTACTAGGCTCAAACAGGACAGTCATGTGCAAAATCAATAGTGTCAGACATCATGGTTTGTCCCTATATATGTACATAGGCAGGAGTTGTTTAGAAACTGTGATCCTTTTACATAAAGCGGGAACATGCAGGAGGCAGGAAAAAGTCAGAAGAAGAGATGATAAACAGCAGAGGACTTTTGTAAGCCAATGCCACACCAGTATTTTACTGCATTTCCCTCTCTTTAATTTAACAGCATTTAAATATTCTCCCACCAGCAGCTTACAGATATATTTCCCTTATCTTCTCATAAAGCTCTACCCAAGCTGAAACCAGGACAAGCTCCTAAAATTAGTAATCTCTCTTTAAAAGCCCACTTGAGTGAGAAGCATCAGATGCAGGTATTTGTATTATCTGGGCTTGTAAACAAGGGAGAAATGTACAAGTCAGTGATGGAGAAGACTGACAGAGAGAGGCCATTGTTTTAATTCTAAAACCCCTTTTTAAATGAAGCAGACACCCTGCTGGCCCCAGTTCAACATTCTGCCACTTCAGGTAGCGCATACAAATTTGGGCAGAAGAGTCACCCGAAGTTCAAGTAACAGTCTGGCATCTCCCACATTGCATCGCATCACAGGGGTAGGAGGCCACTACACCACCACCATGCGTTCCCTGGACACAAACACAGACCAAAGGGAGAAAATGGACACAAAGCTCCTTTAAGAGACTGATTTACCTAATTTATTTATTTCTAAAGTCCCATTGGAAAAGCTGCCACCTGCAAAGCCACACCAAGGCCAGTCTAAGGGGCATCCTGGTATCTTTTCAGTGCATCCTCCACAACAGCCTCAAGGCTGTCAGGTTGAGAGCTTCAAGGAGATGCTTAACTCCCTTTAGTGGTAGTTCTACAAAAGATGTCACATTGGAAGTGCTTGTCCAACTTCCAATTTTGTGCTTTCGAAAGAAAAAACCCACAAGTGCCCCTGAAGTCCTAGTTGCGGGCCAGATGACAGATTTACACTAGAAGCCCCAACTGCCTGTGTGAGAGTATTTACAAACTGAAGGAGGAAACCAAGTGACCAGATTCTGCATCTGGGATGGGGCAACCCTGATTGTGTGTACAGACTAGGGAAGGAGAGGCTGGACAGCAGTGCTGCAGAAAGGGACCTGAGGGTCCTGGTCAATGGCAAGTTGAATGTGAGTCAGCAGTGCCCTGACAGCCAGGAGGGCCAACTGTGTCCTGGGTTGCATCATGCAAAGCATTGCTGGCCAAAGGAGGTGATTGTCCTGTTCTACTCTGCACTGGTGTGGCCTCACCTTGTGTGCAGTTTGGGCACCACAATATAAAAAAGGCATTAAACTACTAGAGAGAGTCCAAAGGAGGGCCATGAGAATGGTGAAGGGTCTGAAGAGGATGCTGTATGAGGAGCAGCTGAGGACACTTGGTTAGTTCAGGCTAGAGAAGAGGAGACTGAGGGGAGACTTCATTGCCATCTTCAACATCTTCACAAGGGGAAGCAGAAGGGCAGGTACCATCCTCTTCACTCTCATGACCAGTGACAGGACCTGAGGAAATGGCATGAATCTAAGTCTAAATCTAAATCTTGATAACCTAAACTTACCAAGAAAAGATTTTTCATCCAGAGGGTGGTTAAGCACTGGAACAGACTCCTCAGGGAAGTGGCCACAGCACCAAGCCCATCTGAGTTCAAGAAGCTTTTGGACAACGCTCTCAGGCACAAGATGGGAATCTTGGGGTGTTCTGCACAGGGCCAGGAGTTGGACTAGATGATCCTGATGGGTTCCTTCCATCTCAGCATATTCTATGATTCTATGACTTCTCATTTTCCTCTCTCTGGCATAAGGAGCACATCCAAGGGCAGCACAAGCACTTCAAAGACCTCCTGCCTCTGTACCTGAAAGGTGAGACTAATATCCCTCAGTGCCCACCCAGCATTATAATGTGGCAGGTGTGACCACAGGAGGTGAGACAGGGAGGAAGAAGTCATTCACACTGACTTGCCTACAGGATAGGAAGCAATAATTGCAAACTGTGCCCGTTGCTCCGTGAGAAGTACGTCAGCACTGACAGCGGGGTGAGTGGCTTGGAATTGATTGCTAAGCGTAAAGATGGCGTAAACAGCCAGTGAATCAATGACCATGTTATTGGTTATGTCAGCCTTTGACCGCACATGACTTAGGGGTGGAGCATAAGAGGCATTATTAAGGCACCTGCATACTTGGATTTTTCTGAATCAAATTCAGAAATGGTAATGCCCTCAGCTTTGAGCATTCTCAAAAATCCTGGGCCCCAAGTCTGGGGCCAATAATGTCAGATGAAACAAACGGGAAGAGAGAATCAGAAGATGTCTAAGAAATTAAAACAGTAAAAGACAGAATAGTAAAAGTAAAAATGATTTCTGATCCAACTGCAATTCTTATTTTAATCCACAATTTCTAGTTTTCATTTCATCTCAGAGTTATTGAAGCCAAATTGAAATTCTTTCAACCTTTCAAAAGTGAGATTGGTTTCAAATCAAAGCAAAGAATTTACTTCTGGAAATCCTGACAGTATCCTTGCACATTTTCAGCATCCTTCCCATCCCTGAAAATTTTAAGGACAAAGCAATTTGTTGAATTTCCACATCTCTCTCAGTCTATTGAGAAGGAAGGTAGGAATCACCAAATATAAGCCTCAGTGCTGCTGACACATTTCAGCGAAGGAAACAGCAGGCATCTTACCATCACAGATTAATACAGTTGCAAACCCAAAAGGCTACAGGAGACTGGAAGATGCGGTGCTTTTCCACAGCAGGGATGCACTGCCTGCATCACATTTACTCTTACCATGGGTCTTTGGCAGATGTACCCACTGGGCAGATCTGGTGCTACCATCCACAGTGCTTTGCTGAGCAAAAGGAGATGTTTGCCTGCATGGCTGCTCCTCTAGGCCACAGCCTGGCACGAGAAGCTCGGCAGCTAAGGGAGGCAGGTCTGTGCGGAGGTGAGGGCCTGCCGGCGCACAGCCATGCTGGCATCAGGCACACCTCCCTCTGCCACCTCACAAAGCCTTCAGCACAACAGCTCTTGGACTGCAGGGGGAAACTTCCTAAACCCCTGCAAGCAAACCTGCCAGAGCCCTTATTTTAAAATCTCACTCAGTAACTTGAAGTCAAACACCAGTTTATTAAACCATGAGGACAATAGTGTCTGTCATACTATGCACTGAACTGACGGCCGAAGTGCCACTGTTTGGAGAAAACACCATAATGAACTTCAGCAGAATGAGACAATTTTTTCCTAACTAATTATGTGGTTTGGGGTATGCTGTTCATGTTAGAGGCTGTCCAAGGCATAATGAGAATACAGAAAATTCCAAATTGTGGCCAAGAGAGTACCTGCAGGCAAGCCTAGGTGAAAAGGCTTGGAGAAGAATTTTTAGGCTGCAAAGGTCAGACTCTGGGTAAAGGTATGAAAAAGAAAATTAGAGATGAGGATGTACCAAACAACCTTTTCTCTAAAGGAACAACTTGGCTATGAAATGATTGAACCAACAAAGAGCATGTAAAAACAGTGGCGCTAATTAGCAGTTTAAACACTCAGGCATGAACTGGAAGATAAAGCAAAGGGAAATACGGCTGTGATATCTGGCAGTCTGAAATACATTTGTTTTTCAAGTGCACCGTGCACTTTAAGAAACGTGGAACACAGTAACAAAGGATGACACAGGAGGGTGGCTCAGCAGAAATGCTACCTTCTCTCCTCTGGTGTCTCTACAAGCCATGCTGAAACCAGTGGAGAAGAAAATAACAGATTTTAACCGAAAAGTATCATTAGAATTAAAGTGCAACTGTAATTTAAAATTAAAATCAGTCTCATATTTTTGCAAAAGGAAAATTAAACTGACCTCCGGATTAAAAAAGAAAGGAGAAAAAAAAGAGAAAGTGTTAGCAGTGAGGAGGGGTGAGGAAGGAGTGGGAAAGCTTTCACAGAATATAAATTGTGAGAGCGGAGTCTGTGAAAGATCTGTTTAGGTGCATATCATGAGCCAAAGTGGGCAAAAAAAGGGAAAACAAAAGTCAGTCTAAGAACTTTTAGAATGAAAAAAGAAAGCTCTAGAAGCCTCCAAGTTACATTAGGAAATATCAAAATAGACAGAAAATGAAGATGTATGAAGAAATTTTCTAATTCAGAGGGTGCTTAGAGGAATAGTTCAGAGTTTCTAAAGCTGCAACTGATATACAAGTAAACACAACAACACAGAAAAACTACAAAGATCTGCAAATTGCACCAATACTCCTCTTTCCCAGGCATGGCAGAATGTATTTATGTGAACAAACTATATAATAGTGTATTAAATACACAGTGCATTAAATACACTGTAATTACTTTATAAAAACAAGGAATACTTAACAGCAAGGCATCTCACTACAAGCCCTACTATTATACTTCGTGTAGTGTAGGAGAGGAATAAACAAGCTCTGTCAAATATGATTTAAGAAAACACAAGGCTGCACTCTGAAGAAGAGAACTGAATTAGAAGACAAAGGAGCTGGAGAAAAAGCAGGCTCAGGAGATGGGGCTGGATAACATCCGATATGATGAGCAGCTCACAGATGCTCTGCCGTGGTTTCCACGGGATGATGCCCATGCTTCCGGCACTGCCTGTGACCATGTGCTGGCATGGCACAGCATATAAAATCACTGGCATCCTTACAACGGGGTAGCAGAGAGTGCAGCCCACCAAATACTGCAACATTTCAAATCCAGAGATGCTTTTGCTGTGCTGTGGAAGGAACTGAACGTAAAAGGGTTTGCTATTGTGCTTCATGAGGTAACCAGGCATTACAATTATTAACTGGTAGGCTGAAACCCTGTATAAATGACCCAGCTTCCTGCAGGCATCACAGTTTTAAAACAAAACCCGCCAAATGCTGCATTTGTTCCAGTTTTCCTTCTCCTCCCCCACCCTGCCTTTTAATTTCTGGTATTCAGACATGCAATTTTTCTGCAATCACCTTGTTTTTGTTCTTGCATGGCTACTAACAGATCTGAGGATTATGGTGGCTTTTGTTCTACTGCTTGGTGCTCACGTTTTATCAGTGACGTCTGCTCAGCTCAACAATGCAGGTTTCCAAGAAGAACCAGCCACTGCTGAGCTGGAAAAGTTGGTCCCCTCCCATCCTCCACGAGGAGCAGTTAACTCTCCTCTCAGTGGCCCAAAAGGTTAACTAGGCTCTGTAAATCCCACCAGAAAAAAATCGTAGGCATTTGCCTTCTTGCTGAGCTTTCATGTCTGCTATGAGCAAAAGTAAATGGCTCTTTCAGTCCCTAAAGGAGTGTAGGCTCAGGAGGAGTGACCTGTAGCAAAGAGGTCAAGGGCAAGGAAAGACAGGAAGGTTGGGCAAAGGCATCCCAGCGCAGCCACAACCCTGCCCCTGGCTCCAGGTTATCCTCAACGAATTGACTTTCCCCTTTCTGCTTCATGCATGAGATTTTTAAGATCTACCCAGAAAGCAAGGGGTAGAATATGCCATCTACCCTAGAAGCCCCAGAAACACTCTTCATGTAGAAAAATTATCGCCTTTCCAGCTTGACATGTGACTTCCGAGGAGGGTGGAAGCTGGGACTTTACAGCTATTTGTGTGTGTGTGTCTACATATGCTCACGTGCACCCACGCATGGTAGTGTGAGAAAGAGACTAGATAACGTGAATGTGTGTGAAAGGGATTGAATCAGCCCCATCTGCTCCGAAAAGATCGTTTTCTCCTTGGATTTCTATTACCATCGTATCCTTGCCACACTAGAGTGATTCTAAAAGGCTACAGCTCTGGCAGGCAGCATCACTACAGCTGCTCAGATTATTAACAGCATAAATAAACTCTCAGAGACACTACTAAGAAAATATTAACTACAATTATCACTGTCTGATAAAATAATGAACAGCAAAGTGTTATTCTGCTGCCTCAGTCACGAATGTGCTGTGAGTAATGAAAACTGGTTTATGTATATACTGAAACAGCCTGGAATTGGTTCCTGCTATTTTATTTTATTGTATTTTATTTTTTTCAAAGATCAAGCAGCACAGGTTGAAGCTCTGTATTTGCAGAATTCAGTGTACCCTGCCTCCTTTCCCGCTGTATATAATCCCATTAATTCCAAGTGAACAGAAAGCCATGCCCGTAGCCATGCACACATCTGTTGGAGGAGGGAGAGGAGGCAGTGTGCAAGCTACCAGCAGCAACTCTAAAATCTCTTGATTGACTTTTATTTTTGGGCCTCGCTGCTTTTTTCCCCCAAATGAGGTGCAAGGTTCCACATGATGTCAATGCCATTTTTGCTGAATGCATACTCCTTGCCTTCCTCTTTTCCACTGCTTTGGCTTTGTGAGCTTGTTTTCCTCCTATTCCCCAGTGATATTCTCAAGTCCTGTCCGTTCTTGAGTGCAGTGGGGAAACTGGGCTTGGTTTCTAATTAATAGAAGCTATTAATTCCCTACAAGCACCGAAGAAGAAGATTCTTAATCATGTGGAGAGCAGGACATGGGAGAAGGAGCCTCTCTCCCGATGTCCCCAGGCTGGGCTACAGCCCCAGCACCCAAGCAACACCCTCTTTGGGAGTCATTTTGTCTTCTTCACTGTCTATTCTTTATTGGAACTCACTACAAAGAGGAGAAAGAAGCTACTTAGTGCTGAAACCACTCACTGCAAGGCAGACATGATGCTGAAGCTCCAGTTTGGACAGACTGTTCTCATGGTCCCAGTGTGCGAGAGACTGCCGCCTTCTGAGCAGGGCCTTGTGGATTAGTAACCACCCTTCCCACTGACACCTTTCATATCTTCTCAGGAAAGAAGGGTGATGGTGGCAGGGTGACAAGGTGAGAGCAGGAACACTATCAAGCTGAACACGCACACTGGGACCTTTCTGCCTAAGCATGTGAGGCCAGCCCAGAGTGAGAGCGTCTGTCAGACTGCTGGGGAAAGGGCCACATCCTTGCCAGGTATGAAGGAAAATTAGCAAGATGATGGAGAGGGCAGCCGCTACTAAAACAACCAGAAAGGAAGGCAAAACAGCAATGCTGAGTGAGAGAAGGGGGCATTTTGTAAAACAGCTTCCCCTCAATCTAGGCCAGAAAAATCCTGCACTGTGCCCTTAGTGTTTTTTATCACACTGCCCTTCTTTTGTGCCCTTTTTCATCATCTCTGCAGCATCTCACACTCCCTGCCTGGTCTCTTTTTCTCCTCTGCAAGCATTTTGTTCTACCAACCCCCACTCCTGTGCTAACTGCCAGCTCCTATCCTTCCATTTGCACACCCCGGGGCTTTTCTTGCTTGCATTGGGATGACGGTGACAAAGGAAGAGAAGTGGGGTGCAGAGGCAGGAGCAAACATCATCTTCAAGTGTTCCCCTCTGCCAGCTGTGAGGGAAGGACAGCAAGGAGGCGGGGACCTTCTCCCTTCATACAAATCACTGCTAGAATGAACCTCTGCTCCTGGGGGGGGAAGAGTCGAGCCACAGCCTTTCTCACTATTTTCCCTCCAGCATCCTCCCTCTCCCTCATTCTCAGCAAGTGGCCTCTTCTGGCCACTGAAGCAGGTTGGATGTGGCTTGCCCTGAATAAGTGACCTACATTAATTTCTCTTCTTTAATTAAAGTGTTCTTCTGTGAAACAATTTATAAGAACTTCTTTGCCAAGGGAGAGAAAACAATGTATTGTTCCATACATGTTTTCAAAACCAAAAATGCTCTCTCCAAATGAATTTTGTCCCCCAAAAAGCCTCTGTGAAAGGCAAAACACGGAGAATGGTAAAAGATTCGCTGAAGAAGAACTGAAGTTCATTTTAAATCAGTGTACCATGTACAAATGCTGTCTTACAAATAGGATTATTTAATTTGAACCTTACATCTGTCAAGTTCCATTACTTCAAATGGAGCCTGTCGTTTCTTGACTTCATTATAAATCAGGGTTATATTACAATTTATGTTAGGTAAAGTCACTGCTTCTACAGGAGGCAGTGAAAAAAAATTACATAGCAGTCAGTAAATAGAGCAAAGTCATTGCACTGTTCTTGAAAGGCAAAAAGTCATCTTGCTAAATGAGGGTCCAAGCTGTCCTGTACCAAGACTGTTCCTAATAAATAAAAGACCTCTGGGAAAAGTGCTGAGCATACGCTGGATCTATTTTCAGCTTGCATCAGCAGCTGCTGCCCCTGGGATCGCATCTTTGCTCATACCCTACACCATATGTAATCACTCCAGTGCTGCAACCAGTAAGATAATGAAAGAGCATGGCATAAATCTATACTTGAGTGGAATGCTAAATGAGAAAAATAATGCAAAAAAGGGGGAAATAAACCACATTTTCAAGTCATTAGGAAGAAAGACTTTGACATATGAAGTGTTGCAACCATTAATAGCACTTATCATATAGAGTGGAGACAAAGAGACAAATTAATCAAACTGACAGAACTGGGACATTTTATGCTAATGCAGGCTCCTGGGTTTTCGTTTGTATTCCTCTGTGTCTGGAAAACTGATACCATTACAGGGCAGGAAATTGCATGAATAACATGCAACAGATCATAAAAATTCGCACACCAAGTGCAGAAACACTGCCAAAAGCACTGTAAAAACAAGGCTAGAGACCTCAACAGAGAAGCTACCAACAGCTAATGAATGCAAATAAGTACAGGAATATTTTCCATCCATGCATAACAATGAGACATAGGCTGTGACTCCAGAGTCTCCAATAGTGTAGGTAAAATAAAGCCTGGAGAGCAAACGCGCAGATAGCTGGGGGGAACTGCTGGCCAATCCAGGGTCTGACTTTTGTTTGCAGTATTGCAGCCAGCAGTTTAAAGCCAGTGGGGAACCGGCATAGCTAAGCGTCGCCTCCATCTAAAAGTATCGCTATGTTAGATTTAATTGAACATTTCAGGTAGAAGAGGGAGGGGAGGAGGATGTAAGAGGAAATAAAACAGAGCCACAAAACAGCACATAGTCACACAAACCAAAAATCCCCTTGCCCCTGTGCAAATCCACTGCACACAGTAAAACTCTCACAGATGAAGACATTTAAAACATCATTCCTTTGGGAAATACAGAATGTGCTTGCTGTCCAAAGCCACAGCCGTATTGCAAGGGGCAGGAAATTGCAAGAACTACAGGAATGCAGGGCAGGGCATGGTGTAATGCAGGATCTTGCCAAGGTTCCTTCACTTGCCATAGAGGCTTCTCAGGGACCTTTTAAAACCCCTGGCAAAACAGACCACTGAAACTGCAGAGAGCTCATTAGCCATATAAACTCCAAATGACAAATACCTTCACTTTATGGGCAGTCACAGCATTTCTTATCGCTCTCTGTTTCTTAAAAAAGTGATGCTTCCCCCTTTTATGGTACCTATAGCACAAAGGGAGGACTAACTCTGGGGGATAAAAAGAGTAAAGCCGATGCCTTTTGAAGATGAGTCATTTCCAGCCCTGCTCTCACCTTTCCCGGAATAGAATGATATGCAGCTGATAGGATTGAGCAAGAGCATTTACGTGCCAGTAGTACATGCATAAAGAGGGTGTGGAAATGCGACACTGCTCATGGGTGCCTGCTTTCCTGAAGACCAAGAAGAGTTCAAGTCCTTCCCACATTTGGTGCTGGAAGACCCCATGTTGAGGTTGGTAGGGCAGAAACTGGTTCACCCCAGCAGAGACAGGCATGGGGAGCACACAACACAAAGTCTAGCTCTCCATCCCTCTCCAACAGATCACTGTGGTGGTTTTACACAGTTGTAGCCATGTGAACAGGATTTACCTCTAAACCTCAAAATTTCCTTCTGTTCCTTTGATCACTAGTAGAGTCTCAACAGAGTGCTTGGCATGGTATAAAAAAAAATGGCACACACACACAAAAGCAAGCTAGCCCAAAAGCCTTCCAAAGGCAATGACGGAGTAACCTTTGTTCTAAGGGGAGAAATTAGAAACAGGTACTCGTGAATTCTTGTAAATATACACCCATCTGACAGACGGACAAGGGCTGCAAGCTGCAAATGGAATTACTTTCTCCCTTCCCTTGAATTTAAAAAAAGAACGATAGCACAGAGAATTAGTTACAAAAAAGCCTCATAAAAACCTTGACTTTAAGAAACTGTAGTACTGGGAGGAAAATTATTTGGTCAAATAGTTACTACCATTTTGATTTCTTCTGCTCTTTAAAATAGCAAAGACACCTTCGAAGCCTCTTAAGAATACATATGACACCTGACCTTTTCTTTTCCTCTACCTGCAATCAGAGAAGTTTGGGAAAAGAAAAGCCTAGTTAAAAGAGAATATTTAGAGATGTCTTTACTACCACCTTATCATTCAACCAAGAGGTAGAACACAGTGACAAGAAATGACCATGAATTCTCACAGCCCTTTGGCTATGCAATTACTCTGCAGAAAAGCAATTACAAAACCAAACTGTAACTTCATCAACTAATTCAGATTAAAACTGTATCTGAGAACTAAGAAGAGAGTGCAAGAGTGGATGATGCAAACAGTCTGGGACCCTGAGGCTAGGAATGACTCGAAACCCTCTGAAGAGGAGTTTACGTGTGCAGCACCGGTCTGCCCTACAGAGCTGCCTGCAGAGGTCCAGCACAGCTCCTTCTAGGGTCACCTTGGCTGTGTACACCAGCTGAAGACAGAGGCCAGAAACATGCTCAAATGCTTATCTTTAACAATTTACCTGCATATGCCCTCTTAACTGAGTCTTCCAATTGGAGAGTTCACGCATAATAGTGAAATAAATCCTGTAAGGGAAGGATTAGGCTCATCTTTGAAAAGGAAGCAAAACCAAACCCAGCCTGAGGTAGCCCTTAATGAGCGTTCTTCTTAGTCGTCCAACTGCAAGATACATTGAAGACAGAGAAAGAAGAAAGGGATTTTGTAATTTAAAGGTTTATGCCACTACTGAAAGGAACTCTTTCTGCTTTTTGAATGCTATGATGACTTCGTAAATGCGAACGTATTTCTTTGTAGAATGTCTCAATGCCTATATATGTCCCTTCCTTGGACGATGGTATAGATATTATTTAATCTCAGTGGTTACTGCTTACATAAACTGAGCAAAAATGACAAGGATAGATGGCTCTTACAAAAGACAGGCAACTCTCTGGTTTTTGTGCCTTGCATTTGACAAATTAATTCAGACATTTAAAACACAGCCATTAAAACATGGTTTGATGTGCCCAGTCTCCCGAAAACTAACAAATTCAAGGAATAGACAGAAACTGCTTGATTTGGCTTTATGTCCAAACAAAAATGCCATATGCAGAAATCCATCCAAGGCACAACATGAAAATCTGCAGCCAGATAAAAACAAGGTAAAAAATAAGCTAAATTCAACAGGCAGATGGAATGGCTGGAGACCCATCCACCTGAAGTCCAGCTTCCCCTTTCGGAAGCAGAAATGAGCACTAGTCCTCTATGGAAATCATAAGGGAAGTTGTCAGGTTTTGTCTCTCCCCAGGTTTTTCCTGTCTTAAAAGGTTACTGGCTCTAACACCGTCCTTTGAAAGAAATAGTAAATAACTGGAGCTTATTCTGTTTTTACTTGACCAAGAATCTTCTGACAGGGAAATCTTCTCTGAAGGCTGCCTGTGTATCTGGGGAGAGGTGGCTAGGCATGTTGTACTACTGCTGTGTAGTCAGAGATGGAAAGATATTTTGCTTTCAGAGTTGTTTTAAGACATGTTTCTTACTAGCTGTGGACCCCTGAAACAGAGAACCACAGGTCTGAATTTCAAAGATAAGCAAAAACCCAAGACATTTCTCTACACAGCCAGAAATGTAGTCTGACAGTCTCACAAAAATCCAGGAGAACTTCATCAAAAGTATTTTTTCCAGAAACTAAGAACTGTACTAGTAAAGTTAGCATGGACAATCCTTTTTTTCTTTAAATCTATTTTTTAAACCTTGAAACACTACCACAGACTGCATTCCCACCCATTCTGGGAACAGAGAGTACAAGGTATATACAGAGATAAGGGAATTTGGTCCTATCGCAATTCATAGCAAGCAAATTTCAAGTAGAGTATTACCATGTGTTTGAAGCCCAATACACTGGATGCCTACACCTCTTTAAACTATTACATTGTTTGGGTTCCTTTCTGTGTCAAATCATTTATTTGGATGGTCTTTTTGAATTCTTTTTTACTGCCCCTATAAACCTACCTCAGCCCAGCCTTTGGGAAGTGCATCTGACACCGCAGGAGCAGAAGTAAGCACTGAGAACCCAACAGTGCCCCTGAATCCATCCTGGCTCACACCTGCCAAATCCCTCTGCAATCCTTACAGTAAGTCTGTACACTTCAATTTCTCTAAAGTATAGTTCTGAAATGACGAGCAGCAGTTGCTGCAGGGAATGATGTGGACTAGGTGCAATATATACTCAACTAAATATGGTTACTTCAACACCAAAACAAAGGTGCCCAGTTTTTGAGGTCCTGAAAACCTGAAAACAGCTCCCATTTGCCAAGTCTGATTAGCTCTCTGTGGAAGAGATCAAGTCTTGCTAGGTACCTGCTCGCCTATCATTTGGGACAAATGCCAAAATCTAAAATAATACTTTTCTTATTTTTAACCTTGGTCTGCAACTGCTGTCACTTAAGTAAAAATTCCTAATTAAGCACCCTCAAAGGGCCTCCTGGTGAGGGACAGGAAGTCTATAGCAATTCACAGGCATCTTCTGCTCTGTTCCATGCCTCCAAGTCTACTTTCATCTTGAATGTGGTAGTCTCAGCAGTTGTTGTCAATGGCAGTGCACAGGACCTCAGGACTGTGCAGGGACAACAGGCAGAGGACACAGAGTAAAGCCCATCGGTCACCCAGGACCAATCAGCCACATAAGGCAGCAAGTGGCTCCATCCTACCCTGATCATCTTGAGAAATGCTGCAATTAGTCCAACAATCCCCTCAATGCCTTCTCCACGGTTAAAAGATACAGAGGGAAGAAAATGCGACTGAAACTCTGGTTGAGGACGGATAAGCTGAAGCTCTGGGTCAGGTATACAGGCTGCTCTGGGGCCAGCAGCTGTGCCAGCTGTGGGTCAGTCTGTTCATCTCCTTTGAGGTAATGTGAACCAGAGCATTTAGAGAGAGGTAAACATTGCTGAGGGGTTCACACAAGGTGATTTAATCATCAGCGACCTGATGCACAGATCTGTGCTGTAATTCCCATCTGACGCATCAACTTCCACCCCAGCATTTGCAGAGAGGTGATGACAGTATTTTATTTGTTCACAAGAGACCTCAGAAATCTACTGCTGAAGGTTTTATGTTACCATTATTTGACTCCAGAGCTGATACCTCTCAATTCCAGCTGTTTGGTGACACTTTGTTTATATATATTGGTTTTACTGGAAGTGCTAGTATTGCAGTTTTCTGCTCTCCTCAGTCCAGCTATGGTTATTTTGACTGCGGACCCCCAGCTAGCAGCAGGGTGCCATTTCAATTAGGAATTAAACTTCTCTTCACCACATAGTCTTCTGAAGGCTTCTAAATTAAAAAAAAAAAAAAAAGAAGAAAATATTTCAACTACTTCTGTGTGTGGGAAACAGACAGTTACAGTTAACTGCACACTTTGATGCCATCAACTCTTATAAAGTTAGACTAAACTAAGTGAGAGACAGAAAGGTTTATTAGCAAATCCAATCTATGTTATCTTAGGATATTAAATTCCACTCAACTACACCTGTACTGTGCACCAAATTTCTTAAAAGGGTGTCTGAACTTTGTCCCTCTCAAAGGCCATTTGGCTTACAGTTATGAAACAATGTGCAGTCATACACATCACCGATCAGTCTGTTGATAAAAACACATGCCAAATTTTTCAGTTGATTTTAATCTGGCTTCAAAACAACTGCCACTGGCTCTCATATCTTTCTCCAGTAAATTACAACATGCTTCCTAGAGATATGTCTGATACTTTCTTTTCATTTAAGTCTTTAAACAACCACACAAACCCCCTCTTAAGCTCTTTCAGAGAAATTAAAACTCGTTTTTAAACCAAACCACATCTGGACTAGACAGATCTGTAGTTTGATCAACCACAGCTGCCCCTATTTATTTATTTTATTAAAGTAAATAAAATGCCCAAGGAATAAGCTTTTAGTAGTGTTAGAGTGTACTGGGACTTAGAGGTATTTGCTGTCTGTCTCTCATCAAAGTGGGACAGATGAAAATTCATCACAGCACAAAAATCCTGGAATAAACCACCCATTTTGCTCTTCAGAGTTCGCATCAAATGTAACAGAAAGCATGTGTCTACTTGTTCCTCTAAAAAACCCAAGAGCCTGCCTGTAAAATTCACAAAGAGCATCTAACTCCCAAATCCTAGTATCATTCAATTGCCTTTTGCTCACCTAAAACCTGTATTTCACTTCCAAATTGAACCATATTTCCTAGCCTTAATGTTTGTTGACTGCTGCAATGCATCATTTGAATACATAGCATATTCCACCCCATAACATGCTCAATTTCACTAGTAGCTGAGAAAAACAGTCAGTCTGACATTATTCACCAGGGAATCCTTGTCAGAAAGTGCTGCATGAAGATAAAATCTTATTTTCTTTGGGTTTTGGGAACACTAATAAAACAAAGCTAGGTACTGGGATGAGAAAGTACCTTACAAGTTGTGGTGTCTGATGTGCTGAAGCTGACGGGTGTCTTAACTGGGCCTTATCTGTCTGTTTAGTCAAATGGCAAATGCTCAGCCTGTATTTCTGGACTCTTAAAAGAGCAGATACCTAGTTTGCAGTCATTAAAGAAATTCAAAGAATTTTTTAGAGGGAGAAAAAGCAAAGGTAAGAGAATCATTAGTGGAGGGGGAGGAGAGGGGGAGATATTTCAGTCTTCGGGGCCAGAATGCTCATGGTGCTAAGACACAGTCATGCCTCAGCCATTTCATTTTCATTCATGCCCACATACATATTTGAATAAAAAAAAAATAAATTAAAAAGCCCCAAACAAAAATAACCCACCTTGTGTTGCACATCCTTATTGCTTCTGCTGATGCCATTAGCATAGTTCACCTGTAGGACTTACTCATCAGGACATCTCTTACATTTTAGATTATGTTTGTTATGTCTGACTATGAACGTTTCCACACTGCAAACTGCCTTTTCAATAGCGAGTGCAATCACAGCCAATCAGCCCAATTTAGCAGTAGCAGCAGGCAGGAGTCTAACAAAGGCAACGAAATTGAGTCCACTTATTGCAGTGGAGAATTTTATTCTGCGCATTCATCTCTGTATCCCCTTTGACAGTACATTTTTATATGCCTACTCGAATAAATAAATAAACTGTACAGCTACTGTCAAAGGGAGGCAAAAGAGCTATTGCAAGATTTTCTCTCCTCAACATGCATGTATGCATGACTTTTGTTTTGCTTTTTTAAGCCTAGATCTCACCATAACATAGATGTATTTTGCTTTTCTCCACTGGTGAAGATCAGAGAATGTTATGAATAGCAAGACAGCCCTCATCAGAAAATAATGGAAGTTACACCATATGGAATGAAAAGTATGTGGCTAGGTTCTTCATCATATGTGAGGCATGAAAAATCAGGCGGTGCTTTTGCAGTGATACATGGATGGAATTTCATATCACATCCTGAAGATTTCATTTCTGTTTTATTGCTCACCTTCTAGAAACAATGTATGTCGTTGTACTGTGCTACATAAGCAACACACATAAAACGACATCCATTTCTGCCTCACGATTTCTCCTGAATTAGTGTTCTGTCAAGTAAGACCTCAGAGTACCCAAATGCTCAGTTGTACTCTCACTACAGAGCTGCAGCCTCCAGTCATCCTTCTTTGCAGTCAGTGTCAGCACTGTGAACCAACACGAAAATAACACAATCCCTAGGAGGAATTTAGAAAACCAAAGACCCAACCGTCTATCCATATGGACTCCTTGAAGTGGCACAGCTGCAGTAATGTTGGGGCATAAATGAACTTGAAGCCGGACTTTACTAGAAACCTCATGGATATAACCCTTCGCCACTACAAAAAGCTCCACAGATGAAGGGAATGGTGGCTTTCAGAAAGGCTTTCAGGTTCCTGCCACCTCCTGAGCCAAAGCAGAAATAATTCTGTCCAGTGCTGCAATTCCTGTGAGGAACATCCATGGCCAATAGTCGTGTAAAGAGAAAACCACATTAAAGCTTCCCATTCTCTAAGAACCTTAGCTACTCCTAATATATCTCTGTGGTGCCAACGAAAAAGGGTCTTATGTTGTTCCCTACTGCATAATAACATCCTACAACTGAGAAAAAAACTTCTTGCCCTCTTACTCCTCTTTCCCACATTTATCACCTTTTCCACTCTATGCTCCTGTGCAGAGCACTCCCAGCTCAGTCCCTGCATTCCTTAAAGATACTGTATTTATACATATAAAGAATACACAGAAAGGAAAGATTCGAAGTAAGAGAATACTGTTTATTTCTACAGAGATAAAAAGGAATAGTAATTGCCTTTAGCCAGCAGGGTATGTAACAGTTGACCTCCTGTATCCTGTCTTTGATTTTCTCCTCATTGCAATCATCTTTTGTTGGCTAATTCCCAGCATTTTTCCCTCAGGCTGGCAGGTTGGCATGGATGGTTAGCAGCTGCCAGTATTTCTCCTCCTCGTCAGCTATGAGCCATGCTAATGTTAGATGCCTGGCTCAGTCCCACCCAGGGTGCCACATGCCTTCGCTTTCCAACATACTCAGCTTTTGCCAGCCTTGAATACGAATTGAGGTCCTCTCCTGCCCTTCTCCTTGCAAGGATTAACCAACCATGTGAGGGAGTTAACCCATGCCAACCGAAGAAGCAGATGACAAATTTCACAGGGGAAATTTCACAGGTAAATTTCACCTTGCGGGGAAATATCAGGTTTCACAGCAGTCATCAGGGAGCAGTAAAGGACGTGGAAAAAGTCAGCCTGTGGTGTGTGTTTACATCTACTCTGAACACCATTCTCTTAATAGTAAAAAGAGCTGTGTGGATAAACAAAAAAGCTCCTCAAGCACATCCCACATTCTCTTCCCAAGAAGAGATGCTGCTTCCCTTTGTCTGTTGGAAGAGACAATTCAGTTTAATCCTTTTGAAAGGCAATATTTCTAGCAGATAGTTCATTGCACTAAAAAAAGTTACCACTCTTTGAAACAGACTCAAGAAATTCGAGGGCTACAGGTAAAACTAATAAAGCTACTCCAGAAGCAAGTTTCTAAAATAGCAGAAAGGCTGGTATTAGGCATGGGCTAAAGAAAGCTTGGTCTGCTGCTTCAGAAGATTTGTGTTTAACTTCACCAGAGAGAAAGGCATTTGGTACTGTCATGGCTGCAATGACCAGGTGAAGTTTTTTTTCAAGTGCAAACCCCCAGGTCAAAAAAATGCAAGCAAGGTTGAGAATCTCATTTCTAACCTGTAGGAATCTAATGCCACTGAGGGGTTTTACTTGTTCTTGCTGTTTCTGCTTCTGTCTTTTCACCAAGTAACTGCAATCTCAGCTTTCAGAAAACCAAGTGATGCTCCTCTGTCCAGTGCCCGGCTTTCGGCTTGCCCATGCAGACTCGCTGTGCACTCCTATTAGCAGAGTCAGTCAGGTAATAATAGCAAATAAAAAGCCTATTCGACAAAGCACTGGCTCCTTCTCAAGTAGAGTACCACTACAGCATGAATGACTCAATCATCTACTCAAGAGCTATTACTTGCAGCGATGAAGCAATGTTAATTGGATAACGGCCTGCTGCCAGCTAATATTGGCATGACCTACAATACCCCTGGCTGACAGCCGTGTCTCTCTCTCTATCACACCTTTTTTTGTAATCTGGATGGGAAATGGAAACCATTAAAAAAGCCTCATAAGTGCCATTTAACTTCTTATCATAAATTAAAAACTTAATTAAGTGCCTTGTTAGAGGAAGGAAGACCAGTTTTCGTGATTAAATAAAACAAAACAACAGTTAGGGGTATGGAGTGAATAACCTACTTTACAGCTTTAAACTCAGTGTTTTTAAAGTTTGAATTTTGGGTTGTGTTTAACAGCACTTGCTAGAGGAAAACTGCATAAACACTAAAAAATACCCTGAGTGAAAAGCAGGTTCTAGTTGTTTAGCAAAATTGCAGATGAAAAGCATAGAAGTCAAGAGCTAATGGGGTCCTTTTTTATTAGCTGTAGGCAGCTGACACTCCATTCCTGTAACTTGCAGTGAGGGCTGATAGTTCACACACGACAGCCACATTTGCGCCCTTATTATGCAGCTGTTTTTCCAAGCGCTTGTCTACACACTGAAATGCATTATTTTACAAAAGGTGTGGTACAAAATCAAATTACCATGGCTAGCACTAAAGAGTTTATGGAAACTCTCCAGTCAGTGCAGAATTAGCTCCATACTGACTTAGTTTAAGTTGATTAGGTAAAGGTTTAAACGGAGGCACATTAAGTCACACTTGAACTGACCTGAAATGTCTAACACAAAGTTTTGCAGAGGGTTTAAAATCCTCTAAATTCAACTATAGTCCCAA
The DNA here is from genome assembly GCF_001604755.1 of Lepidothrix coronata. NCBI lineage: Eukaryota > Metazoa > Chordata > Aves > Passeriformes > Pipridae > Lepidothrix > Lepidothrix coronata. The sequence goes on from NW_016690184.1 coordinate 11,248,209, forward strand.
TTCTGTGTGTGCACAATGTCTCCCTACTGAAATGACTGGCGTATCATAAAGACTGCTCTCACTTGTAATTGGATATAAACAAGAAATAATGTAAAGAACATCTGTTCGCTGTTTAGCTAGACAACAGTTAACAATCTTGGGATGCCAGATTAACAAAAAGACCCCAACATGCTATGAAGGAAAAAAAGTCTGCAGTTTAGACTTCAGAGGTAGATTTACTGCTTTGAATAATCAGAAATAAGTTCTTTTGTTTTGATGTTAAGCTCCCTCTCACCAACAAAACATGAATTTAAAGCTACACATATAAAGCTTTATCCAGCTCCAACATCAAATCTTTGAAAAATAAGAATAATGATGGCCTTTCTCCACAACATACTTCAGCAGTTTTCAAACCATGCCAGAATTTAAAATGCAATGGTTGACTTAAAAGTAGCTTAGTGAATTTATGAATGATTGTCACCTTTGGAAAAGTTTTGAACAATGAAGACTATATTTAAGAATTATTTTCAATCTCCACTTTTCTATAATATTATATGCCAACATAAAATGTCTCTCATCATGAAAAAAGGATTTGCTCAGGACACTCACTTTCAACTTCTGTTTGAAATCTTTCGATTGGAATAATAACCCCCTATATGACAGAGTAAATCAGTTTCTGCATATACCTCTAGAAATAACTCACAGGCTGCCAGAGCTCTGCAGACCATGGACTGAAAACAGTAGCCTTGGGAAGAGTCGTTAGCTAACCGAAAAAAAACCCCTGCTAACTTCTTTAAATGCCATATAACTAAGAGAGTGTTTCCTCTGCTTTATCAGCTCTTAAAAACCAGGAGTGTTTCAGTTCCTCTCATGGGGAGCTCTGACACTGTTGGAGGCACTTCCCTCACCTAAGCACAGGCACCTACCAAAGCGCAGCACTCTGAAGGTGAGCAACACCAGAAACAGAGACATGCACCTTAACCAAGGAATAATTGAAAAATAACAAAATGCATCAGGCAGCTCTCCTTATCCCAAATGACTAGCATTTGTGAGGAAATTATTTAACTGACAACCTCACATACAGTTATTCAAATAAAGTAGCCACCAAGCAAATTAAGATTCAATGCATTTAACAGCAATTAATTTGCATATTCTTTTCCAGGATGAGAAAGTTAAAAGCACATGGCAAAGTAACAGTGGTGGTCTTAGTTGAGGCATGACAATTTCAAGATTCTGGGAAAAACCTTAAGAACTAGATTCACTCCTTCTGCAACTCCACAAACTTTACTGGAGCTGTAACAGCAGCCAGTGTAACCCTAAGTCACTAAAACTTTTTGATCTTTCATTGAGATACATTCCAAAACGTAAAACTACAATACTCATTCACTTAAATAGAAATAATTTAAGGCTGGACTGGAGGATTTTTTTCTTACATAGCATCTTATATAAAACACATAAACAAACCACTGTATTTTAAATCCTTACTGTTATACGAACTGGGTCACCAAGTGCAGACACATCATGACCCCTCCACCACCCTTCTCCTCCCTCTGGCCTGAATCTCAGCACCTCACCACTGCTGGGATTAAAAATCTTCTAATTTCCAATCTATTTTTACTAAAAGCCAGTTGAAACCAATTAATGTTTGTGTCAACAGTGTCCTTTAGTATTAAAGAAAAACTCCTCCTCTCAGCTGTTTCAGCTGGTCTGCCTACACAGTAGCAGGTCTTAGTTGTCACAACAGCAGTATGAACCTGCAATAGTCCTTTCTACTCCTCCTTCAGGCCAGGCTCATTCATCTGAATATCTCAGTCACTCTTGTACATGCTTAATTGAATTTGAACTATTTTTCTTTATCTAACAGGACCTGAATTATACAAGGAGTCTTCACAAAGGTTTTGTAGAAGAGCATTGATAGTCTCCTGCCCCTTCATACCTGTGCACCCTTGGACATGTTTTGTCACCTCTCTACTCCTACCCTTGCTTTGTGGTGAGAAAGCTATGAGATACTGACTGAGACTCAATTCTTCCATTGGAAATTATTAGTGGACACTGTAGAATCATAGTGTGCATCCTATCATGTCCTTTGTGATATCTCTAAACTCCTATGCAAAATGTCTGGGTTGAAATGTCTTCATGAGTAATATTCAGTGTCAAGACTCATGAAGTCACAGCCGGTGACCTACTTCTAATCCTCTCCAACTTATGCCATGACAACATCACGATGCTGCTGAAGTCTCTGGAGAACTAAACCAGAGGGGAAAACCGATGTGTGACACTTTGGGACCTGTCATCATTTAAAAACACACCATGCCTCTTCATGGGCATTAAGCAACTGATGGTGAAAAACCCTCTGTATGCCAAAGCACTTACCCACTGAGTGACTGCTGTGCTGTGCCCTGGGTACATCATCACCCTTCTCATGCCACCCCTCCCAGCTGGAGACACCGGGCAGGCACTGCTGAGGCAGTGGGTGATGGCAGCTCTGGCCAGCAGGCACACACCTCCCCTCTGCAGGCAGCAAAGCCACCGGCGTGTCCTACGGTAGCTGTGCTGTCACGCCTGTATGGCTGTGAGGAAATTACAGTGGGGGTGGAAGCCAGTCAGTGAGATTTTGTGGTAAAATAAAGTAAACTTTCCAGTGAGGTATGTATTTTCTATGTCCCTTGGCTTCCTGCTGTGGGAGCCATGCTGCATGAGAAAAACTCCGCTTTCTGACAGACTGCGTTCATGGTTTCTTGGTGGAAAACACAAGGCCTGAAGCAGTTAAATCCCAGATTCTTTATGAGGGGAGGTGACAGGAAGCAAGGCTGGATGAGGTGCAGGAGAAGGGAAATAGGAGGATGAAGATATGAGCTGCTGGAGAGGAGTGGACAGCAATGAGACTCCCAACAACGTGACAGCTCAAATGATTTTTCAGCAATAACCTGTGGTGTAGCAGCCACATTACTCCTATCAAATTTCCTGTCTGGAAGAGCAGAAGAATATCAGGGTCCTAATAACACCCTGAATGAGGCTGCGGTAATTATGCATTTGGGTACAACTCCCTTGGTGACAGTGACAAAGGTGAACTGAAGCATCTTAAAGCTCTGCCACCACAATCTTTAGGAGTTACCGCTAGTGAGGAAGGCTGGCATAGTGTGAACACGTCCATCCTTCAGCAATCTGCAACCCACCCAAACACAAAAAGCACATCCTGCGGGGCAGGCAGTGACACCTGTGCCCCACTCCCTTCAGCCACCTTAGCAGACCTCAGAGGTCTTCCACACCACATGGGAAAGAGGGGGCTGATTTTTATGGTGGGGGCACGGTGACATACTGTACCTCTTCCGGCAGGCTGACCACCAGGTCATTTTCCGTCTGCCCTACCAAGGCCTGCAAGAAGTACTCGCTGCAGGCAGCCAGCACAGCCCGGTGGGCGCGGAACTCCTTCCCCTCCACGATCAGCGTCACGTCACAGAGAATGTCCTGCTTCCGCTGGTCATTTAAGCAGAGGAGAATATTGGTACAGTGCACCGTTGACTCATACACATACATGGGGGAGTCAGTCTTCTCATCCACAGACATGCCGTTCACACCCTGCAGGGGACAAGGGAGAAGAAAACACAAACAAGGTGATGAGGAGCAACACAGTCGGTGGGTGAATGTGGTATGGTGAGATGCTGCCTGATATCTGGATAGCTCAGGACCAATGGCCAAGCAGCCCATTAATATTTAAATCCGAAAAAGTTGCTAGGGAAAGATATTGGGAAGGGTATTTGATACCACCAGATTTCACCTTGCCATGCTTCCATTACCTACTCACCCTCCCAGACTTCCCCTCTCAAAACCAAAATAGATAGTTTAGACAGACTGCAAAGTACTTTCCCATTCAACCACCTGCTATGCATCTCCAATTTCCAATTTAGTAGAGGCAATAACATGGGCACATTGGAAATTTTAGAAGATTTTAGAAAAAAAAGCAAGAGTGCCTTTCGGGTCTTCTAATAGTGAAAAAAAAGGCTTCGTTCTTGCTTCCAGTATTTCCAGATTAAAGGGGAAAAACCCTCGAAACCCCCTCAAAACCCCAGTCTACTCTCCAGTGGACAGACACATTTACACTGAAGACCTAGGTTCAAGTGAAAGGCAAGGTGGAACTGCACCCAATGAAGACAAGCTGTTAACTACAGTGACTTAATTTCTCAATCAGAATTTTAAGCCTTAAGGGGAAGAGAAAAATGTTTAGTGGCTCCAGAAGAAATCTATTTCCATACATGGCTAAAGCAATGTACCTTCACCAGTGATTTAATGCCATTTACAGAAACGTAAATGTTTCTGAACTCCAGAACCACAGACCCAAGAAAATCCCTTGACTTGTATTTACTAGACTTCTCAACGATAACTCCATCTTCCTACCTTTATAGGAGTATTTTTAAACCAGTGGCTATGATGACTCTTTCTACAAAATTTTTGCCAACAGTACAAAACTGCAATATTACTGGAAGTCTTAATGGAATGCTTACAGCTTCTCTTTTACTGGTATTTTCAATCTTCATGCTGACTCATGCTACACTTTTGAGTACTCAGCTGAAATGCTTACATGAACAGAAAAAAACCACAACCAACCAACACAGACTAGCCCTTCACCTCCTTAACATCTAGAGAGAAAATACATAGCTGCTTATTGATCTGTATACAGGCAGGGGAGGGAGACACTTGAGGGGGGTTATACCAGTTGGATTTCTTAACCAGAAAAAGATTATTTTTTTCTCTCCTCATCAATTGAGACTAATGAGAAGAATTAACAATCATGTTATTAGCACTCCAGTAAGGTAAAAGACAAAATGACACTTAGCTCATCTCACCCACAGCTTTCTGTATAACTGAACTGATGCTAATGATAGTGTTATAATTATGTTCTAAGTGGTCACTCTTGCGTGCTATGAAATGCAAGAATTTACAAGAACAATCTAGTGGGAAAGCCTGAGAGCTGCAAATGACAATGCAAAGGGGAAAGCAGTAAGCTTTTTTTCCCTTTTATTTTCCAGGCATTTCTTATGCCTGTAATATCTCAGATGAAAAGAAAGGACAAGAAATCTGAAACCTGGCAAATAATGAACAGAATATCAATTATATTCTCAATCCCTTAAAAAAAACCCCACGAAAACCCACTGTTAGCCTGAAATTGCAATCTTTTCTTACAGTAATAGTGTAATTTGTGTGAATCAAACCCCGAATTACTTGGTTACTAATTAGTAATTTCCCACTTTTTAACTACAGCTCTCATCAAGTGTATTTTTTAAAAAAATCTGCTGCATGCACAGCAAAGTGCTGAAAATACTATGGTGTGTTTCCCCTCTGTGAGCAAGCCTGCCTTCTGTGTTAAAACTCTGACCAATGCGGTCCTGAGATGCTGGAGCAGTGACCTGCACCATCCGCTCCAGCAGATCTCTAGCCACCCTCCTGGGAAGGACCTCCACCCAGTTGCTCCTATCACTGCTCTTTCCCAAGGCTACTGTTGTGACTCTGGAAGCTTCCCGAGGGTGGATCCACACCGTGCCCCTTCCCACAGCCACTGAGAGTCCATGTGGATGCCCTGGCTGGTTGCAATCTCAGCCTGACACAGACTTCCCCCTGGCCGTGCCCCTGGCCGCTCCAGGAAGCACCCTGAGCCCTGCATTGCGCACAGGGAAACTGGGGCTGGGCTACAGCTCAGGACCACCTATTTATCAGCTTTTAATGTTTCAACACAAGCGATTTACCGTCTTTCCTTTTCCACGATCTGCCATCGACTAAATGACCTCCAGACATGAGGTGTTTCCTCTCCAAGAGGGCTTTATCCTGCAGGAAAGGTGTAAGATGATGAAACCCTTCACTGGGAAGTATATTGTTCGTTTTCACAGGAAAATAGTTTAGAGGGCAAAGAGGAAAGGTCACTGTAGGACTTTGGCACGAAGTAGCACAAAAATTAACAGAATTCAACTTTTTTCCCCTCTCTCCTCAGAGTTAAAAAAGCAGGGATCTGGTATTATCTCTGAACTCTGAAGCAAGCTGGCTGCAAGCCTTTTACACAGTGTTAATTAAACTGCATCATTTTTTGCTGAATTCAGTATTATGCTGAGTTTGCAGAACCTTCTTCATGGAAATCATTGCTACACACTTGGTATTTCTTCGAACAGAAGAGAGAATGCCTTAGCAAGCCTTTCTCTGGCTCAAAAGAACACGCTGTGCATTTGTTTGCATATAGGTCACCATGCTGCCAGAAAAAGCGTCTTTGAAACAAAAGTTTCCAGAAACTGGCACAAACTATTGTGGGCAAGGAAAGCACCATTGAGACCTAGCCAAAACAGGTTGCTGGTAAAGGCCAGCAACTGCAGTGAAGGGAACTGGAACGCTGCTTACACTTTCCTTCCATGGTGATGGGTGGAAGATCCCACTGAGCCCTTTGGCATGGGCAGCATGGAGGAGGCATATGAAACCTCAGGAGATGAAAAATGTTGCTCACGGAACATCTGAAACACTCTGGTTTGCAGTACGCTGTCTGTACTGTCTGGCGCTCACCCAAAACTCTCCAGGAACTCATAAATGCACTGACTGAGCTGCTACCAAAAATACATTACCTATCACAAAAAACCAGCTCCTGCCTCCCAAGACTGGAGCACAGGCAATGTGGTGCCTGTTTTTAAAGGGAAATATGAGGGGAGAGAAAATCTTATCAAGACAGACCAGAAAGTCCTGCAACAGAACTGGGCTAATTACGTGAAAAGGTAAATCTTGATTGTGGCAGAATTACAGAGCACTTAACCAGGGAAATTATCACTGTGACAAAGCAGCATGGCTTCTGCAAGGGAAAGTCATGTTTCTGATGGGCTCTATTAGAATTCCTGAAGTGTGTCAAATTAGTAGTGAGGAACACTGGTACACGTAATTAGTGTTGACTTTCAGAAATCCTTTGACAAAACCTTTACAAATGCCTGTTAGAGAAACTCAGTTGTCATAAGATGAGAAGTTGCATCAGTCTGGAAACCACTTAGGATAAACTGTATTCAACAGAGGAGGGACATGGGCTATTTGGGCTATTTTCAACAGGTTAACAGTGAAATTTCTCCAGAAACTGGCCCACATCTGCCTATGGTCATGCTGTGCAACATGCCTGAGCTCCTCTGATCCACAGGAGGGTTGGCCACACTTAGTACCAGGTCCTTTCCAGGACATGTGTCTGGATGTCCTAACAGAAGCCTGCCACTCCTACAGCAAAGCCATCGATAAGATGGAGCCAGACACTGGGAGCAATTTGAAACAACAGAGGTTTAGACTGGACATAAGTAAAAACCGAGGAACAGGTTGTCTGGAGAGGCTGTCATCTCCATCCTTAGAGATTTGCAAGATCACACTGAATATAGTGCTGAGCAATCTGCTCTGATCTCAGAGCTGACCTGCTTTGAGCAGGAAGTTGAGCTAGGTATCTCCTCAAGTCCTTTCCAAAAGAAACTATCTGATGATCCTACACTGATTAGTGACCTAGAAGTTCAAAGACCATGTCAGAGAGACTGAAATTGATAAAATTATTTCAAATGTCAAAGGTAATAGGGATCATTGGGAATTTAAAAAAGACTAAATATAAAAAAGAATTATAGAGTGGTTGAGGTTGGAGGAGTTCAGCCTCCCCACTCAAAGCAACAGGACTGTATGCAGAAGGGTTTTGAGTCTCTTCAAAGGTGGAGACCCCACGTCACCTCTGGAAAACCTGTTGCAGTGTTTGACCACCATCACATTAAACCACAGACTCACTGACCTGGAATCTCAATTCCAATTTGGAGTCTCTCACAAAAAAGACAGACTGGAGACAGGCAGACTGTCATCACCTAGAGGAGATTTTAGAAAGACAGAAATATTCTAATAAGGAGATGTATTTTCTAGTTACTTCTTGTGCAGTACACTGTTGTGTAGCATCTGGATCTGATTACTGATGTTGAAACAAGGAGAAAAGAAATCCTCAGAAGAACAATGAAAAAGATCATTGTCAAGGAAAGAGAAAAAGCCCTTCTCAATGTGCATGATCAATTCAACAGACACTATACAAATAATACAAAATAAAAAGGTCAAAGCAGCACTGCTATTTATTGTTTCTAGTGTTGCAAACAGGAGAGGGCACACAAGTAAAAGAAGCAAGACAAATGCAGAGTTTCTAAAAAAGAAGAGCTGTGATTCCTGACCATTGAAATGAACTGAAATTGTACCGTGTACTCATAGCAAGATGCTTGTTTTGTTTTCCATGAGAGATTTCACAGTCACTGCAATAAACCATATGTACAACTGCATGTTACTCACCACATACGTAAAAGGATTAGTTACTCCTAACAAAAATATTCAGCGGCACATTACTGAGAGTACAAGGGTACACAGATGAAGGGTACATGGGATATTTACATGCTCCAGCATACTGTCCAACAACAAATGTGCCTCTATTATCCATCTTTCCTGACCTAGTAACTACTGTGTCAGAAACAAATTATTTAATGGATGTCAACACACATGAAAACCCAAATCTGTTACCTCCACACATGCCTCCTAGACCTCCTCGCCCCCTCCATCCCCGGCTTCAGGAGACAGCGATGGGCATGCTGCCCACAGCTTCCCTCTCTCCAACAGGAACTGAAGTTGCATGGGACCAAGTTGTTGAAGGCAAGCAATAGAAAATATCTGTCCGAAGATTACACGTGGTGGGTGTCACTGACACCAGGGGTTCCTGCTCCCACTGGCTCCAGAAGAGCAGTCAGTTTAAGACACGAAAAGCCACACAACATTAACTCATAAAAGGTGCATTAACTGCAGCAGAAGCATCTTTGTAGTCTATCCATGGCAAAACACCAGCAAGGAAGGGGACGGGGGAAAAAAGGGACCTAAAGGCATCATCTTATCCCATGAAACAAAAGCTCACTTGCATCCTAGGAGGTATAAACAGGACATTAGATCTATAATAACACACAGAGGACTCCCAACAACTTCACAGCAAAGGTCTGAGAAGGCTTATCAGTATCTCCTCATTATGCCTGTAATGTTACATTTTAGTACAGAAGCCAACAAATAACTGTGATTCCTCATTTAAGAATTGCAGTAACTGACCTGGTGTGAAATGAACCACAGGTTTTGCTTGGAAGCATAAGCTGGAGATCAAATTATATTCTGCTATGTAAGGTGACTCCTGGCTTTCTCCTGATTGTGTTAAGAGAGGACAAATACTGAACTGGGTGTATTTCTAGTTCCAGTTCACATTCTCCCAGTCAGCTCCACTAACAGTAAAAGAAGGAATCTTAGGAATAGTTTGAAGTGGCTATCTTGAACGCATCTAAGGCTCTTTGGTCAGAAGTAGCTGGAATCTGCACTACAGATTTGCACGTAAACATCTCACAGTATTCCTGTTCAATAGGATGCAGAGTGTGTGAAAAAATGGTCTTTTGTTCTGACATTTTCTATTATTTTTTCCCCCTAACAATTTAGCAAAAGATATTCAGAAAAAAATGGGGAGAATGACGATAAAATAATGAAAAAAGTTGAAAGCAACTTTACTTCTGAAAAATGGCAGCAAAAGCACATCAGACTTGACAGTTTTTAGGGATAAACATGCACTGTTTTTAAGTGGCAAGTGGGAGGAAAATAATTTTCCAGGCTTCCTTCCCCATCTCCTAATAGTTTTTCTACGAAAAGACTCATTCTGTGTAATCAACACTTTGTTTTTAAAGAAAGTTATCAATAACTGACACTTCAGAGCTTCTAAAATGACCATCCTTATAATTGGTTATTACGATCTCTCAATTATAGCTATAACAACAAAGCATATGATTATATTGTCACTGCTTTCCTTTAAAAAGAAACTATTGAAAGGCCTAATGATTAATTCACCATTTTTGAGAGCTCATTGTAATGACAGAAGACTATATACAAAGGTCTCTTCAGTGAGCCCATTATTCAATTAATAAATGCTGAATACTGAGCAGTCATAGTCATATGAAACTCCCAAGAATTGTGTGAATTTTTAACCAATTAATTATCAATTACAACATCATAAAACACTAGCACAAAAATAGAAACAACGAAATTTAATTATAGATTATTCTTCTTAGTTGCTGCAAATACCATACAAGACTGATTTTGATTAATAATTCATACAGCAATAAAGTATCAGGAAAGATAATTATACTGTGCCACAATTCTCACACTGATTTCTGTAATTACAGATTACAACAGTGTTAGCAATTTAAAAAGGTTAGGGAGCAGTAGTAATTTGCTATGTCATCCTCAGAAATATTAATGTCTTCTTCTCTGAGCACCCCAGATAATTGAAAATAGACTACTGAGCTGCCAGGCTACACGGACTTGCCTCCTGCCAAACATACTGTGGGTGCCAGGGCCATTAGCAAGATTGTCTTAAGAAATGAGCTTTTCACATTGTACAAGTAACTTCTGCTGTAAAGCACAAGGTACATGGACAAGTGGAAAAGACACTGTAGAGCATTCCTGGCTGGCAGCTGTAGACATGTGCTGCTGCTGATAGTGATGGCTAGTCCTTCTGACCCTACTGCATGAAACACAACCTTCACTTGACCATGAGTGGCAAGGGGGATAGCTAAAAGAAACCCAAGGGAGGATTTAGCCACAGGCCTTCTGGAGAGGCAGGTCTGGTTGGGCACACAGCAGGGCCCAACAGACATCTGCTAACATCTCCTAAAGGCAAGAATTCCCATTGCTGAGGAGGCTGCATGGCTCCAAGACATTAAGCGTCCACAGCCCAGGGAACACCCTCAGAATTGCTGAACAGCTGCACGTGGACAAAGGGCCACAAACTGGTCCCTGATGAGCTACACCACCGGCAGTCATCAGAATAATCAGTGCCTGGGCTGGCTGCAGGGCTGGGCCATGAGCCCCATTTCCGTATGGCAAGCTTCACATGCTTTCAAAATACAGATAAGAATACTGGAAATTCCTTCTTAAGCTTAAACTGACACGAACAGGGTCCTGCAGACCATGGAATGGCTGTTTTTGAACAGTTTATATGCCGTCACAACTTTGATGTAGGAAGTAAGTCCCACTGCAAAGTCACTCACTGGTTTTCTTATACTGGACCTAGACCCTACAGCACAACTGGATAGATACTAAGCCAAAAAAAAAAAAATAAAAAAGAGGCACTTTGATCCTGCAGACTTTTAAACAGAACTGCTGAATATAACTTTCATCTGTAGCATTTTGGTTACTTACAATGATTTTGCTATTGGCAGAATGCACACATGAGCAGAAATGTACCACAGTTTCATTTCTACAATGAATCTTTTTTTTTTTAAAAAAAGTACTGTCAGGATGAC
>NW_016690184.1:11264378-11339742 GCF_001604755.1 Lepidothrix coronata
AAAAAAAAAAAATAAAAAAGAGGCACTTTGATCCTGCAGACTTTTAAACAGAACTGCTGAATATAACTTTCATCTGTAGCATTTTGGTTACTTACAATGATTTTGCTATTGGCAGAATGCACACATGAGCAGAAATGTACCACAGTTTCATTTCTACAATGAATCTTTTTTTTTTAAAAAAAGTACTGTCAGGATGACTACAGTCTCCATGATTAATGTTTATTTAAACCCCAGGTGTCTACTCTAAAGAAATTGCACTTCAGGTTGTTCAGAGATTGGTACCACAAGGAGGCAGGGATTCCCAGTGGAGGCTGTTTTGAAGAGTCCAAATAGATTTATGTTCCATATACAGAAAAAACCTATTTCTTGACTTCAGAGGATTATGTTGTTATTGTCTTTTGAGAGAGTAACCCAGATGAACAAGGTAATGATAGCTCGCAGTCTTCAGGGACTTCAGTTAACATGCAAATAATGTTTACACACAGTACATGCATTGACATACACATTCTATGCAGGCCTACTAGGCAAAGTATACATATGCTTCTTTTTATGACTCGGTAAAAATTGTATAATTATACTACTAATTTTCCTACACTCAGTGAGTCAGGCTTAGTGTAACATGCATTTTCAACGTTCTGTAAACACTGATGATGCCCACAGGAGAGACCCATGGTAGACGGGTGGAGGAAGACACAGAATCATAGGGTCATAGAATGGTCTGGGTTGGAAGGGACCTTAAAAATCACCTAATTCCAAGCTCCCTGCTATGGGCAGGGATACTTTCCACATAGACCAGGCAGAAAAATAGGAGGAACAACAGAAAAACTGTCCTTGCTCCTTATTTCTCAGAAGCTACTCAACTGACATATATCAGCATGGAAAGTGAGAAACACAGAAGATCTCTTTCCTGATAAGGTCTCCTCTCATGGCTTTCACATTGCTCTTTACAGTAGTTGACTATGGTGAAGGGGACCGGAACCAAGTCTGCTACTCAAAATAGCTTATTCAAAGTAGAATGGGGAATGCCCAACACTGAAACACTGCCAGGAAACCACCAAGCACAACAAACAACATATTATGTTTTTCTGAAGCAGTCAGTGGCTTCAGAGCCTTGGGGAAAAGACAAAACAACGTTTTGGATTGTTCTTGGATAAACTGGATTGCCAGATTAAAAAACTGAAGATGGAAAAATGAATTAGTGATTTGTTTTTATTTTGCCTTCCAGTTTGGTGAGCTCTCTGAAGAAGTTTAAGGTCTCCACACAAATGGAGGCTGGAAATTCTGGCAAAGGCCCACTGATTCCTTTGCTTTAAATTAGTATTTTGGGGCTTTACTTGAGTAGCGATACAGTGATATGGCTTTGCCCTTTTTCCTACTCCTTTAAATCATTTATGTGTACCTCTATGAGCATATGTGCACGTCTATGTATACATGTACAATTTACACTGCAATGTCATCTGAAATGATGAAATTGCTGAAGCACAAATGGTTTGTCAAATATCTGTGTCACTTGCCAGAATGACACTACTTTGGGATACTAAAGAAGGTGCCTCTCTATTTGAAATTTGATAATATGACTATATGAAAGATTATGCTAACAAGTTACGGGAATAGAAGCTATTAATTTCTCTTATTCTCTACTTTAAAGCCCCAGTAGAATTCAGTGCTGAAGCTCTGTACTTGAAGTTTTTGGTTGATGAGCATTGTTTTTGCTTTTTTAAAAAAACCCACAAAACAAACCCCAAAACAAAACAGAAAGTTCTCTCTCAAAATTATGTCTCCTGGTTATTTTTTTTTCCAGTAAATTGCACTAATTACTGCTTTTCCAGCCTATCTGCAGAACTGGTGGAAACAGTTCTGTCTGCAGGTGAGGCTGTGGTCAAAACCACAGCGAACATCTTCAACTACACAAATTGCAGAGGTTGTGAAAGCAACCAAATCCCATTTTCTCCTGTCATACTGCATAGTTGTTATGGGAAAAATCTGCTCTCTTTGTTTTCCCCCCTAAAATGCAAGCTTTTCATCTTTGCTGCAAGTTAGCAGGTGGTTAGAACGTCCTTCATCTTTCCTTGGGACACACACTGGCATGTCCTTTGGAACATGTCTGTTGTGATTAATGTGTGAAGAGCAGGAACGCATGCAGTAGGTTACTGGGTTAAATTTTGTAGGCTATAACTTCACACCTTCTGCTCTCGGGAAAGAATACAGGTGTTGCCTTCTCCTTGGAGACTGGGCCGCTATCTGTTCATGCAGCATTTTCCATAACCAAAGGGATACCAACAATAATGTTCTCATTTGACAGCTGAAGGAAAAATGTTTCTTTATGGTTAAATAATTTTGAATAATCTATAACTAACTAACTAACTAACTAACTATATTCTAGTGACTACCGCATTAGGGTCCGCAAATTTACACATCTGAACCTTGGGAGGCCTATCAACATAAAACAACTGTTTTTGAAAACAAAACCAGTTTTCACATGTTTTTCTAATGATCAAATGATCAGAAGGTCACTATTGAAACGACTATTTAGAAACTCTCAGAGCATGGGGATACTTGGATTACACCAAGGGATTCTGACAGTGCTTTTGATCCCACAAGGGATCAAACTGCCATTTTGTTATCGGAAGGTTTTATCAGGAGTTGCAAGCCTTCCCAATATTCTCAGAGTCTGGCACATGCCTAGATTTCTATTTAAAGTCCCTTTATCCATGGACTGCCCCTTATTCTAGAACTTGACTGCCTTTCCTGTTGCAGACAATAAATCATTCGATGGAGAAAGGTGCACAGAAAGCAATCAATTCTGCTGCCAACCTACCAGGCTGCAGCTGAGGTAAGAAATGGGCACTTTTACTAAGTGCAACTGCAGCCTGAAGGAGCCCAGAGAGAAAGAAAAGATTTGATGCATTTGGGTTGTGGTTTTGAGGGTAAGTACAGCCAACGTAGCATCTGCACCTATAATTTCTTACAGGACTACAAAGACAGCAGAAGGCGAACACAAGCTTTCCTTCTGTAAGATCCAGAGAAGCTTATGAAATCTTCTTTGCCATGGTAAAGAAAGAGGGATTAAAGCTGCAAAGACTGTTATAAGAAGAACTTGGATTTTATCTTTGTTTGAGGATACTTACATTATTTGTTGAGCTTTTCATGAAGCTTTTTGAAGTTGGTTTGGTTTCTTTACCCCCACAGAACTACAAGGTACTCAACACACTTAAAGCTGCAAAAGCCATCAAATCAAATCAAATCGGAGGTTAACACCCCAAACCCAAAACTAAGCCACACTTTATCCCAGGGAAACAGAGTGGCTTGATTATTTTTGTTTGAAACTCTGTCACAGGAGTTTTAATGTCAGGGCATTCCTTATATGGTTCACAAACCCAAAAGGCAGAAAGGACCACCTAATCTGGCCTCCTGATGGCAAATCAACAGCTGCCTTTATCACACAGACTTGCCATTCTGACAGAGCAAAGAAAACCAGCAGGGTTTTTTGACAAGCTCCCTCTTTAACTCTTAATGGAATTATATATACCTTTAGCCTCCAAGTTCTCTCTTGACAGATTCTGAAATAGCTGTTCCACTATTTTACCCTGGACTGACGGCAAGCTAAAGCAGCCATCAGTTCCCTGGAACATTCTTTTTACCTTTTTTAAATATCGGAAATACAGTTGGCAGTCCTCCAATTTTCTGGAATTTCCCGTTTTCCCAAGATTTATTATGAATTATCAGCAATTCAACAGAGCTCTTTGGCCACCTCCCTTAAGATTCCTGGATGTAGAAGTTACTAGGATGTGAAACTGTTTAATTTCAATCACTCTTGCCTCTCAGATCCTACTTTGCTATAAGCAGCAAACTTTCTCTTCTTTCCACATCCCTGCACAGGATGGACACATCCTCTTCTACAGTTTCAAATACAAAAAACACCTGGGGAACATTTCTGCCTTTTCTATTTTCCCTTTTTTAGATATTCAATTAATAAATGTTTTATCATGACTTATATTTCTTCATTTAACCAGAATGGCTTCTCATTAGAGTAACATTTTTTGTTATTGATGGCAGTGTAAAATTTTGAGAGCTGGCAGAATATTCTTCAACAATTCCCAGTGCGTTCAACGCTTTTTACTTTAAATGCAATGTTATGCCAACACAACAGGTTTTAACTTTGGAAAACATCTTTTTCAATTCTGAGTACAGTGCACACATAAATTTACAGTCTCCCGGTAGATGATGTACTCTGATTGCACAAGGTCATTGTACAGGATTTGAGACCCTGTGATTCACATTATTTAAGACTGTCCACAAATAATACGTTTTGACAAACTGCTTCCCTTCTTTCTTCATTTTCTCATGCAATAAGCTGTAAACTTGTATTTTCCAGTCTATTTTTAAGAGAAGCACTCCAACTGAAAATCTTTTGGCTCATGTGCCACTCTCTCCAATGTCTCTCCCACAGTGCTAAGAACTGGTTAATAAAACATCAAATAACATGAGTCTTGTACCATCCTAATGATTTAGACTTACATAAACTGGTTTAGAGTTATACTAGACTTGTGTAAGGCTGGTTTATGCAATTGGACATTCACTGATGTCACACTCTCTCTAAGGTTAGTTTACAGCCCCTGCTTGCTCATTTGTCTTCAAGGGGAATATACCACTGGTAGAGAAAGAGGCCACTGAAACCAGACATTCCCCATAGTCTCTGCAGAAATCAGCTTGGAGATCCACAAAATCCCAAGCTTCATCTACCCTCAGCAGCATGGTAAGTGCCACCTGCAGCATGCTACTTTCTCCCTGTCCTCTCCATTCACAAGAGGACAGACAATTCAGGACACCTGGCTGCACCATA
This sequence comes from Lepidothrix coronata, assembly GCF_001604755.1. NCBI lineage: Eukaryota > Metazoa > Chordata > Aves > Passeriformes > Pipridae > Lepidothrix > Lepidothrix coronata. The sequence goes on from NW_016690184.1 coordinate 11,269,222, forward strand.
TCTGAGGACAACACAAAAGAAATCAGTGAGGACAATCTTTAAGAGATAATGCTTTTTATTCTGAGAAGAAAAAAGTCTGTATGATTTTTCTGAAGTGAATTGAGAAGCTATATTCTCCACAGATCTTAGAGACATGCAATTAAAGACTGTCAAATTTGCATGTACGCAGGATCCAATTGAAGGCTGAGCAGGCGATGTTGTAACATTTCTCACCTGACAACCTTATACTCTTTTAACAGCTTTTGTGCATAATTTCCTTGCTTTAAACAAACTAAAGGTGCCATTGTATAACCTGACCCCCGAGTCCATGTGGGTGAGGATAAGGGTAGGAGCCAGGAGATTCCCACTTCCCAAGCAGAACCAGCTGACCATCACTGGTCTGCAAAATCCCAACTAAGCAGTCTGCAACACCACACCAAATACAGATGGAGCAAGCAGAGAACAGCTCTGCAGGTCCCCCCGCTTTGTCAGAAACTCAACTTTTGAGGTAGCATTAAGCAGAAGCCATCAGCTGCCCTGGGCTTTCTTTTCCAAACTCCCAGGCTGGTCTAATGGATTTCCAAGGGAAACAGTGACAGCTGCAGCATGGCCCCAAACCCACTCTCCAGCTGAGATCTAACGTCTTTGCTCCACAGCATGGGGGCACCAGAGCTCTACAAGAATTCAAAAAAATGTTGAATGTTGGGAAATCAACACGTAATTTCAAGCTTTATTTTCCTTTTTACTTTCTCCTCAGCTTAAACATTGATGGTTTTCCATCTACAGGCTGAGAGAACATCACAGCAAGAAAACTGTGACCCCATGCACCTGAAGTCTGGAAAACCTACTGTGGTTCAAAATAAGGCTTCGTAGAGGGAAATTACAAGATACAAGGCAGCCAGTCCGGTTCCTGGTGCACATGTAGAGTGAGAAGCACCACAAGGTCTTCATGCAACAGGATGAATCTGGCACATTCCAGCACTTACTTGTGAAGGTGTTGAGTCCCTTTAATCCATGGCCTTTAATGAGATTTGAGAGTGCCTGTAACAAGCGGGATCAAACCACAAAAGCACGGGGACAAGGAGATTAAACTACAGATTAATAATTATACAGTATAAACAATATGGGATAAAATAAAACTCTTATGCTCCATTGGAGATTGCTATGTTTATGTATAAAGCGGGGAATCTATAAAGCTCATTGATTAGTATTTCAAACAAAATGATTCTAAAAGCATTTCTAATTATTAACTGAAATATGTAATACAAATAGCGTGCTAGGTATCAATCAATACTTCCCCCTGCTTGCAAACCCTACAGCATTTTTTGTGCTAAGAAGGGGACCAGCCTAGACGGCAAACTCCAGTGCTTGCCAGGGGGGTTTGTCTCTCGGTATACATGTAAAAGAGAACAGTCTGCAATGTAATAACAAGCATGCTTTTTTTTTCTTACCTCTTCCCCCTCAGCTTCTGCCTACCCTAAATGTACCTAACCTACATTGCAGGCTGCAATAAAAAAAATAATTTAAAAAAATCACTCCATGAGTCTTCTTCTGGACCGTCAGAAGTATGCAGACGTTGTTACACAGAATGAAATCCAGTCTTTTTAGACAAACTTGACCACTTAGTGATACAGCTGCATGAAAGGAGAAGACAATTTTGCTAAAAATTTAGTCATCAGACTAAATGAAGACTTTGCCATTAGAACAATTCAAGTCTTATAGAAATAGACTGAGTTAATTTATAATTCTCAGAGGTCAAAATCACGTAAGTCTATCTACAGATTCATGCCACTACTTCAAGACTTTAAAGTGCTAGTAAGACAGTTTGGTTATATGTCCAAAGGAATGTTAAAATGCTTTGAATAAATACTTGTTGCTTGATGAAATACAGGACAGTCACCACTAGGTTATGAATGACATGATGCTTTTCCATCACAGCATATTATGTTCCAATATAGTGTCTTAAAAGCAGACACACGTGCATGTGTCTATAGTTTTATATGTGTATACATGTACACGAATGTATGTGTATATGTATATACACACATGTGCACACATATGCACAATGTTTAATTACTATCTCTTAAAAAATATGTATTATTATCACTGTGTGTTTCTGGGTTAGCCCACGTCACCTGGCATGAGCTTTCCAAACATTAAAAAATTATGTGATCTCTATTAATAGAGTCTTTGGATCAATCCTATCAACATAGCTACACATCCTTATATGATGGAGGAAATGCTCCTTTTACTCTACCAACTAGGTGGCTCAGTATTATTTGTAGCCATTATTCCATGCATTTCTCACCTGAAGTACGTATGCATCCATGCAATCTTCTCTGCTACGTGTGGTAAGAATTTTTCCCAAAGGAGTAAAAGAAAGAGGAGAAATTAAAATCCTGAAAAGGTTGTTTGTGCAAATGTTTTTAGTAATAAAAATGGAGGAAATAGACATGTGAAAAAGCTCTGAAACAGGAAAATACAGAAGCAATGGTGAAAATTTGAAGGGATGGGGAGGAGCCAGGAGCAACATCCATACGGACACTAAAAATCATGTTACTAGGGGTGAGTGGAAGGGTTCAAGAAAACAGAAAGTAAAGGACCAGGGTTACCTCAGAGTAAGAGAGAGCTGAAGAAGCCAGGGGCTCATGGATCAAGAGTTGCACAGAAGGAAAGGCAGAGGAGGCTGGAGAAGTTTCAAGGGAGAAAGATCTGTAGTAAGGGGGCAGGAGCCCAGTCCTGGCTCCATTGCCTCCAGGGGGTGGAGGGGCTGAAGTGGGAACAGGGGAACAAATTGTGAAAAAGAGTGGCTACTGTCCAGTGTTTCAGTGAACAAAGAGAAACTGAAGAAGCCGGAGATAAAGCCATTGCATACTACAGTGAGTATGTAAGGCTGTCCAGAGGGAGCAAAAAAGAGGGAGCAGGAAGCAGAGGGAGAGGTTTCACTGCCCAGAACAGAGAGGGTCACGATTGCCAAGGAACTTGAAAGAGCAGTGGGAATGGAGAAAACACCAAGAATGAAGATTCCTGGAAATTGCCTGTTCTCCCTGTGGGAGGTGGGATGATGCTGGGAGGCAAGGGGAGAGAAAGGTTGCAGACACTCAGAGAAGCAAACGGAGAAGTGTCAGAGTGGAGAAGAGATGAGAGGGAAAAGGGAATTGCTGGTGAGAGGCTAGAGAGTGGGTGAGGACACGGTGCCAAGAGATGATAATCCAGATGATTAGAGAATTAGGTGCAAGAGATGTCAAGCAAAAGGCAGAGAGCAGAAGAGGCTATGGAGGTGCAAGAAGAGCTTGAGCTTAAAATAAAACTGTCAAGCAGTCCAAATACACCAGCTATGCACTTCTCCTCTGCCTGCCCCCTTCTCTCCATCACACTGTCAGGCATCGACTACCTTAGGGCAGGAAGCAAACAAAAATCCAGCTGCCCTCAGGCTGATCCTGGAGGAGCAACAGAATAGGAATGAGGAGAAATAAAAGCAGGCTGACAGTAGCTGCCTGTGGATAAAAAGGAGGCTTTTAGTATAGCTGTGTCTGTATTTGATTTACGTGTACTTCCTCATGCAAAACAGAGGCACAGCAGTGGAAATGGCTTTCTAAAGAAAGCACCGTGGACAGAAACTCCTGCACGTTAGAAAGAAAGGAATTGCCGATGTCCTGGGCTACACCAGGATGCACACAGAGCTGGGGATCCCGGCTCAGGCAGTCAGCACAAAGGCGCTCACATTGCGCCATCCCCATGCAAGGCAGCACTATGCCCCGCGGCGCGAGGATTGATGTACACAAAGCCCTAAGTGCTTTCGTAGGCGGCTTTTACTATTTTGAATTTGAGCGTGACATCCCCTTGTAATGAAAAGGCTTGCCTCCTCGGGAAAAGGACTACCAAATACTGTAAAAATCCTGTTCTTTGTGACAAAAGAGTCCACTTCCAAATTAAGGAACAAAACACAGTAGCCTGGATTGCATACTACACATTTTTGTAAATGTTCTTTTCTAGTAGCAAGTAATTAATCTTGTGTTAGAGCCTGAAAAGTCCCTACGAGTTTTTGAACTTGCAGACAGCTGGAAAATGCCTACTTAGGCTAGTGTGCACATCTTCAAGTAATTCCTACTTGCTAATTACTCTTCCAGAAGCTGCCAACAGCTATTCGAACATTTTGCTAACTAGGGAGGGATATCACATTGCATAATCATGTGAATTAACAATAGGATGCTGGTGAAGCAATGGGATAAAACCCAGGTAGTTGAGAAAGAAATTAAAGTTAATTGATTTGCACCAAAAAACCTGCAGTATGTAAACAGCATTTCAGAAACAAAGGACATGGCCAGGGAACAAATAAACAAAAGTGAAACCAGCATTTGCAGAAGTTGTCAGAGTAGATTCCTTCTCTTGGTGACAGATGAGATGAGACTTAAGCCCGGGACCCCTTACAAATGAGACTTGCTAGTACTCCACTAACCCACTGCAACCAGAGGAATATTCCCTTCTGCAACACAACAGATGTGATTCAAACTGGCAAGCCCTTGCACATAAAAGCACGATGCCCTACCCTGCTCAGCGAAGTTTCTGCAATATTCATTGCAGTGGCCCAGAGGGAATTCCAGCTCACGGTGTGCAGAAAGCTCCATGGTGCTCCTGCACAGCAGAACGGCTGAAGGGGCACCAAAGGGCAACAAGCGCATGCTGCTGGAGGAAACACCTCGAGATGAAGCTGCCCGTGTGGAAGGTAGCGTGAGGCAGAGGAGGAAAATCCAAGAGGTACCTTTATATACGTGTGTGCACATTTAACTGCAGAAAGCTAACACAGTAGTAGTGTCTGCTCTGAAAACGGCAAAGGCAAGTTATTATCAGGATGAACATCTTTACGTAGCATCTCAGAGGAGGCTCTGGCCACCTTCAATCAACTTTTTCTTGGAATGCTGTTAAGTTGTGGTCATCAATCCTATTTAAGGAAAGGGAAGAAAGGCTTCGTATCACTGCTTTCCCTCCTCACTTGATGTGACATAAAATACCAGTACATTAGCGCAGGTGAAAGAAATGGAGCTTGCCTGATAATGGCCACACTCACATATTTATTAAGCAGCCTGGGGGAGAAGGCACCAGGCGCAGAATACGACCACACAGCTCACTCATCGAATGCCTAGAGCAGCAGCTTCCTGCTACCAAGAGGTTTCCTTGAAATCCCTCCAGGAACACTCTGTAACCGAAGTGTAAAAGCGGCCACTTGCCTTGCTCTGATTGCCCACTTGAACTTTTCGAGAAGGTTCGTGTATTTACCATCGATCTACAGTACTGTGTTTCCAACTGACTTGCGGTGGAAAGACTGCAAAACCCGACTGTGGCGCTTACGTGACCCACATACTGCTCTGCCCCTGATCCTCAAAGGGCACATAGGGAGATATGGCAATACCCTCATGCACCGATGGGCCATGTGGGCACAGGCAACCCCCCTAATTTAGGAGCTTGTGCTGCCACTGCCAGGGCAGTAAGTAAAGCAGAGATGATCCCGCTTACTTCTCGGCTATTCATCCAGATTGGTAAAATCTGTTAAAGGACAAGGTGATTTTCCTGATCAGTACATCCATACAGACAGGAGCTGGAACTTGGCTCAGGCTGGTAGTTCAAATGCTTCACTACTGGGCACTGCTAAAGTGTTTAGCATCACTGCCTTCGTTATCTCTCCCTGGCTTCATCTTGTTGGTGCTGTGTATACATAAGGACACATGGACCATGAGACTCCCAGTGAACTCTTGTAATACCAGCTGTCAGTAGCCTACTCGGAGTCAGGAAAAACATGCTTCAGTAAGAGATCGTGTCTATAAACATGGCAAAACTAATTATCCCAAGAAGGGTTCCCCTTCCTCTTAAAATTAGCAGTGTATACAGTCAGATAGCTCAATGTAAACACATCACTCTGAATTTCACCAGCTTCAGTATCAAGCACTGTTGCACTGCTATGGAAGGAAAAGTATGAATCCTGTAGGGAGTCTCTACTATAACAGATACTAAATCTGACATGTGAAGAGCTTTACACTTTACTGTAGTGTTTCTAAAAGAGTGAAATGGGAAAGGAAAAAAATGTGAAGCCTAAAACCAACAACACACCAGAGGTTACAAGAGAAATGTTAAACAAGTGTCCCAGTGGGAAATGAAGAGGATAGATTAAGCCTCTTCTGTGACCAAGGCAGCGGACAAGGTCCAGTGAAGAGTCCAGGAGAGAAAAGGGGCAGGTAGTCATTAGATAGGACCCAATGACATCCTGGGTTTGGGAACAGGAAGGTTTTCCAGAAAAACTGCTCTAGGTAGTTTAAGTAATCATCTGTAAAATATAGGACAAGAGAGAGCCCCCAGGATCAGCCAGACCTGAGGACTATATAAGCCGCATTTTGCAAGCCAGAAGAGCTCAGATGGTTTAAAGTATTTCAATTCTTACAGGTATTCTTAAATTTCAACTAGTTGCCCAGTTTTTCAGAGACAAAAGCAGAGTACTACATTCACTACATTCAATGGCAGAGTATGGCCATTCCTCAAACTGGTCAACAGGACATCTCCCACAGCGCTCAGTGCTGCACAGCTCAGCAGTAGCAGAAGGATAAGGAGATGCATACACCCTCATATTTAATGAAGGAACCTCTACAAAAGAGATGTCTTCCAGTGATCACCGCAAGATTGGAGAGCCCTTTAAGCATGCAATAGGAGAGTGGAAAGAAAGGCTGAATGAATCATGAGCAAGGGAAAAAAAGGTTGTGGCACACCCGCACACTTTTCCATTTCAGCTCAGTAAAGTTCAGCTACATTGAGGTGATGCTATTGGAATCACTATTCAGTGAAAGAGAAGCAAGCAATTCTGAATCCATCAGAATCTGTTTAAGAATTGAGCAAAATCCTGCAGCACAACAGAAGATGGAGAAGTTCTCATCATTTAGACAGGAATAACAAAGAAAAGTGAGTCTGGCAACCTTACACTGAGCAAAGGAATTATCAGGCAAGCCTCACCCACTGCAGTTGCTGGGAGAAAAGGTCAGGAAAAGCACAGCCAGATTTCTCAGCAGAAAATCCACTCATCTTGCAAATCCTTTCCGTGTCCTTGTGTGCAAAGGCACTGCAAGCTTCTGCAGAGGGAGCCTGCTGTGTAGCCCTACTGAGTGGAGTGGGGGACATGACAAGTGCCATAGGCCAGTCTTTGCAGCAAAGGAGCAACGACCACTTTAGCAATTTAAAACAACAGCCTCAAATGCTCATGCAACAATGAAGCATCAGCAAAAGCTGAACAGAAACATGCTCTCGCATCCACAGCCATCTGTCTCTCTTTGCTCGTTCTTGTTGTTTTACAAATTGACCTACTGTTCCAAATCCCAGATTTTCAGAAATAGCTCTGGCTGAAGGTATTACCAGGAAAAACGATCAGTGTCAGCTAACCAGTCTAGGAATTCTTTTCAGGAGGCTTAGGCAGTGATGACAGAAGCTGGAAAACCAAAATCCCACAGAAGGGGAAGCACAGGCCACTCAGATACATAGGCAAGAAGCAGCAGGAACAACATCTGACAGGGTGAGTGATGTTCTCTTCTGCTGAAAGCAGTGGAGAAGTCTAACAAAGACCATTTCTGTTTTCTGGTACAAATGGTGCATTTCAGAGGACAACCAACCAAACTAGCCTTGGAGTAAAGAAGACCAGAAAACCAAGGAGATTTCTAAAATCTATTACTGTACTAAATAAACAGCTAGTATTCTCCCATGAACTGAAAACCTCTCCAACTATTCCCAAACAATTACTACCTCCCCACGCTGTACAAAGATAAATTTCCTCTCCAACGTAATTTTTAATATTGTAAGTAGTCTTGGTAATAGCAACCCCCTTAATTTAATATCCTCAGAGACCTTTACCATCTTTCCCTGTTAAGGTTTTCTGCAAAGCACCCACTCTCATAATTTTTCAGTCTTTTGAGCTCTTAATTTCCTATTAGTTTGGCATGACTTCATTGGCCTCACTAGTTTTATTGTGTGCTTTCGTCAGTGGTAAGTGAATAACCCCCTCATATGGCTTTTAGGGGGGGATTTCCTCCCAGCACTGCCAAAGGAGCCACGACTTGCCACGTGTCCTCCCCCACCCTAGCTCTCCCTCTCCCTTTGAAATGGGGAAAGATGAAAACTATAAAATGCAACAGATGGTCTGAAATCCTCTTCCTGCGAAACCCATTGCTACGGCAGCTAGCTTAGGCTATATTTCAAATATTTCCGCATGTGCCAACAGCAGTATCCATGACTAGAGATGATGAGGAGACTGCTTGTGAAACTCCCCCATAGATACTGTTTGCAACAGCCTAGTCCTCTTGCTGAAGGCTCTCTTCTTTTCCCTGTTCTAAATCCAATGAGAAAACTAATCTTCTCCTGATTTAAAGCTGACAGGTGGTACATGCATAATTAAAGATGACCTAACAGAGAATGCTCTCATTTCTGGCATATTATCAGACACTTAAGCAAAGCAATTATCAGTAGGCAATCTTTTCTGTCAACAGAGATTGGATGAAATATTTTGCCAGTCAGGAAGATACTGTAACGATTATACATATGTATTTGCAAATACTCCAGCAATATAAGATAGACTGAAATCTCTCCTCTCGCAGACAAATGTTTTCATCACCTGTGGAGGACTACAGTAACCTCTTCTCACATTTCCACGTTTCCCTGTGCTATTTCCACAGACTCGCAGGACATAATACATAGACTCCACCTTGCTCATGTAAACCTCTTCCTTCAACCCATCTGCACTCCGTACAAGTCCTGCTGTTCCTCTCCACCTAGGGGAGGACAGTCTTACTGTCCTCTCTAGTTCCTGCACCTTTTCCACCTGCACTACCTGGTAGATGGCCGGCTTGTGGGCCAGGAAACTTTGTCCTCCTCCTTTATTTTACCCCCAAAAGCAAGAAAAACCTCAGAAAACCTGTCCTCCCCCTTTCTTACTCAAAAGCAAAAGCAAACAAAACCCAAACTCCTTCAACAAAACCCAACGAAGCCTCTCCCAAACACCCACTTCTTCACCTGGGTGAAGGTAGCAGTCACCTGTGGCACATCAGGTGTTGGGCACTATATTGTTCTTTTACTCCTCGTCATAGCTTTTAGTATCTGCAGAGAGGAATTATGGACCTCATATGTCATGATGGGCTGTGTCTGTTGTGAACAACCACGTCCTACTCAGTCAGGACCATGAGCTTGAGGATCTTTCCCCTGGGAGCTGTGAAGGCAAAAGAGATGAGTGGCCTTGTTCTCCCTAACTTATAGAGGGGGCAAACAGGAGCAAAGATCAGTTGGGAATTTTATGTGGAATCAACCCAAAAATCTATACTAGAACTAGGAATATCTTCCCTTCTTTTTGGTTAACAAGCAGATGGCATGGTCTCCCAAAATAGCAATGTCACCCATGCAGTTTGAAAGAAGCAGAAACTTTTTAACCCAAACTCTTAAAATGCTTCCTTGAAGCAGTGTTTTGCAATGAATCCAGAGATCATTCTGTGTCTTTTTTTTTTTTCTCCCAAGAAGAGATTTTTAAAAAAGAATATTTTGGGGAAGAAAGACAGGGAGAACAAAACAATTAGGAAAAGGAAAGCCTAGAAAGGTTAGTGTTTTTCTTAATTTTGGGGAAGTTAGGGCTGTGCAAAGCATTATAAATGGCAATTACATACACACATGGGACTGCACTTTACCTTATGAAAGAGCTGCTCTTAGGGTGTAAAATTGCTTTAATATTGCATTAAGACAAACGCTTTTTTCCAAAAAGGCTTATGATAATGGATTTTCAAAGCAAAAGTAAAGCTGCTTTTCCCTGAGAATAGGGCTTTAAAGAAGGGAAGCTTCACAATACCAGTGGTGTGCGTTTTGCTGCATTTCACAAGATCTCTCATTATTTAAATTCCTATATACTTATGTCATACATGGATAAACGATCTTATTGTTCAGAACATGTCTTTATATGAGCATCTCTGCCGTAGAACTAGTGTTATTTAGCTGCTTTTTTCTCCCTCCCTACCAAGTCAGAACAAAAGTCTCTTTTACTGTAGTTTTGTGAACTTCATGCAAATGGCAGTTTTTACACATCAATCGGCAGTTTAATAAAACTAACGATAAGAGGGGAATTAATGTTAATGAGATGGCTTTTTGGCAAGAAAATCAGTTTATAGAGAAGTTTCTACGATGTCAAACTTTGTAGCCCTGAGTTATCAAAAGCCCTGTGTTATCTCACAGCAGTGAGAATTAAGATTAAACCACTGATTTGTTAGCAAGCTACACTTACTAAACAACAGCTTTCTTGCACCAAGATCGATCATTTAGAAATCTAGTGTATAAGATTAGGAAGAGATAGTGATAATTTTCTGGGACAGCAGGGAGTCACTTACACAACAAAATACATTTGCGAGGGGGATACCAATCTGACTGAGCAAGCTCAATATCTCTCTCAGTTAAACCAGTACTGGTAAGTCTCCCAATCTTCCCTAAGGCATAGAGTTTGGTCATTCCTTCTCCTGCTCTATCCCACTCTTGCAATCACAGTGCTTTTCAGCATTTAGAGTCCAGTTTTGCACCTGTCACTCCCATGAGTGGCCATGATGACTTCCCAGGTGATGGTTAAAGGCATTCATGCTGCAGGACAAAGCATGGGAAGAGGAAAATGGCATCATATGAATAGCTAAGGCAGTGAGAACTAGTGGATCTTCCATGGCTCGACTACAAAGAGCCACATTTTAAAAACATGGCTTGATCACGACTGCAGGAATGACACTAAATATAAAAAAAAAAGCATTTGCTTTCCCAACATGCAAAAACCGAGATGTGTCAAAATGCCAGCTTTTGACACAAAGTACCACAGGAGAAGTGAGTGACAGAAGATTTTGAATACCTCTACCAGCAGGTGCTTCAGCAGGCATAGTAGTGTCCCATGACAATGATGGTCTAAGGATAAACTTTACATCTCTAACATCTGAATTCCCCTTTTTATCCAGACAGACAGATGGATAGACACAGTCCTACACCCTGGGCTACTCCAAACCAGTTCTAATGTGGGAAGTATAGATAGAAATTACACTTTCCTTCCTCCCACTCACCTTTGGCTATGGTCAGGACCCACTAATAAATTTCTCTGCTACTGAATCCCATCACACACAGGACATCTTTTCCACAGATGCCTGACTGCTTTTTCACACTATCTGCGGGTTTGATGCTTTGGTTTCCAGCTACAGGCTGTAAGGGCTGAATCCCCTCTATGGAAGCATTTGAACTGCAACCTTCCTAGAGTCAGCACCTTTCAGTTTGACCCTATTTCCTCGTTAATGTTCCCACAACCTGAATCAGCATCTCCTTGTAAAGAAGCCTGTGTGAAGGACTGCTAATTTAACTGTGCTGCATGTCCATCCTCCTGCCTTGTGTGGGCTTTGCTGAAAATCAAGTTTTGGGGAGGAGAAACAAAGCCCGCTCCCTTTTCATTACCTATAGCATGTACTTTCAGTGATGCTTTTTGTGGGTAGGCAAGTGGAAAAATATGCTTTTTAAGCAGGACAAAGTCTGATGAAGTTCTACAAGAAGCCCCAAGACAGGCAGAGGTTATTATGTACTGCAGGAATGAAATGTAGCATCTCTGGGGAGTAGCCATTTCATCATCAAACAGCAGTTTGGGAGAACTGTGGGAGCTGGGTTGTCTCACTCATGAGCAAACTAGGAAATTACAGGAGCTTGCAGGTATTGTCTGCATGTGAAGTCAGAGATAGAGAAGTAGTTAAGCCCCATCTCTAAGGTACTGCCCCTGTGCGGGTGGATGTAATAGGTCATTACAGGGAAAAAATTGTCAGAAATAACTATTCCACTTAACACCATCACTGTGGGGTTTGGTGGGCAACAAGCAGAACAGTGTGAGGAACACACATGATCAGTGCATTCATGCTGAAAGGGCTGAAGTGTCTGGATTTTTGCTGCATTGTCACCGTGACATCATGCTCCCTCCTACCTGCTCACATCATGGACCTGACCATGCCTCTAAATGACACCATAAAGTTTGTGTCCTGTGATCTGCTGCTGCTCACCACAGTCCAGTCCCTCACTGCTAGTGACAACAGCAACAACTCACCTCTCCCCACAAACCTATGCTAGAATTACGCCACAAGCAAAAATCAGCCTAAAAAGCAAGTCAAATGAAGCAACACATAAAACCACTGCTTGAGCTGGGAACATATGACTAGATTTTTCTCAAGTCTGAAGGAGTCCCAATTCCTAATGAAAAAATGGGAGCTATGCATACTCAAACCTTTAGCTTCAGGCTGGTATTCACTCCAGACACCACCTCAAAAAATACTATTGCTTCATCAATACATTTGTAATTCAACCAAAAAAGAAATTTAAAAGCATCTGAAAAGCTTTGCATGGTAAACATCAGAAAAACACTGCTTTCCAACCCTGCAGCCAGTTGTTCTATAATATCTTCTGCTTTGTGCTGACAACTTTTTTTCTCTCCAATCATTCAGACACAATGCCTTCAGGTCTGTCTAAGTAATGTAATTTACTGGAGTGGAATTCCCATGATACCTTCTGCAGCACTCAGTGACAGTATCATTTATACTCTACACTGTCATGCCATGACACTGATACATTGGCTTTCATCCCTCATTCAGCGCAGAGGGTGCAATTTCACCTTCCATTGTGCCCTTCCACAGACTGCGCGTACAAATTCCCTCCATTCATTCCTAATTACAAACCTCTGCTGAAATACTCTTCTTAGATTTATATTTCTCACTCTGAAGTGTCAATCTTATTTGAAAATTCCAATTTTCTGGGAGATTCATCCATTAGCAGCAACCTCCAAAGCATTTCTTAACCGAGTGCATTAAAAGTGAAGCTGGCAGAGCAAAGATGCACTTAAAACACACCATTACAGCAAACCTCCACTGCTAATGTTTTTGCATTATTTGAGCAATGCAGTAAGGAGCCTGTGACCGGCCAGCTCTGCTCCTCCAGCAGCAGCAGGCATGAGCCAACAGTCCGCTGCTGTGCCCAGCTCTGCTCTCACTGTGAGGCTGCACCATATCCCATCTCACAGGACCTCCTGTACAGCACGAGGCAGCTCTTCAAAGGACTCCAGAAACTGAGAGCCACAGAAAGAGTTTATGACAACTGTAAAAATGCCTGAGTGCAGCTTGTTTGCTGCGGTAAAGTTAAAAAAACCCCCAAGCTGGGGGTTTCCTGAGGTAGCAGTTCTGCTCTGCAACCCAATAGGTTGTTAGAGCTCCTCAGCTGAAAATCTCAACCATGTTGTTTGGGTCACTTACACTATTCCTAACTTAGTGGTCACATGCAGGACTGTTCCCTTCAAACTGTGTACAGAAGACACAACTTCATAGATTCCCTGGAGCAGCTCTACAAGTAGTTAAAAAAGAGATCCTTCCACCTCTTCAAGAGAAAGCTAAACACCTTAAAAACCTCATCACCATACAAGGGAAAAAATGAAGAGCCCAGCAGTGGGTACTGATAGTTGCACAACGCGCCCTATATGCCATCTCTAAAAATAGCCCGTGTGGCGATACCTCTGGAAGAGACCAGCATGTCTCATCCAGCTGGAAAGTGCAGCCGCAGTGAGCGGCGTGAGCGCCGCTGCCACATGACACACATGCTGCACTCTCTCCTGCTGTTATCTTCAGGTTTGAACTCACCTGCAGCAGGCACAGCAGTAGAAAAAAAAGGGCAGGCGGGGAGAAAAAAATCATCTCTACAACTGTACCGGAAAGAGAAAATTCCACAGAAAAATATTACAACAAACAGTTACGCCGCTTGTCAGCATCTGGTCACCCACACGACTGAGACATGCGGGTGATTATAACAGATGTAATATAATTCCCTGCAGCAACCACCGTGGGGGAAACTAATTATTGCTAAAGTTTTGCCCGTTCCCACCTGAAATATTTAAAGTCTTGACTGCTGCATTAGCTCTCTTGCTGTTCGTACTTTGTATCCAGGCTGGTCCAACGGGCAGGCACAGATGTAAAACCAAAAAGGCATGTTTCAGCAAAAAGGCAAAAGTAAGGCAGCAATGACAGGCACCGAGCTCTCCTAGGAAAAGGGGGAGGATTACACCAAGCAAATTTAAAGGGATTTCATATTGCCTGATGAAAGACTCACCACTGACAGCGTGACTAGTCCATGGAACAAGCGCATGTGCCTCTAACTGCCCCCAGCACCCCACATCCTCCGCACCACGTGGTGTTACTCAGAGCAAAAACTTATTGTCTTACGCAGCCTGCTTTTCAAGACCAACACCTCTGCTACTCTGCCAAGCCTGACGAAGTCAGGAAGGTCATGAAGCAAGAAAGTGATGATGCTGAAGATGCCACGCAGCAGAAAGCAAACATTCAGCCTCTACCTTTGGTCCTGCAGCTCTTGGATAGATGCTCTCTCTTACCCATCCATTGCAAGAATGACATTAGACGTGCACATGCACAGGCACACTCATTCTCTGGAAATGCCACGGCTACTTAATGAGTGTAGCTGGGACAGCACCAAAGCTGACACCATGAAGCTATGAATTTCCCTGCATACACTGACATCTCTCTTTAATATTTCTCTTGGCCATGAGCTGACGTATCAATTAATGTGGTCATAACAGATTAAGTAACTCAAGATACTGCAACTAATTTAGTGGATTCCGAACCAGTGCAACTACCTGGAAAAGCTACCAAGGCAGCATATTTCAATACTGTCACCCTAAAGAGGAAACCAAAGGATTTTACATGCCAAAAGTTAATCCTGAGAATTTGTTTCTTAAGCTCAACAAATTTGTATAGATTTCCTTTTTTTCCTTTTTCTTTGCCAGAAGATGAAGTTCTGGATCAACAGTTCCAGGTATACCAGTGAAGTTTTGAAAGGCTAACTTTAAAGATCTTTCAATCCTCTACAAAGCTGCTTTTTCCAGAGAGCAGAACAATTCTTCCTAAATTTTTCATCGCTACCTCTTAATTATGCACTAAGCCTAACTACTTTTTCTTTTTTTTTTTTTAAATAAGAAGTTGATGAATTAACACAGCCAGATCACACTGCAAGTAAGCTCTGACTCTCCTTCCAACACAGACCCTTTTACAAGCATTTAAGCCTAGGACTCACTCACCAGACAGAGACGAAGCTGCAGGCGAGCCAGTCATCAGAGCTAAGGGAAGTATTATGCTTGCTCTACAAATACTGAAGCATTTGAATCTTATTTTTAGTTGTACACAAAGGGCAATAAATGGAAAATCTTAATTGTAACCACTGCTTTTTCATGGCCGCCCACACTTCCAACACCTACAACAAAAGTATATAAATGCAAAAACTCCAAAACTCATGGCTCATCTGAACAAGGGATGCAAAACAAACTCATTTGAAAAGGGGATGCTATTACTCTTTACCTCCAGTTTATCTAGAGTGCTATTATATTCTGTTAAACATGAAGACAGCTATTTGCATGCTATGTGTATCTACTGCCTAGGATCCTGTTGAGTTTTCATACATTTAATAGTCTTTTTTTATCTCAGTTACCTGGTAGAGTCCTTCTCAAAGTTAGCTGACCCCTGACTGATTTTCAAATGATGAAGTAGAGAAGGTGCCTGCCTCCCCCTAACTTTCAGTTTCTCCCCCCACTGACCAAACTACCGAGGTACAAGGAGTTAATGCTTCACTTACCTGTGAGAAATTATGCTGAATACTCTACCCAGAAACTGGCAATTAAAAAAAAATCCCTTTACACTCATAACAGTAGAAGAACTTCAAACAAATTGCTGTCAAGGATGATTTCATTGTGTTTAAATCCACTTTACTTTAAGTCACTTTGCAAATTACTCTTTAATTTTATACCTAAAACTCTCAGGTCTACTATGATGCCAGTTTACTCTCCTGTGTATCCTATGCCTGATTGTTTCCATTTACAGAAAGTAACATGAGTATGAACCTAATTATCATCTGAAAACCTGCAGAAAACTAATTTAACTATCTGAGTAAAAAAGAAATAAAGGAAAAAAGGTCCTTCTTAAAACCAGACTCAACAGGATGATAGGTGATGCCATATCTGGGGATGGTGAGAATGAACAATCTTGTGCCATTAATCACCTTGGTGTCGCTGGAACTGTAAGTTGTTACAGAGAGAAAATCATCCAATACAACGCTTTTATGTCTCAACTCTTTGTACATCATAACAGGAAACATGTCCTATCAGCTAGCAATCAATATTTAAATAAATAATCGAAGACAAAATGCTGTCTCCAGAAAAATGTGCCTTTACCTGCCCTTGTTCATCAACTGCCCGCTAGACCGAAAAGCGCATCACTTTCCTGCAGCTCCCGACAAGCCAAGGGCAGAGCCAGCTGCTCTCCACACACGCTGCTGAAATCAGGTGTGTGCTTTTCTGCCGAGGATTTAGGTCGCAGGACCTGTGTGCTGAATGCTGCAGAAGCACGGGTATCTAAGTATTATGAAAATAAATGGGTCATACACCACTGAGCTAACAACCACACCACCCCCAAGCCGGGCACTGAATGACTGTGCAGGGTTCTGCCAGAGGGAGGGGAGATGTTGAACCAGCAGTGAAAACAAAACTGATGTGGTGAGATGGATTTTACTTTTCACTGGTTTGGGTTACAGAGAAAGTCGGTCTTGCCATCACCATCTCTCAGACTTTTCTGTAAAAAAAAAAATAATAAAGCAACGTAGGGGCAGGTACGTCCTGCAGAGATGGGCCAGCATCTCACCGCCCTGGGTAAGGGGAAGTGCCGCCAGCCCTTGTCGGAGGGAGGGCTGTGACTCAGTCCCTTGGGCTGGCACACTCACACACCCGGGCTGTCACCTGCCACAGCAAAAAACAAAAGTCCTCACCACAACACCGTGACCACATGGGAAACACTGAGTAAACAGATCAATGACACTGCGTGTCCACGCAGCTTGTTGTGCCACTGGGGTGACGAACAAACAAACCTGTGGTCAATGGCAACAAGGGCAGAGGTGTCAGAATAATTTGGTTTCATATGGCATGCTGTGCTTCAACAAACACCACTATCCTCCTCTGTTGTTACCAGCTAAACACGGGCAGAATGCACCTCTTGGTCATACAGCCCACGGTTGCTGTGTGTACCCAAATGGGGATGCCTTTGGCATGGGAATCTTGGTCAGAAACCTCTGGAAAGGGACGTTGGCTCACCACTCACACACATGTGCACGCACAGCAGCTGTGTGTGAAGCTACATTGGAGCTTTTCAGACCATACTGATTATATTTGTCCAGATAAATATTTTATTTAAACATTATACATACATACATATATGTAGCTTATATATATGTATGTTTAATTTAAATATACACGCATATGCACATCTAAATAAAAAATATATTTAGTCAACAGATATATCTGCAGCAAACACTTATCAAAAGCTGTCCCCAGCCACCCATGCTGGGGGTGCAGTCTGCTTCAGGTATAGAGGAACTAATGGTGCTGAGGAGCACCCGATCACACTGAGGGACTGACGCAGTGTTGGCAGTGGTCAATGGCTTTATGCATCCTCAAGAGGGGGGTATTGGGGCAGCAGGAGTAACTGGATTATTTCTCAGCAAAGAAGATTTCCCCTAGATCTGAGGAAAGTGCTTTTTGGCAGTTGTGAGCGTGATGCCCAGGTCAGGATGCCACTGGAGGTCGTGAAGGTCCCTGAGGCAGGAGATGCTCCACACACTGGTGCACAAGGTACAGAGTCCTGATATGCCAGTACCATAAAATGGGTAAGAAAATGCCTTTGCTGTTATAAAACCAGCACTCCAACAGAAATATCATGAAATGCAGATGTGGTCACATCTCACACATCCAGTAGGATAAACCCAACTATGTCCTCAGGTATGGTCATAGCCCTTAGGCAGAGGGTTTGGTGCTGACAGCTAGCAGTGTTTGGTAAGTCAGTGTTCAAAGAGATGTAATTTTGCCTTCAGAAATCTGATTTCCTTCTTAAGTCTGTCAAATTACCTGACCTTTAAGTGCAGATTTGAAAAAAGATACATTTTTCCCAGGCTGTGGTGGTAGGCGGGTGACAGACATTTAAGCATCAAAATCTGCATATTAAAATTTTTCATTATTTACATCTGCCTACAGATGGCCATAGGATATATTTCAAGAAATCTTTCTAAATTTTTTTTAAATACTCCAAAGAACTCATACCTAGAAAATATGAAATTGCTGTACAGAGTTTTCTGAGTTTTGGGTTGTCTTATTTTTTTATCCTGTATAAGGCACTTATTGGTCCTTGCTGAATTTTCAATATTGGATAAGCAGTACAAATGAGGTCTATTTATTAGAAGCAGAATGACATTGATTGGGATGCTATTTTTGCCACTTTTAAAGGAAAACACACTCATAAAACAAAGCAAGAAATGTGAACAGAGCATGGCCACCACTAGGAATAGTCACCTGTCTCCGCTAGGATGCCAGCAGCCATGCCCCAACATCTGCTCCAAGGCACAGCCACGCCCCCAGTGCCCGAGCAAAGCTCTGTATGTACTCCGCCATTCCTGACTACTTGGGATAACAAATGGAGAGCTGCTCAGCAAAGAGTACAGATTCTCCTCAAAACCTGTACACCTTCATTATAATACACTCAGTCTAACCTACCCAGCATTAAATCCCAGAGGACCTGGAGAAATGTTTTATTTTAGTATCTTGGCACATGCACCATAACAGGGTTTTTCAATATGCTCCATCAGAACAAGGAAGGTATTTTCTGCTTTGAATTCAAACATCAGTAAGTACTATTTTTATAGAGATCATATCAATCAGCATTCTAGCAGTATTATAAAAACTAAATAATAAAGGAATGGGGGAAGCCATACTTGTTTATGAAATACACTGCACCCAGGGAAAAGCAAGAACCCCACAGTTGTTACAACAGGGTCAACCTCGTGCAACTGCTCTTTCCAGCAGGGCTAATTAACAAGGGAAAGTTCACTTCTTTCTACGGAAATTGCTATAACAAGGTAATTGTTACAAGTAGAGTCTGTCATCAAAAATAGCCAGACAGTGGGAAACACTGAGAAATCAAATAAGCAGCCAGCAGCTTGCCCTCGCATCTGCCTGTGCTGGCACAGATCCGCACACACAACGGGTGCCACCGCAGCCAACAACCTGTGAGGTGATGCTTGTGTTTTCTAGGAGTTAGAGCACACATCATGTTTTAAAAATGATGCATACCACACAACCACACTTAAAAGAGAAAGAAAAAAAATAAACCCAAAGGAAAAAAAGGTAAGGAAAGCACATATTTGATGATGGCTCCTATATCCTTACACTGGTTTTCAAGTTCATTCAGTCATCAGACCCAATTTTACCGCTGGAAATGGAGACATCTGATTATTTGTAGCAGAATAAGAAGCAAGACAAAACTTCCTATGCACCTCTTGGAATGAGAGAGAGGGGTTTTTTCCCCATTTATGTCTACTCAATTTCTGGCTGCTTTTTCAATTCCCTAACAAGGATGATATTTTTAAAGTTTGTTTCTCTGGAAGTGTTTTTAATAGTGAATTTACAAGATGCCTAATGATAAGCTTTTCAAAAGCCTGCAAAAAATTGTGAATAAGGCTTCCAAACCTCATGGGAACAGTGCTAAGCAGGACTAATGAACAAGTTATTTCTGCCTGCCTAGCTGTTACAACTCATATTTTCAAGTTTTCTTCCCTTAAGACAAGCACTAAAAACAAATTTCAAGACAGAACCAAAATCTTCCTGTAGTCAGATGATTCCTGCTATTGGGGATTTGATTAATAACTGCACCATATATTGCCAAGCCCATAAGAAAATGGCAACACTCTCCCTTTTTTGGAAAACAAAATCAAACCCACACCTTGTAAGGCCTCTTTGACAGTGGATTACTACCCAGACTTTCTCCACTGCCTATTTCTTCACCATTATTTTTGCTCATCATACCAGAAAAAAAATCTCCTTCTCTTTAAAACACTATCCTCCTTTTGCAAAAGACTTTTCTTGTTTTAAATAAATCTTTTATTGTCCCATAAGCAAATAAAGCACCTCAAATGAAGGTACACTTCTAATGTAAATGTTTCAGTTTCAAAACACTCACAGGTTTTTAGAAGTAGTATTACAAATCAGTTCCTAAGATTAAAAGTGGTGTTACTAAGCATTCAATGAAAACTGACCACCAAGGAGTGCTGTGGTCAGCTTCACTGCCCTGTTCTGATTAAATTGCATTGTATGAATTTGTTACTGCAGTGAACAAACAAGGGCCATTGTGCCACACTGAATCATAATTCTGTATTATCTCCTTTTGCCAAGCTGTTCTACACCACCATCTCAAAGATAAAAACCTCTTAACCACAAGGAGATTTGTTTTTGTTTTAAAAATCAATGAAATTAAGTGGTGCTCAAGCCTTGTCCTGAACTTGGCAGCTCTGGGTTACACCACCCTCCAGACAGCACAGACCACCACATCCATGCCATCCTTATAATGGTCCAAAAGCTTCTTCCACCTCAGAACACAGAATTAGGGTTAGAACTTCTGACAAATTACAAAGGGTCAAACCAATTTCTCTCCTCTAGAATAGCCCACCAATTTCATGCCAGGCTGATGCTATGCAAGGTTTAAGAGGAGGACTTAGCCATTATGGGATGGGGAATGAAATATGTGCACAGTACCACAGTCCCTCCCCATCCTGAGAGAAAAATCAAAGCACAACATGTACTGGGAACTACAACCCAGACTGAGAAGACAGGAAGGAGTCTGCAGTCCCCTCAATCTCCTCTGTCCCTCGAAGATCTGTGCACAGCTCTATCCACCTTCCTACAAATGGAATTAGATGGAGCACCTAATTCCACCTGGAAGTTGCTGAAGGTGGCAATGAAGGTGCTATTGATGCTTACAGAGCCTTTTGAGGCAGCAGGCTGAAAGAGGAAGCAACATCAGGGCTCCTCTGAGGGAAGTATTCTGGGAACCCCAAAGGAAAAGGATATGGATTTTATTATGGCAGAAATACAGGGATGCCTGTAGTCCTGCTGGGCAAATGATGGCCTCCAAACTCATGTGGAGCACGTGCAGCTTTGGAACAGCACACCAAGGTAGGTCTACACACACTTAGCCAGTTGCAGAGAAAAACAAAGTGTAGTTAGAGCAATGGGGTAAAGAGAGCTATTTTAAGAACTACTGTGGTTTACTGTTGTAGCAGAACACTTAGAAAAGCCTTCAAAATGACAATCACTATCTACATTAAAAAGACAGGTAACTACTCCAATAGCAATTTATTCACCACCTAATGTTTGCAGTTGAATTACAGCTTTTACAGTGTTTTTATCAAGTGTGATATTTACTGCCTCCACCTTGACTCCCCAAGACCTTTTCTTCTCTTTTTTCTTTCATTTTTTTCTTTAAATAGAAAGGAATTGGAATCATGACTTACATGTAACTTTTCTAGGTTCTGTGCTGGCTAAAATGTTCTCACGATGCAGGGAAGAGGATCAATGGAGAAATTAAGAGGCTGCAGCAATCCATTAAGTGACCCTCCAAAGTTCTGTAGGCCAATGTTCTGGCAACTCAGTTGTAACAACCTAAAATAAAATAAAGTCAGGCATTAAAAAAATCAAGCACTGAATCTTCATAAACCCCTCTTTGTTTTTTCCTTTTAATTCTAGAAAAAAAAAGTTGTGATGCCTTTTTTTTTTAAACACAGAAGGTCTTTATGTCAAACATGACAATTAGATTATGCCCATTACATACCTCCTCCAACCTTTAAGCTGTAGATACTTTGCATTCGTATAGTGCCCAGACATATGAGGCCCCTGAGAAGAACTGCAGAACAGATAAACTAATACTTCTGTGATTATTCTACCAGATCATATCATAGGTATGTGCATACTTATGCAGACATACTAAGGACTTCTTTACTGTGAGGGTAGTGAAGCAGTGGAACAGGTTGCCCAGAGAAGTTGTGGATGCTCTGTCCCTGAAGTGTTCAAGGCCAGGCTGGATGGGGCTTTGAGCAACCTAGTCTAGTGGAAGGTGTCCCTGCCCGTGGCAGGGGGATTAGAAACAGATAAGCTTTAAAACTCAACCTAAACCTCCCTGTGGTCTATGAAACTGCACATCACACCAGAAAGGTGTTCTAACAAAACCAGCAAAATTATCAAGCCAACTTTAAAAAATAATTAATACTGGCCTTTGTCAAAGCTTTGATTTTATCAAACATGATATTTGTTACTTTGTTTCTGCTTTTTCTGGGGAGCTTCAGAGAAGAAACACCATCAGCACAGTTTGGTATCCCCGGGTTAATGCAATGTGTGTCATATTCCTCCAGCCTCCCTAAAGCAAAGCTACCTGTCATGCCATGTCAAAAGAAAACTGGAGAGAGAATAAAGCGTTCATCTGCCCACAGCAAATTCACTGTGCTGCCACAGCCGTGCCAGGGGCTCAGGCTCAGTCCCTGGAGGGGAGGCACTCAAGGATGGGGAGAGCTGGTGAGAGCAGGGCTGGGGCCAGGGGTCTGGAAAGGGGGGGTGAACCCCCCAGCACCCGAGTCCTAGCATCACTGCACCGCCCAGATCCCACATAACACACAATCCCAATCCCAGACTCCTGAAAAGGCTTCCCCCATCTATGAAGCAAGCGGTCACACTCTGAAGTAGTTGGGGAGGAAATACTTGTGGAAGGAGAAGTAATTATTTTTAAGCTACAGGGGTTTTCAAGTTGCCAGTGCCCAACACTTTACTGTTTTCCTGGTAAAAAACATTTGAATACTTAAGTACTATTTACTTGAGTGAAGTTGGCAAATGGGAGTGGAAAGGAAGACGGTTTTCTTTTGAACTGAAGGGGACAGCAGCAGAACAAGCAGTGGCATGTATCTATCTTACCAGGATCACTGCAAAGGCTGTGTCTGCAGAATTACCACAAACTAAAGCTAGATGAAGGGGGATAAACCCCAAAAGTTTAGATTTTTTTTTAAAAAACTACTATTATTTTTCCAAAATTTGCAAAATGAACTCTTCAGTAAAAGTTCTGTTTTCTCAAGAGATGTCTACTATGTCTATTTATGACTAATGCTTATTTATGACTCCATAAAAAAGAAAAAAAAAATAAAAAACAGTGCAAATGAGAGAGATTTGGTTGTTGTTTTTTCTATGCTGTTCCTGGTAAAAAAGTTCAATATTTTCTAAGCATTGATCCTACAGCATTCTACTCCAAGCTTTGCAGAGAATTGGTTCACTTATGAAAAGTAGGTTATTTCTTCTGGATGGCACCCTCCTAGATGATTTACCAACAGATGCTCAAAATATTGCTATCTTTAAGGAAAACCTAATTGGGTACTTGAAAAGACTCATGAGGCTATGCTAGGAACATAATGCTTATGTCTCTTCAGTTCATATAGTTTTCTCCAATTGGGTATAATGTTCATTGTCAGAAGAGTGCCAAATATTTATGGTCACAAATACACATTACCTAAATTGCCTATAAAACTAAAAATATAAACTCTGTTCAGTCATAAATCACTAGTAGAACAAAAATAACTGTTGCTTACTCAATGGCCAAAGGAATGAAATCAGGGAAGGCTCTGTGTTTTCAAGGACAAGTTAGTTTTCTGAGCTAAAATTGCACTTGCCCCAGCATATCAGAAGGAAAGGAGAATAAACAGAACTGGGGAACAGGAAAACAGAAAAAAAAAGGGGGGGCAAGAGAAGACTTTCAGCACCACTGAAGCTTTTCTGAGAAGGGCTGATTGATGTTCACTGCTGTAGAAAGCATGAGGCTGCATCCCAAGCATTTCATTCCCTTCTGCAAATGTCTCACTCCATATCTCGCCCCATGTTCCCCAGATATTCTTGCCCTATGTGTGATGATCCAGCCAGCATCAGGTTTTACACATGATCTAAAAGACTAAAGCAGGAATCTCTCTGCCCAGGGGTCAGCTTAGGGTAGAATGAAATCTAACCCCTGCCTACGCTCAACACGAGGGGTTCTTCATGCTTTCCATTCAATAAAGGACTTTCTGAGACAGGCAAATTACTAAAGGTAAAACTGCTGTTACAGCTGCAAACTTATAGCAAAACATGAAAATTGAGTTTATATGAAATGAAGAGCCAACGGTGCATCTACTGAAGAGGAGTTTCAGCAGTTTAACATGCTGATTGGCCAGGTTTACAGCATTGGGAAGAGTCAGATCTTAGGCAGGGGAAGATGCACTCTCTGCTTCAAGGTTTGCTCACATCAAGGTCTCAGCGCTCAGCACAGACCTGCACATGTGGGCCATCAGTTACAGGATCATGAGAGGCCACAAAATCATTGTTCTATGTCAACCTGAAGACCCGGCTCCTGGAGTCTTGGAGGTTGCAAGAAAAACTCATATTTATTTTAAAAATAAGCATCTGCCTTAACACTATGCAGAGAAATCTAGAAAAGTAACAATACTTCAAACTGGATACTATACATTTTTCTGGTCTTTTAAAACTTATATTGTTTAACAACCTCTTGCACATTTTTGAACCTTTCCTTCTTTCTCATGGCTTCCAGCATTGCTTGGCAGCTGAAATTAGCATTAAGGAATGCAAATGTAAAGGAAGACACATCAGACACTCAAACTGGCAGAAGAATGCATGAAGTTGAAAAAGCAATAAAACATCTTCCAGTTTGGATTTTTGTCATATGGAGAGAACGTTTCAAAGAGAGGGTTTGTTTTTAATAGGGCTTTAATGCTTGAGAGGAGGAAAACTGGTAAGCTCTTCAGTTTGCAATGAACAAACCAAGAAAGGTGAGAAGAGCACAATGAATGTGCCTGGGTATTGCTCTGGTTATCATGAAAGATGTTTCAGACACAGAAATTTGTGTAGTCCTGCCCAAGAAAACTGGAGAAGCTGGGTGGGCAATGACAGAGGTGAGCAACAGATACACAAATGCAACAAATACACAGTGTTTATCCCAATGTTCACTACAGGTGGGTAAAATTAGGGCTAAGTAAAGTGAACCCATACAAGAGAAGTTGGTGAGCTTCTCTCAGATGTGGACAGGAGAAGAAATAAAATTTAAGGAAGGCTGCACACCTGGGAGCAAGAAGAAGTGAGCACAGGTGTGCAAAAAGAGCTAGTATTTTCTGAAGCAGTGCCGTACTTGGTGGAGCGCAATGATGTTTCATAAACAAATGTGTGCAGAAACCGGTACCAGTGAAGTCAAGGATCCCGGTTTTTTACATGCAATACCATCACAGATTACCAAACATGTTTTCTTTACATTTTGTGAGTTTTTGAGTGAAGCTGAAGAATATTTCTTTCTGTGTGAAATAGCTTCATTGGAACATTTGTAACTTACAACTGCTTGAAGGGTCGCCTGAGGCTGAGAAGGCATTTGCAGTGCTTCTGACATCTAGTGTGTGATCTCTCCCTGAAATCTGTAAATTAAACCCAAGGTGATATCGATACCTATATCAGAAAAGATACATGGTCTGCTTTACCCTCAGTGCATTTAATTTCCTCATAATAACCAGCTTGGTTATTCCAAAGGGAAGGAACATGCTCATCCATCACTCCTGCTTGTGCCCACATGCACCATTTACCCAGGGGCAGGCAAAATCAGGAGTTGGGAGGGGACAGCAGCTTTTTCCCTGGTGTCCAGAGGTGGCATGCAGAAAACCAGCACAACCAAGGATGTATGGACCAGAAACAGGGAGGTATCCATCCCAGGACTGCGAGGACCAGCTCTGCAGTGGTCCCTATCTGGGTGAGCTGTGCCGACAGTCATAGGAGATGAGATTGAGCTGTTCCCTCAGATAATGGCAAAACAACGTGAGGAACCAGTCTCGCTAGAAACCATGACTGAAGTCATCAGGAAGAAGCATCAAGACAACCATCTCTGGCTGGCTGCAGGCTGCTGCTGCCCTGTGCCAGCCAGGGAAGTGCTCAGGGGTCTGCAAACTGGGTTTTCCTGAGCTACTCTAAACCAAACCAACTAGACTTAAACAGAAAACCTTCAGAGGAGCTGGAGGATGTGCATAGGGGGAATTTTCCACCCCTCCTTCTCTGGTTGCAGTTAGCTCCGTGACACATCAGCCAGGATGGGCTAGGAGAGCCATACGTCTGTAGTTCAAGAGTATCACCATGGGAACTTGTAAATCTTTTTATGTAAAACCTGAATTACTTTCTCATTGGAATATACTTGACTTAAAGTCACCACTGAAAACATTTTATCTTGCGGGTATGACTCATGAAAGAATGGCTAGGTGTGAAAGGAAAGTTAATATATGCTGTGAGAAAGACCACCTCCCCAACAACAACATTATTACATGATATGAGTATTTATACCCCATGTAGTAAAACCAACAGACAGCAAAAGTCACAGCCTAATACTTTGTGTCCGATCTGATGAAAATTCAGATATATGGCTTATTTCTCCTTAAAGGCCGGAGAACTTGGTTAACACACATGCAAACAGGAGAAAATGAGATGGTTCAGTGACAAGGATGAAACTGCTGTCCCTGAGCCTGGCATCTCAGAAGATGATACTGGAATAGCCAGCGCTGGGTCTCTCAGAGAAGGATGCTTCCCAGGACAGCACAGAATGATGCAGCTCACTGGGTTTATTCTCCAAGACTCCTGCCCCAACACATGTGAACCATGACAACACATCCCTGCCCTGCCATGCTGAAAGGATGTTCCCGTGTTGAATGATTATCACAGTCAGACTTCTACTGCCAACTGCTTTTAAAAAATGCAAATTGCGAAAACAGTTAACATACAGAATGAAAGAACAGGCCATAGTCAACCACAAAAACTTCCCATAAGGTTCAGCATGTGGGAAACAGATAAGTAAATGCTGTGAAAGATGAACAATATTTAAGTATTAACACAAATGTTTATTTTGGGAAGGTTTATGTGGCATTTCTACCGGTTTTCCTCCAAGCTTTAATACAAAAATAACTATGTCTAACTGCAATTGGGAGAGATGGCAGCAGCTCAACATTGCTCCCTTTTTAACTCTGTACTCAGAAAAAAACCCTTACTGTCTTACAACATCACACAAACTAATTTTCAGGCGATTCAGGGTGAAGTCAGCCATGCAGTTCAGAAAGTTCAGTCACTGGTCTCATTTTCATCAGCCTGCGAAACGAGGACATATATGTGCAACATGAGGGCAGGAGAAATACAACTTCTCTCCAAGCTGTACCGCTGGTCCCCCAAGTTATAGCATGAAGTGAGGAAATTATCCTTTAGCTCATGTAAATCCTGGATGCAACAGTTGTGAGTCTGCACAAGCTGTGGTGGGGCTGAGAGTGGGCAAACACTGCACCTCCCATGAAGGAGCTGCCTCTTAGCATCTGTCTTCACCCTCGCCCCAAGCAGGGGAAAGTCAAAAGACCTGAAAATGTTTTGTGGGTATTCTTCAGTGGTTGTTAGAAATATAAAAAGAGGCAGAATGTTGGTGGGAAAGAGCTTCAAAAATACATTCTGTTTTGGGTGAACTCTAGTCTGTTTAACAAGAAAAGCCAGAGAGGCCACGCACAGTAATGCTGAGAAAAAGGAAATGGTACTTCTTTTTAGCCAGAGTCATAAATCTTACCAGTGAGCCTCTAACGGCAAAACGGCAAGCAGGGGAATTTTTATACACAGATAATTAGTTGTGATCTGATATCAGGTTTACTGTTCTGTGCACTCCATGTGTGCAACATGTTCTCAACCCAAGACACCGCTGAGGCTCTGGCTGCCTTGTTCCCGCTGGTTTGGCCATAAGGCGTGCAGCTGAAACTTCCAGAAACCCTTGTGAAAAAAAGAAAGGTGAAGATGAAGGTGGATCTGTCTGCTCCACAGAAGTTTTTCTGAGGTGAATCCAGAAAGACTCTTTCAATGGGGAAAATGCACCACGCTTATAAAACCACACCCCTCTACTACAGGAGAGATAGGCCACCATTATCCCACCATTAGCA
Organism: Lepidothrix coronata; assembly: GCF_001604755.1. Lineage (NCBI taxonomy): Eukaryota > Metazoa > Chordata > Aves > Passeriformes > Pipridae > Lepidothrix > Lepidothrix coronata. Next base: position 11,297,140 of record NW_016690184.1, read on the forward strand.
CCTTCATCTTCTGGGCTACAGACACCACTCACAGATCCTGCAGAGCAGGCAGATGCTTCAGGGAAAAGGTTTATTCACTGCAGTGAGAAACAAAATGTGGTTGAGGAAATTTATCAGCCAGAAGCAGCTGTGAAGATGCTTCACAAGGACCAAAGTCAACTGGACTTTGTCAACTCTCTCCATCTGTGCTGGGAACAAGGCAGCCCATCCATCAGTGCTCGTTCCTTGACAACTTTCTCTGTTGCAGAGAACAGCCAAGGACTTCCACTAGCAACTGACATAAGCAAAGACTCCACCACATCTAATAGTAAGATCACATTTCCAGCCAAAGAAAAGCCGCTTTTCAGTTTCTAGATGAGAGGGCATCCAGGGCACACGTGCCAGAAGCATATGGGGCTTGTGAGGCACCAGTGAGCGCCCCAACACTTCTGATGCTACCTCAGAAGGAACCAATTTGGTTTAGACGAGGTCTGGAAGCCTTCTTCTCCAAAAGACGCCCAAGTTAGAAAATGGCTCACAGAGAACAGCAGTTTGCAGAGAGACACCTCAATGACCAAGGAGAGCCCAACCTATTTGCATGAGGGTCTTTGAGGCTACCGGCCCTACAGGCTACCTCAGTGTTTCTACCTACTTTCTGCCCATCTTCTGTTTTCTTTTTCGTGCCCAACCTAGTGCAGCAGGGCAGATACACCATATCGCTCGATCGCACTCCTCTGCTGATCTGAAATAGCTGGAGGCAGGTGGGGCTACGGGGCAGACCAGCTTGGTCTGCACAGGGTTAAGCAGCAGGTCTCTTGTCAGAGGCTCAGTTTGCTTGATACCGTATGTTAAACTGAAAGACCAATCTGTATTTACTGCGCTAAACTACAATTATGGGTTTTTTTTAATCATTCAGCCTAATGGCATGCAGCTGTCACAGAAATCTTTGAACACATCACTGGCTCTCTTTGAGCTGATTAACCAGATAAGGAACCATAGCCAAAAGACATGAAAGGATGAGTTCAAATTTCAAACTCTCAGCTGAGCAAAGAATTTCATTCAAAGGAATGTGCAAAATAGAGGGGGAGGAGGTTCACAATGCAAATGAAGGTTTTGTTTACTACTGATATAAACAGGTGAAATACATGGCTTAGGAATCAACAGACCCAAGCCTCAAAGTAGTGCTGACAGGTGTTACTTCTGCCACACCAATCTGTGTGGATGCCAATATTTGTATAGTTTTTTCCAGACTGGAAATGATGGACTTTCTTCCACAGCCATGCTTCTTAGACTGAAGAAGTGTCCCTGTGATATTAAAGAGCTCCAAGGCCACAGCCCCTTCACCCAAACTACTTCTATTCAGTGTGTTACTTCAGACAGCATAGCATTTATTTTTTTTTTTATTCAAGACAGTTTATGTGCTTTTATTTCTAGCATAATGTTTACTGTTCCAATCAGATGATTCTGTAATCTCATCTAAATGTTTTATTATTAATTGCTGCACCCCACCCTTAAAAATTATCCTCAGGAGAGGTAAACATTTCAACATTACTTACTCTAGTCAAAGCCATGAATATGCATTATTTATTTATGTTTGTTTATTTAGGTAAACAGTATTTAAGGAAAATCACCAAACCGCCTTCTCTTTGAAAGAAGCCCTACTTTAGCAGCCTTGCCGTGGGAATTGCAAGTCCCTTAAACACATCTATTACTTTGTCTTACTCCACCATGACTTACACTGGTGGGCCTCAGACCACACTACAGCTTCCAGGAAAGCAGTTCTTACGCTGTCTAAGGCTGCGTGACAAGTCCAAAGCATCCAGACTCGCTCTCAGTTATGAGCAGGAGGTACTCAGATGCCAGCAGAGAGGAAAGGTGTGCAATGAGGACCAGAATGCTGCTACCTATCACCCAATATGCTGATTTTTAAGTTTTTTTGCAGCAAGACTACGACTGTTAACACAAAAACACTCATGACCCATTCTGCTCTCTCCCCACAGAGGGCTATTTCCTTAAAAACAGAGGGGCTGTGATCACCACAGCCTCTCCAGGCTAAGCTGGGGAGCAGCTAGCCTCAAAACAATGAGTGTTTGGTGCCAGAGCAGCCAGATAGCCCACTGTGCCATACATATATATATATATATATATATATATAACATATGCACTGGGTGATAAGCGGTTGAGTTACTCCACTCAATTCTCCTAGTTTTCTTCCTCAGTATTACATTAACTCAAATATTACAACATCCCATCCTGCCTAATACTTCCACCAACTTCCACTCCAAGTCGTGAGAGAATCAGGCAGCATCACAGGCAATGAGTCCACTTACAGGGAACTCAATTTTTTAAACCAAAAAATTAAGACACGTGAACATAGTCCTGACACAGTTGATCACCCAGCCTAAAGATCGCACCAGAGCTACAAGAGAGGAATCAAAATGTGTCCCAAAGACAAAGGGATTTTCGCAGATCTACAATTGTTAAGTAAATAGATAAAACTGCGGTCTGGGCTTTGTTTCAGTTTTCAAAGCTAATTTCCGGCCACTGTTCAGAGAATTGCTTTGCATTTCCATTTCTGACTCACCCGCTTTAGCAAGTGCACTCGCTGGAATTACTAAGCATGGGATCTCATCAAAACACTTTGCTTTCTGAATCAAAGAGCTTTTCGGTTTTACTGATGTGAACTTATCTATAAATTTACCATGGTAATGACACTGGTGGTGTGCAGGTATGGTCTGGGTGTGCAGTGCGATGGGTCAAAGGACCCTTCTCCCACAGGGTGTCCCGTCAAAGTACAGGAATGCCTTCCAAATTCCACACAACCACTCAGAACACACCAGTCTCTCGCATACCCATCACAAAATGATACACACTCCCAGAGACATGTTTAAATGTCAGGCATGAATGAAAAGCATTCCTGAAAAGAATCTGTTATGAAACCGAAATTCGGAGATCGCCGCAGTGCTGTGCCTAAGTTGAGTCATCAGTTCCCTTTACAGCCTAATAATTGACGCTGCCTTGATCAGAATGACTGATCCGAACGTTGCTTTGTGTTTGTGTATTTTTGTTGGTTTTTTCCTTTTTTTTAATTAAAAAAAAATAGATTTCTTATGTAAACAAGCCGTCTGTCATCTTGCAGGAGTATTTGTATTCTTCAGATCATAGGAAACATCTGTCAAAACCAGATTTTACTCTCCTCAGTCAACTCAATACAGTCTTAATCAGACTGCAGTACAAAGAAACTAAAAATGGGTCTTGTTATGGAAAAAATACGCTGCCAACTCTCAGCGGAAGACTGATTTTATTGCACTTTCTTGGGATTAAATGTTGCAAAGATTATTAAAAGAGTTCCCTCTTTCACCTGTGGGATCGATCCCCCAAAGGCAATCCTGGGAATTTAAGTGCTGTTTTTCTCCTCTCTTTGTGAGCTTCTCCAAAATTAAATACCTTCCAGGAAAAGACAGATAGGAGAAAAATCCAAGTTCAGTGAAACTTCGGAGCATGCTGATTTCCCACCTTTTGACACTGGTACTCACATAATGGAGTGATTCCCCTTCTGACGCTTTCAACAAACAAACACTCCCACGCATCTGCATCCCACAGGTCACACCTCCCCAAAATGATTCATTAAGTATTTTCACATTTTCTAAACAGAGAATGATCAAGTGAGGTTGCAACTGCCTCTAGGGGTATTTTCTGAAGAAAAGGTGACACAAAACAGGGTGGTTGCTACTACCAGGATAAGGGTGATGTTAGACTGCCATATTGTGGGTCTTCTGCCAGGGAACTGCAAAATCATTTTAACAAAAGAAAAAATAAACCAATGGGAGAAACAGGTGTGAGACTTTAACAGGAAGAGCAGGCTACTCCATTAGCATGAAAATGAAGAGGAGGTGACCGGGGCAGGAGCATCAGGATCAATGGGTACCACCTAGGCATCTGGGCTAGGACGGTACACAGAGCCCTGTTAAACGGAGCAATAATTTATGGATTGAGGGGACAGCATTGGAAACATTTAATAGTGGATACATGGGTCTTAATTAGAAGTCCGCCCCTGGATGGGTGAGAAATTAATGACCATGTCTATATTAGCTTTTATTCTTAGACCTAAACCGCTCCACTGAAACCATGTTGCTGATGCCCAATTTTTGTATTTTGTCTGGCAGTCCAGCCTGGCACTGCAGACTGAGCACCCACTAGCAGCTGGAGTACATCAACAGTGCTGCTGGAGGCACAATTCTCAGCTTGTATCAGTAACTCATGGATTACACACCAAGCTGCTAACTGTTAAAAACAATGCATGGAGATAGGAGGAGAACATTGATATACTTTGGAGTAGATGGAAGAGGACCATCTAAACACTGAGCACTGAGAGTAATACAATGGTAGATATTAAAACAAGAAGACAAACAAAAGCCAAAGCTGTGGAGGAGAAGAAAAGATCAAACAAATGGCATAAAAAGGGAAAAGGAAATGATCTACTGGTTGAAGATGATGTTAGATTTTATTTCCCTAATTGTGGCAGATAGCTGGACATGAAACTAATACTTAGTTGTATCTGCAAAATATTGTACTCTTTCAAATGTCAGAACTGGATATAAATGAAAGTCTTGCTTTTCAATGACAAAAAATCTTCCCACAAGCAATTTACACTGTTCTTTTGAAATAAGAAATTACTGCAGAGCTACACTTACGAAACAGACCTATGACAAAACTAAACAAGATGTAATCTTGACTGTGATTTAGAAATAATGTCCAGAAGCATACAGCTTTAGCTCTGCTTGGCACAGAATCCAGTGAGTATCATCAAACTTGCAATGTTTTTGGGGACTCTCGTATTTTTCTGAACAACTTTTACCTCCTTCGTTGACGGCCACTCTCCCAAAATATGAGCTGAAACACTATTTTGGCCAGCTTTGAGAAGCGACTGCACTTAGTACTCGGTTTATCTGCTAGACCTAAGACATAACATGCTTTTCACTATGACTTTCTTTAACTCTTTGAAGCTTTATTATTCCAAGGTACAAGGGTGGCAATATGAAGACAGAGAAAGCAGAGAAAAACTGGGTGGGAATTAGAAGCACTTTGCATTCTCAAGCTAGCAAGCGAAAGAATCCTCTTTGGCTTCATGAGAGCATTACCAATACTAACAAACCACTTGCTGACTGGTACTACAAACCAGCAGGTAGTGCACACACCTCTTTCAGTGGTTTGATGCGTGCTAAGTGGACAAGTTTTGATATGTCCCTTGCACTTGCTTTTTAGTTAATTTTGCACCAACTTTTGAATGTCAAGATGAAAAAAATAAAGGTGTGGGAAACAAAGCAAACCAGGGTTCATCACCTCATAACATTAACCAAAACAGCAATGACTGTATTTCAAATGTCTATCTAGTTCTCCCTGACAGCTCAACTCAAATTGAAAACTTAGGCATGACATGAATTTCTTCTTCAGATTCATGTCACCTGAAAACAGAAGTTTAATATCAGTATTGTCACCATGCCAGTTAACTATCAGACAAAGCGACAGCAAGAACCAGCAATCATCAGGCCAGAAGCAAAGCCAACTCCATAACCAGAAAAAAAGATTTATTTTCTCAGCAATCTCTTTTCTCTGCTCTTAAACTGTGACTGCAGCAGCTTCAGAGACATTCAACACAATCCACTCTCATTGCATATTCCTGTAAGAAAGATGTTCTCTGCACTCAGTAATTACAGCCTCACTTTGCCACGTGAAAAGAGCCTCTTTTTACAGTTCTCATGACTTCTGGAGGTTTTGTTTTGTTTTTAACTTGTACCACAAAACCTGCCTGTTCTACCTTTATCTTATTACTCCCTGTAGTCCTGGCATTTGTTTAAAATGATGTAAAAAATAGGCAGTTGCACAGAGAATGATTAGTACAGCGCGTGCTGTAGCAAGCAATGTTATATATTTTATTGCTTATGAAGTCAGTGTACCGGAACCAGCCATATCTGTTAGTTTGGTCTGAATGTACGTTTTTTCTTTCCTGCTTGCAACAGGATAATTGATATTTGGAAGAAGGAATACAGAAAATAAGCATGGTGGTAGGTGAGCACTGCTAATGACACAAGCTCACATTTAAATCAAGGGCTGTTGTTTAGGATGTCTCTCTACGAAGAAAGAATAACAAAGTTTGTGCCTCACATGTGCCAAAAGGACACTTGCCACACTGTCTACTCAGCCATCATCTCAAATTATTCATTACCTGTGCCAGTGTCCCCATCCCACTGAAAAAGTCCGTACTTTTCCCTGAGGTTCTGAAAGCAAAAAATTAAATCGAATGCTTCCCCATTTGTTCAGAGTGACTGCTGAAAAACTCATTAATGAAAACCTGGGCAAAAAGGCTCCCCATACTTACAGCTCACAGTTATAAAAGCCAATGCACGACAGCCAGCGAATGTTTCTATACAGCAATTGGCTTAAAACAGCTTCCTTGGCAAACAGTGAGAGGAAATACCGAATAAATATTAGTTTTCCCATATTTATTTCTACACTGGGTGAGGCAAGACAAAAAGATGTTTAGGCACTGAACTGATTTCAGGTCTTCTCCTCTGTGAATGATATGGCCTGCAATGTTATAGGGCTTTTATTAATCTCACATACCTCATGGATCCTATTATCATCACTATCATAATGAAACCAGACATAGCTTACTTCCCATTCCCCCAGCTCAACACCGGCAGGGCACGTAGAAATGAGAAAGTCACTGACGTAAAATTGACTGAGGGCGGCCACCCATTGTTTCATCCCCTTGGATTCATCTCCTTATGTCAAATGGTACCACCTCAAGCTGGTCCTGCCAATGTGCAGGTCAAGCAGCAGCATAACCCAAACCATAAGGATCAGAAGACACTCAGCTCAGCTTGTCCATGGGAAAGGGGGAAAACAGTCCCTGTGTGTTTCTACAATTCCTGTCGCTCTCGGTACAATCAGATTTTATTGATCTGTAATCCTAGATAAGTGTATTGAATCTTACAGCTGAAGTCAATTACACTGTGTTAAATAGCCTTCCTGATTTTCAGGACGAAAATCACTTCTTCTGTATAGAACTAAATTAGTTCAATAACTCATTACTTGTACCATGAGCACGGGGTTGAAACAGCAATGGACAACTAAACAGTTGCTGTCTTTTCAGGCATCGGTCCTTTAGAGCTGTAAGCAGGCTGAATTTCTAGTTTCACCAGCTGGGAAAATGGAGAAGCACTGCAGGCAGAAAGGGGACATCCAGTCAACAGCACGACATCTCAAACCATCCATGTTCTCTCATAGCAAGGGGCTCTGAGCTGACCAGACTTGGAAGAAGCGAGACATTGCTTTTCCTGGACCAAGAAGTTTTCATACTCAGAAGTTTGGATTAGACATAGCAGTCAACCTGGAACTGCACTGTGTCTCCAAGGGAGAAGTGGGCTCTTTATTTATCTAAAATGACAGTGACTCAACCAAAATCAGTGGGCTTGCTTCTGGATCCACCAAGGCTACTGTAGAGCTCCTCTAAATCACAGCCCTTCCACTGGCACTACCCATGCCTGTCTTCTGCCTTCTCATGCACTGTCCATGGATGTTCACTCCTGGCCATGGCCAGAGGCAGGGCTGGTGGACCTCTGGTCTGCCCCTCAGTCAGTACACAGGCTCAGCATTTAGACTGTTGTGTGGTGCCATCAAGCAGCGTCCAAATGAGAACCTAGAACCAGTTCAAACCAAACCATTTTATGAATGAGGAGAGAAGGAAAACAAGTGCAGTGAAGTGGTGGGAAAAAATAAACGATGAAGTTAACTTGATGAGAGTTACTGAAGAAAATCCAACCCGCCCAAGACAAAGGTTGGCTGCCATTTGGGAATAAGGAACAAGTAGAGGAGGGAAGATCTGGGAGGGAAAAGATACTTCCATATCCTGACAAAAATGAGTCATGACAAAGAAGAAACTTCTTATGGCAGGGTCAGGATAAAGAGTATCAGTGGCAGAAAGTGGTCCAGGTAAGTATGGATCTCAAGGTAAGGCTAAAGAAGTGTTTCTGTGGCCATGGGAGGAGGACTTGAAATACATCAGGGATGGGAGGACTACACAGGTCTTAAAGAGAAGGATTGCTAATCAATCCTGGCAGCTCAGAAAAAGTTGAGGGTCAGGTCAGAGGAAGGTTTATGAAAGCAATACTAAAAGAAAAGAGGAAGGCAGTAAAGAAGGTGGGTGGACAGGAAACAGCAAGAGTTGTTGTAGCAGAATCAAAGAGAACACAAAGCATGGCTCTAGTCTGAATATGAACCTGTCTGTACTTTCAAGATCTCATCCCTGTCAGGAGAAGAGCATTCTCCTGTTTGGAGAAGGAAAAGAGTGTATGGGGCTCCACAGGCTCTTCTCAGAGAAAAATAATCCCTATAGGGGAGAGTAAAGTTTAACTACCAAACCAAAGGAGATAAAAGGACACATCAAAAGGCACGCAACCTGTCGTTTCTGATTCTTTACTCAGAATTAGCATCAGCACTGAGTGAGAGTATATACAAATCCCCCACAAATGAATATTTGCCTATCAGGGACTGAGTGGAGGAGCAGAGGGGCTGAAGGCCAGTGGTGGTGATGGGCTACGTGGACATCCTTAGAAGTCACACTGTGCCAGCACACACTTTGCCAGGCATTCCTGAGTGTGATGTCCCACTGCCTTGTACCACCTTCCTCAGATGCTAGGGTCACCTTTGGTAACCCTCTGACCAGCCTCAAGCACTCTTTGGTTTCTTTCTTACACACAACTGTATTTACATGTTAGGAGATCTCCATGTAACTCGAAAGATGACAGAAGCTATGTTTCTGATTCTGTTGGGTTGTGCAGGGTGCGCATGTTGAGTAGACAGGAATGACTCAAAGCCATAAGCAGACAGACTGAGAGGAGAAAGGTGAGAGACAAGGAATATTCCAAAGCCTGCTGCTGCACCGGGGCAGCCAAACTCCACAAGAAATAGGCCTGAAAGAGCTGGAAAGGAAAAAATCAACCCTTTTTAAATCTGGAAATCATTTCCTCTACCCTTTAAACATGGAAATGCAAGCAGCAATGGGCGATTATCCTTTGCGAGGAAGCACATCCCTCCTGTTCTAGTCCTTGGGGTGGCTCGTCCCATCACAACATCCACGTCTTTCAGCAACATCAGTAGGCTTTGTCCTCACAATGAATGTGAGGAAGGTTGGATATTAGGAAGAAATTTTTTACAGAGAGAGTAATCAGACATTGGAATGGGCTGCCCAGGGAAGTGGTGGATTCTCCATCCCTGGAGGTTTTTAAGATGAGACTTAGTGGCACTTATTGCCATGGTCTAGTAACCACGGCAGTGTTGGATCAAGGGTTGGACTTGATGATCTCGAAGGTCTTTTCCACCCGGTTGATTCTATGATTCTATGATCTCCACTGCACGCATGAGGAAGTCAGCCATAGGTCTGATGAAGGAGGTTGGCCGAGAACATGCAGGAAACCTGTGACCAAGGCAGGGAACTGAACCCAGACCATGGGTTCCAGTTGGGTGGAAGCTGGGTCCAAGCTGGGTGGTTGACAGATCACCTCTTCTTCTGGGGCTTTGTGATTTAAGTTTGGTGGGTTTTATAATGAACATTTTTTTTTCATTTGTCTAGTCACTACGTTTCATTTCACTCCCACTTCTGCTTTGTGAAAGCTTTTTATTCTGCTTCTTTTTGTTTTGGCTAAAAAATCAACACAACTGAAGATTAAACAGAATTCACCTTTCACTATTTGGTCTTTTCCCCCACCAACATCATCCTCTCCCTAGAGCTCAGTGTTAAGTGTCCTTTGTGCACCCTGTGCTCATGACTATGGTGTCATTAAAACACAGGAGTGATATTTAGAAGGAGATGTCTTAATTCACAGCTTCACAGAATTACAGCAACTGCTTATGCAAACAGCAGCACTGTGAGGCAGCAGAGCAGATCTGGTGGGAAAACCAGAGAAAAGAGATGCACAAAAAAGGTAAGTTCCAAAGTGAATGTTCTGATGCTGCTATGCATCACACTGACATGAGCAATCATCTGAATAACAGCTACCAGTAAGCCACTGCATCAGACCGCCTAGGATGTTTTACTGGGTTAGCTAATGAATCACTGGGAAAACGTGAGCCATGTGCTCACTGCCAGGGTAGTCGTCATGGTGGGTGAGAACAATGTCTCTTTCACTATCATCATGATCTGTGGTTTAATTGATATTTGAAAATTTTTTAAGATTCCCTGTGAAAGGCACATAATATGTACTTCTAAGACAAAATTCTGTGGTATTATACTATTTTCAAGGAGGTGCAACAAGTCAAATCACTATTTCATGAAATAATTCACACTGTTTGAATCCTTCACAGAATGTCTCAAGATTTTGAAAGGGGAAAAAAATAACTCATTTCCACCTGTGTAATAACTAACACAGTGAGAAAGAAAAAGACTTCATACTTTTGTGAGAAAATGCTGCAAACCCACAAACTTTCAAAAGTCCCCAGTATGCTATTTTCAGCTTATCTGGATGTGGCCCAAACTATCCACAACTAACCAAGGTGCATCAGAAGACTGTCATAATTCCACTCCCACCACAGGCTTTTTGTGCCCACTGTGCATCCACGGCTTTCTAGCCCTAAAAAATAACATAAGACTTTTACGCTTAAAGCAGCCGAGCAGCTGCAAAAATAACTCTGTAAAAATATTGAATACTTGGTCCCACTCAGCAGCTGGAAAAACAATTACTGAATGAAAAATTCAGCGTTTGATACTACTTAATAGTTGGGGAAAAACTATTTGTGAATCATAATTAACATTTATTTAACCATTTAAAAGCACGTATCTACTGTTTGAGGCTTCATGGAGAGCCAATATGTGGCCTTCTGGCACCATTAAACAGACTAATACAGTTAAATTGGAAGGACATGAGGCAGAAAACCGCAAGTGAATCCTTCAAGGAACTGGTACAACTGAGACTGCCTCAGCAGCATGTACTCCAACCTAAACAACTCTGTTTCTATGATCTTAAATGATTTTATGATTCTGTGAAAGCAGTGGTGGCTTGGGTCAGGACATAAGTTCCAGAAGCAGACACATCATTTACAGGCATGATACTGAAAACAAATATTATGCCTTGTTCTAAATTTCTAATTAGAAAACTGTTAGAATTTAGACTTTTTGAAGTCCTAATTTCCCCCAAGCAATTCCCTCACTTGTTCTCTGCCAATCTGTGATAGCTGAAATGCCTGATCATTGACAGCAACTGGGTCCTTTTTTCATCTCATTCACCTTCACCCATGCAGAATTGGGCTGAGTGCCTCATGAGTCCAGCAGGCACAGTGCAGGCACAAACCAGCAGTTATTCTATCTAGCAGATAACTGCTGGCAGAGCTGAGCCAAAGAATTTTGTCCAGCACAGCCTCACCTGGAGAGAGACCACAGCTGACCACAAAGAACAAAGATACACAAAGGAAAAGCCTATTGCAAAAATTGACTCAACCGCTGCATTTGAAGGACTTGGTGATGGGACTACGGGATTAGCATATATATATATATATGTATATAAAACCTAGTTTATGTACAGCAAATGTCACCTGTAGGGAATATTTTGCAAGGTGCTGAGGAGTGTGAGCAGCCTGCATAATATGCTTAACTAAGTGATTTGAACTCTAAGTCGCTAACTCTCCCACGATTGCTATCTCAAGCGACCATGTTATCAGAGGCCATTTCAAGGAAAATGTACTTATGTCATAAATACTTCTCATATCATACTTCTCGTAACCTGCAGCAGCAGAAAAATGAAGGCAATATAAAAAGAAATAGAAGATATAATTTCAGGTCACAAACATCCCCAAATGGATTATGCTTTCTAAAGGAATTGTTTAAATAGCATGATGAGGTTTTCTTAGTGTACATCTTGAAGTTTTCTAGGACGATGCTATTAATTCTAAATGCAAACACGTTCTCAATGCCATGCTCAATGCAATTGGCTCGTAATATGAAATAGGGCCCTCTACATTGAGACTCACTCATCACTAGGATGATCTCAATAATCCTTGTGGATCCCTTTCCAAATCAGGATATTCTACAACTCCGTGATCATGGAAACAGATGCAGCTGACAAATTCACCTCCATTCACAGCCTGCTGAGGTTCCCAAGCCATATCCCCTGCATGCCCAAAGAGACAAACCAGTGCTCTTTTTGGATCAGAAAGGGCAACCTGTCATGGACGATTTCAAACTGAGTTAGGCAGATCACGGTTTACAAAAATCTCCACAAAGCATTTGCCCTAGCAGGGCTACACCAGCATAGCTAAAATGCCGAAATATAAAAATGCAGGTAGGGATGAACACTCAAAAAACATGTATGCCACAGAGTTAATGACAAAATAGATCAATATGTACTTGGCCAAATTTCTTCATAGGCTTACATGTTATCAGAAGCGTTCAGGTACTATGCTGGGGAGTTTTAGAACAAGTCAGCAAAAAGCCTTTAAAGGGCTTTAGCTCTATGCTTCAGATTCCCACATGCAGTGCTAATGTCAACTAGATGTTAAACTACGAAATTATAAGGAACAACCAAAACATCTCAAAACCACCCCAAAACTGAAGAAATCATTTGATGCTGCTTTTGCAAAAATACTTACTTACAATACAGTCCTGGAAGCAATTTCCAAGCAAGCCAACTGCTGCTCTAGACAGTTTAGTGGATGGTGTGGCTCAGCTCTTTCATACAGGCAGCACCTACAGTTATATCTAGAAAAGGAGAGATAACCAAAATTCTTTATGAGCAAATACACAAATAAAACAATCTTTCTCTTTAAAACTATAACACGGTTAAAACTAGCTTCAGTATGTCTCAATAAAGTTCTCTTACCAAGCTTCATGTGTGCTGCCTGCTCACAGGAACAAGCCCCAAGATGCAGCCCAAGCCAGCCTACGGTGCATAAGCCAAGAGCGACTGTGCTTGAGAAAAAAGCCCCACACCGAGTGCATCAAAGCAGCAAACAAACGAGCGCAGCTGTTTTTCTCATCTAGTTCTACTTAAAACATTTGCAGGAAACGCAAGATGAATTAGTGCCAAAGAAATGTAGGTGATTTCAGCAAGGCCAGGAATTCCAGGCACCAACTTCTATTTTCTCTCTCTTGAGTGGGTGTTCACTTGTAAGTTGTAGACACGTTAGCAATTCAACAACTGAGCGAATTAACGTTCGGCTTAGCAGTCATTGTTAGGTTGGGAGGTTATTACTGCTTGTTCTGCTAAAGTGACAGGTTTAAATTGGTTTGTATCGAAAAGTTGTTTTCTACAACACATACTCCCTGTCTTTTTGTACGGAATAATTTTCTTCCATCATGTCGACTGCTACTGTACAAACCAATAATGCCAGCTCCACCACAGCAGCTGGGATAGGCAAGGAGAAACAGCAAAGGGACAGGTGAGGAGGAGAGAGCACTCATCACCCATCATTTCTCTTTGGGCTGCCACCTTGTTTTTTTCCAGGTATTTTATGTGGTTGATTCAAGACTTTTCAACAAAGGACTATGCTTGCATTTGCGGGACACGTTCTGTTTTTTAAGCAAGGAAAGGCAAAACACAAGAGTAAAGAGAGGGCTTTACTTCATTGAGCCATGAGTCTGAGAAAGATGTTTGCCATCAGGCACTGCTTGGTGCACAGGATGGAGAGTTGTGATTTCCCAACTTTGCAGGTGATCATTTTTAATGGAAAAACCAAGTTTTCAAGGTTGAGCTGACTGGTACAGAGGAAAAAAACATACCACCACATGTCAAATTTTTGCAGACTCAGATCCATTTTGTACTAGTAAACGAGCTTGCATCCTTCCCTCCCTCGTGTTTTTTTTTTATTTTAGGGTAGCTCACAAGCTGCTGACAACTCACACTGTACTAAGAGCTGTTCACACCGCACAAAGTGTTTACCACTCACAACTGATGCTAAAAATTAATTTACAGTACCGCTACAGCAAGCTTTGACAAATTGTCATGTGTTGACACAGTCATAAGTTGTTGGTTAAAAAAAGTAACACTTCCCTCTTCTGCCACTTCATGTTTGAGACCAGGGATGGGCACATTATGCAAAGTTTGAGGGTTTGTAAGCTTCATAAATGTTTGGGCTTCACAAAACAAGCTTGGTTGTGAAAGTTTTTTCTCTTACGGTTAGGCATGTGTTTATTGCCAAAAAGACTCTAGTAAGAAAAAAAAAAATCCTTTCCCATCTACCAAGATCTGTGTGTTGTGCAAAACTAGGAGAAAAGGCTGTAAAATAAATAACCTTGTATGATACTTGTTCTAGGTAAGATCACAGCAGTGACAAATAGCCTGTACCAACTCCTCAGAGCTGTAGACACCACCCTCCTACTGTAGAAAGGAAGGAAAAAATACAGCTACAAGTAAGAGTTTTAATTGTTCTCAGTTGTCACACAATGTTATCTTAAGTGAACGCATTTATTTCTCGATTCTCATGTGTACCTCTATATGGAAAAAAAACCCCAGCATTCATCAGACGAGGTCCAAATTGATTTCCGTGTACTCAAGATAGTAAGTGTTAGTCAGCACTCATGCCCACCCCTGGCAGCTCTTAAATTGTAACTCCTTCTCTTCTTCCTCAGGGCAGGATAATTAATCTGTCTCGTTTACAACCTGGAATCAGTAATGGACATAAAGGTGTTTCCAGCTGACACGAGCAGTGTTTCAGTGGTGATACAAACTTAAAACATTAGCCCCACACTAGCCTAAATCCAGGTAAATAAACAAAGCCAAGCAAAATGAGCACTCAGAGCACCTGCCAAATGGGCTTCATGAGGAGCACTTAAAAGCCACTGCTTTACATTGTGCACCAGTGACCTGGACTTCCTGCGCTCTAGTACCTCTCTGCAACAAATCTCAGAGCACAGACTGCATGAGGATGCAAAGCAAATTCATTCAGGAAATTAGCTTGGCAATACAAGGAATTAATTTTCTCTTTTTTTTCCCCTTAACGATTGTACAAAGTAGAGATGCTTTGAGTGGTTCCAAAGTCCTCAAGAGAGGCAACGCTGTACCTCTGTAGGACCAATCCAACTGCCCCCTGCTTGCATCAGTGCAAGAATCATCCATCTAATTTCTCTACAAAATCCCAAACACGTTACATCAACCAAAAAGACCTCCTGCAAAACATTAATGGGGGGATGAAATTTCATACAGTCTCTTCACCTCACACACCCTGTACAGAATTTCTTCATCATTTGAGATGTAACTCTGACAAACTACTTATTCTCAAATAGGTCTAATGGAAGCAAAGTACATTTACATCATTACAGTCAGGATGGACATTACCTTGTGCTGCCAGCTGGAATGGTATCAACCGTGCTTAATTAACTCATTGCTGTACATTCAGAAAATCACTAAAGTGGCAACTCCTACCTTCCTCCTCCAAAGTAACAAAAATTTACAAATATTTTCTGTGCATCCCATGAAATGCATTATTTCACTGGATTGAGTCCAAGAGTCAATGAGGCTGAAATAAAAATGATTCAACTATTAAGTCAAAAACTTCAGCTGTCTATTTACCTAAAAGGCAACAATTTTCTCCTCCACTTTGGAAGAAAACTAATTTTACCATAAGTTATCTCAGTTGCCAATATACGATCTCTCCTGTGCATTTTTACTTCTTTGCTGTATAGAAGGGAATATAAGGACCTTAAACTCACTGAGTTCTTACTTTGGGATGGAAAGAACCCAAGATATCCCCACTAAGCGAGTGAAGAATACTATGAGGAAAAAAGTGGGACTTGGGTTTTCTGAAGTTTTTTTTTCTTTACGTTTGTTTATTTTGGAGTGCTTTTCTGAGACAAAGTATCTGTTTACCTGTGACAAGTCTTTCCCTGAGGGATCGAACTTGTGAGTGTGAAGAAACCACCCACAAGCAGAAGGGCCGTTCTTGCCAAGTCTCTTTTGTGAGCCTGTGCTTGCTGTAACCAATACAGGGCCAGTGCAGGAAGGTTCAGTATCAGGGAAATGCAGACTGTGGATCTCCAGTGGTCTCCCTGCATCACACCTCTCTGCTCTGCCCTCCAGGTTTCATCACAAGGAGGACGGCAGAGTCTTGGCTGATCCCACAGTCACACTCCCTCAAGCTGCTATATGCAGGGCATCAGGAGAAAGCCATAAAGATGACATTCATCCCAGCAAGCCATCACCAACATTTCAAAGGCAAAAGGAAATATATGAAGCTGTGCTGCTCCTTGATGATACACACACACAACTGAAGGGGTAAATACATGTATTGAATATATATATACTAAATATGTACTGGATAGTCTCTGCTTGCATGGGATGCAGACTGCATGAAACAAATTCTCCTGGCTAGAAATTCAAAAGGAAAGGAAGTCTGCAGCTTTCTTATTCCATGGGAACTGTTCTTTCAACCAGTGAGACAAGACGCTAACCCAAAGATTTCAGAGCTGCTGGGGTTTAGGGGGGTAGAGCCTCTCCTCTCCCAAGGCAAGTAGCATCAGTGACTACCTACACTGTGGGCAATTTTCTCGTCTCTGCTCCATGCCTGTCTTCACGTTGCTGCAACGGTCACCAACTCATCTCTGTTACACAGAGCTTGGCCACTCAGGAGCAACAGGGAAGCTGCTTAACTGGCAGCCTGGCAGGATCTCCTGTGAGCATGTGGAGGTGGGAGGAAACCTCCTAACTTCCCACTTGGGGTGGGGACATGCTTCAAAAGTGGTTCCAGTTCTTAAAATTTAAGAAAGGGCTGAGATGCTCAAACTGTCTTGAACAGAAAGGATTTCAGTACTGGAATACTGGAGATATTTAAAAGATGTGTAGATGTGGCACTTATGGACATGGTTTAGTGGTGGACTCGGCAGTGCTGGGTTAACATCGAGTTGGACTCGATGACCTTAGAGGTCTAAAGATGCTGTTCCCTTCCTGACTCTCCTCCCCCTGTGAAGTAGGGAGCAAGGGGAAGCAGTATCTCTGCAAGCATGAAACAGTGGGAAAAGCCATTAGATCTTTGCCTTTCTAGAGCCCACTTTGTATTTCCAGCCCTTTTAAGCAGAGGAAAATTAGTGTCCCTGCAAAGAATGTAATGAATTGAAAGCTGGCATCTGTGTCCACCTTTGCTGCTTCATCAGAAAGGAAGTGCTAGGATCCCTCAGAAGGCAGACTGGGAACTGCCTTCCCCATGCACACAGGTGTACTCACACACATGTGCGTGGGCATCTGTAGTGGGTTTCTGTGGCTAGGTTTTGGTAGCTGAGGGGCTACAGGGGTGGCTTCTGTTAGAAGCTGCTAGAAGCTTCCCCTGTCTGTTGAAGCCAATGCCAGTCGGCTTTAGGATGGGCTTCCTGCCGCTGCCCAAGGCCAAACCAATCAGGAGTAATAGCAACGCCTGGGTGATAAGATATTTAAGAACAGAAGGCTGTTGCACAGAAAGAATTCCAGCCAGGGAAGAGCAGAGTGAGAACATGGGAACAACAATGCAGACACCAAGGTCAGTCCAGAAGGAGGGGGAGGAGGTGTTCCAGGTGCTGGAGATGAGGCCCCTGCAGCCCGTGATGCAGACCATGGTAGAGCAGCTGTTCCCCTGCAGCCCATGGAGGACCATCGGGGTGCAGAGACCCACCTGCAGCCCATGGAGGAGCCCATGCTAGAGCAGGTAGGTGCATGAAGGCCTCCCCCGTGGGAGGCCCAGGATGGAGCAGGGTCCTGCCAGAGACCTGCAGCCCATGGAGAAAGGAGCCCATGCTTGAGCAGGTTTTTCCCGGGTAGCACTTGTGGCCCCTGTGGGGGACCCACGCTGGTACAGCTCATTTGTGAAGGACTGCACCCCATGGAAAAGTGACCCACGGGACAGCAGTTTCATGAAGAACTGTTGCCTGTGGGATGGACTCATGCCAGAGAGGTTCATGGAGGACTGTCTCCCATGGGAGGGACCCCACAGGAGCAGGGAAAGGACTCCTCTCTCTGAGTGGCGGCAGAAACGACAACTGACCGTAACCCCCATTCCCCATCCCCCTGCACTGCTGGGGGGGAGGAGGGAGAACATGGAAGGAAGGAGGGGTGGGGGGAAATTGTCTGTAAGATTATTTTACTTCTCACTCTTTTGCTCTGATCCTATTAGTAATAAATTTAAGTACTATCCTCACTTTGAGTCTGTTTTGCCCATGAAGGTGATCAGTAAGTGACCTCTCCCAGCTCTTATCTCAGCTCATGAATCCTTCACTGGTTTTTTTCTGTCCTCTGTCCAGTTGCAGAGGGGAGTGAGAGAGCGGCTTTAGTGGGTTCCCGGCATCCAGCTGGAGTCAACCCACTACAGCATGCGTCTCCTTTGCTTTACCTTTTTTTGTTTTTAACTGTATATACTAGTATATTTTTCAGTACTTTCTTAGCATGATGTACATTGTATGGTGTGTAACGATCAATGACAGCATTATCTACAGCATTAGCACAGAAACATGTAATTCATTGAAACAAGACTTTCTTCTTCCCCAGCTTCTCATAGATAGTTTTGTTAAATAAATCTATCTAATTTCTTGCTTGATTTGCGTCTACTCAGATCAAACCTTTAATAAAGCCAGAAGCATTTTGTTTTTAAAAAATATATTCCCATCCTCCCAAATCAAATCTCTACTTCTAGCTGAGATAATATCATCCTGTTTTTACTGTAATGTAATACTTCTAAACAAATGAACTTAAAAATCCAGTTATGGCAATGTACAACTGAAGGGCTCTAGAGGTTTATGTATCACATGGCAAAAATCACTCCTTGTACACCTCATACACACTCCTTGTATAACCATAGGATTCTCTGGATGTTTTTGAGCAACCTCAGGCCAGAAAGGTAACGAGGTAATGAAGAAAATAATGTCAAGTTTTATGAGATCTTTAGCAAAAATGTTTAAATTGAGCCATGTGGTTAGCACATTCTGAAATCCTCCTATCCAATCTATGTAGCATTATCTTATATGTAATCTGGTTACAAGCAAAATAAAAGAGACTGCTGGAAACCTTGCTTGACCTTTTGATTCACAGTGATTTCCACAGCAGAAATCACTGCAGGAAAGGTACCAGTCAAAGTAGTTAACTAGTAGTGTACAATCCACCTTTAATACTTGCTGATAATGACAACTCAATGAAAGGAGGAACATATTCCCATGTCCTCTGAGCCAGCTATTCTTTATAGGGTGTTCAAGGAGCCACCATCCAATTTATATACACTTTCGTACTTCCCTCAAAATTACAAAAGCATCCCAGTTTCAGGAGTTGCTCGGTTGCAGTGAGAACATGTTCAAAGAACCTGTCTGTTCAGCAACATGGACACCAACACCGGCAATACAAACGTTGAAGAGGCATGTGGGTTTACGCAACAATTTCAGTCAGCATAAAGAAAAGCAAACTAGGACACAAGGATCCTAAATTAATCCAGTTCCTGTCTTCCCACTGACTTCCCTTACCATTGGAAAGACTTTGGTTTGGATTTTAGTCAAGTCTGGTTTACAGTGCCCAACTTCGTCTGTCATAAAAAAACTCTGACCCTGCTGGAATGTTACTCATTACGCAGCCCTGCAAAAATTATTAGCTACATTACAAGGCATTTCCCTTTGGAGACCAGAAAGGGTGAAGAAAGGGGATGGAGAGTGACAGCTTGTGGTTTTAAATGCAGAAGCAAAAAAATAAATAAGCAAGAGGAATACAGGATACAATGTGTTTACATCTGTCAAAACAAGTTTCCTGGAGACATAGAGGGTTCATGCTGCTGAGCTGTCACTTCTGCTTGAAACTGCTGCCTCATGCTATCAGGAGGTCAGTCACTGACCTACTTTCTGATAGGACTGAATTAATTTGCTCCTTCTGTACACAAACCCTTTTTATTTTTTTAAAGGAATACTTAAAAAAACCAGAAAAAGCTGCCTTTTATCCAATTGGTACTGTGCAAGGCTACTACATACCCTGGCACAGGGCCCACTGTGTTTGGGCTGCCTATTCTTTTGGAAAAACCTGTACAGAATATTTTTAATGAGTTGACGCTGCAAGTGATATCTTTCCTTTTTGAACTCCTACACTACACTAATACCCACAATTTAACCCACTATGCACAATAATGGAGGCTAGCACTCAAATAGACTGTGCTTTCTCTAGGCTGCTCCTGAAACAGATGCCTACCACCACAGGATTAGCTCCCTAAACAGACAGATGCATGGCACAATATACTTACAGGATTAAAACATGAAGTTATTAATAGAAAACAACATGAGTAGGTGAAACTTATGAACTAAACACCTATTGATCCAGTTGTTCCCTGCACAGAGCCAGCTAACAGTACTCACCAGGAGATGCTGGTACGATAGGAGCCCTTAAAAGTATTCTTCTCAGACAGTGAAGTGGCAGAAGTAGTAACAAAAGAGATGCCACCTACTTCCTCTCTTTGCTTAAAGGCTACCTACCTGCACATAGCTCTAATGTCACTACAAAAATCCTTTCATTAAAATAAAGCCATTGGCTGAGGGTTTCACAGATCTTTCAAACACTTGGACCACCAAGTATCAGAAATCAGCTCTTGGAAGCTTCATTGCTTGGGTGGACTTGTCTTTCCAGGTCTCTCGTGGGTAGCAGCATTGGTGTTTGGAAACAGAAAAGCAAGGTACCAGTGAAAGCAGCGCCATTCCACATTAAGGCTCTGGACTAACATTTGGAAGATGAGACCTCTTCAGCACCTTGGTCTCATACAGTCACCTTACTCTCCATCTGCTAAGCAAAGATAAGGATCTTTGGTACTCGCTTCGTACCAAAACTGACTTGAGCTCTGATTCACCAATGATAATGTGGGGATGATGGAAGACTTCCTGAGGTGCACGATGGTAGAAAACTTCTGTCTTCTTCAAGCTGACTTCCAGCCCAAAAAGCTCAGCAGCCTCTGCAGAGCAGGATGTTAAACGCTGCAGAGCTGCTTCTGTGTGGGCAAGATCATGCTCTATGGCAAACTTGCCACTTGCTGCCACAAGAGAGGAGCTCCAAAGAGGAGATACAAGGACTCCCTGAAACAACATCTCAGCTTTGATCATACTGATCATCATCATTGGTCATATTGATCATCATCATTGTCTCCCAATTGGGAGACATGGAGACACACTATTCATAACTCTGCTGCTTCTTTTGAGAACACACGCAGAATCATTCTTGAGGAGAAAGGACAATGCAGAAAGAACTGTGCCTTGCCAATACCGCCTAAGGAGACATTCCACTGTGCCTTTTGCAACCGGTCTTGTCTATCTCCCACTGGCCTTTTTAGCCATCAGCATGCTTGCAGCAAGCGTGGATAGAATCCTTCTCAAATCTTTGTTCGCGAAGCCTAGCCATGATGATGATGAGTACCAAAACACTGTGGGAGAGACTCGCACTTTCCTTTGCATTTCCCCAGGGTCCAATCTAATAATAGTGGAGGTAGTACTAACTACTGTAATAAAAGGCGACTATCGGTATCACAACAGATTTATGATCACTCAAGTTCCTGGACTTGATTAGGCTTGTGTTGCCAAAGATAACTATGCCAAACCTAGCACTTGCAACTGCAAGTGCATTTTTGTCAACCCTTTTAGCTTTAATCTGTGCATATTTACAAGCTCTGAATCTGAAGTTCAAATACATTCAATAATTCACTCAAACCCACCAGGATTTGAAAACATTAGGGAAGTGTCAAGATGTCATCGAGCTTGTTCTGCAGAAAAGAGTGCTTTATAGTTTCAGAAAGAAATAGAAAAGGGAGCTATTTAACGAGATGGTGGCATATTGAAACATGGAGAGATAAGTAATTAATAGCTACCTTCTCTAAGTGAAAACTTTTCTGAGTGAAAAATCAGTTTATATGAAAAACTACAAGTCAATTGCTGCCATTTTTGGATGGATAAGAACTGTCATGCACGTTAGCATCTCCATTACCATGAAGGATTTTACTCCTTTAAGCAACTCACAAAGACTTTCACATAAAGCAGCATGTGGGAAGCAAGGAACTAACAGAAGGAGACACCAAAGAAATGTTGACATTCGTAACTAGAATTTTAATGAAAAATGTTATCAGGAGTACATGAAAACAGGAGAGAACTTCTGCCATGAGAAGCTGAAACTTTAGTCTCTTAGGATCAGGAGTAACTACACAGTTGTATAGGTGCTATCATTAATATATATAATATTGGCCAAATAACCTCTTTATGTAGGTAGCCCAAAACATTTCCCTATTTAAAAGGTCCAATATTCAACTAGTAGATCACCTAATTCAGAACCCTCTTAACCCTGACAGGCAGATTTCTTTACCAAATTTCTATACAGCTTCAAGTGGCACCTTAAAGTAAACAAAACAGGAGAGAGGAAAAATAGTAATGCTCCAAGAAATACAGAGTATAAACCCATTAATTAAGCATTTAATTCTTTTTATCCCTCATGTCTATCTTCACAGTCTCTCTCGGCAATCAACCAATTTTGGGATTCACTGCTGTCATGCCAATCGCGGCAGTACTTCAGTTAAAAAGGCACTGTCAAACATAATGAAATTTTTCCTCAGCTTGTACCCACACTGGTGCTGTGTACAGCACACACGCTGCCTGGCAAGGGAAGGTGGGGGGTGATAAGGCTTTATCTGCTCTAGTTCCCAAGAACTGCAGACCTGTCCTAGGTGGCAACAGCACAACTGAATCATGCTAATGGCTGAGACTACATGCTATGGAAACCATCTCACACCCTCCCATACAACATACAAAAAGCACCCAGTGGTGTGTTTTCTGTCCAACTTAGTGGTGGACTTGGCAGTACCGGGTTAACAGTTGGACTTGATGATCTTAAAAGGTCTTTTCCAACCTAAATGAATCTATGATTCTAAGACTCTTTTCCAACCTGTCTCAGACTAAGACATACTATAAACACAAAAAAAATTCCCATCATTTCACTATTACAGCTCAATCTCTCTTGAATCTGAGGACGTCATTCCCTGTCCTTCACCCAAGGATACTGCACACAGAGCAGAAGGACATGGCAGAGGGATTCCCCATTGGGAAGGATAAAATACATCTCTCTAATTGGCATCTCTGTTTCTAACAGTTTGTTTTCACACTGGTCCTACTGGAACTAGTGTTGGTAGAGATCAAACAGTAGGTCAGGGCTTATAAGGCTTTGAAATATGTAATGATAGTCACTGACAATGAGCAGCATGTTTGTATCTGCTGACTCAGGTGAGGAAGGCACTACTGATGTCCTGACTGCAAACTGCATTTAAAATGCAAGTTTGACTGCCTCATCTGAATTATCCCTGCTTTCTGTCCCTAGTAACCTCTGGCCTGGCAGTTGATATTCCCAAGCAGCTTGTGGCAGTAGCCATCTGAAAACAGTGCCCAGGCTACTGGGTCCTGGCCATCACTGTGCTGTCACCCAGCACGCAGCACAGTGGGGCCCCGATTTGCTCAGCCTCTGGGCATTGCTGCAGCATAAATGAGGATAATCCAAATGCCAAAGAAGGGCAGATATTCAGTCCTGCAACAACAGCATGCTTTACAGCAAATAACTCATGGCCCAGAGCTTGAAATAGAAATGTATGTGACAAAAACTTCACGACATGGAAACCGGTATTAAAAAACCAGCAAGCTGCACTGTTTGCCATCTTGGTTTCCAACCCTTGTGAAAAGTCCAACTAGCTCAAATACAAATTTGTAATATGGGTCTCTGAGTAACAGCTATTTTAAACCAATTTTGGCAGACACTAAAAATCGTAACAAGGATGTCAGCTGTATGGCTTCTTGCTTCCTTCTCCTGGCTCCAGCTGGCCAGCAGTGGCGAGGAGACACCCAACTGCTCTGCTAGGGAAGCTCTAACACCTCCACCTTCCTTCAGCCCAAGTGTGCTGGGTTTCTGTAGCAAGGAGAGCCTGCCGTTGCCACTCCAAGGACAGATGAAGAACACCACCAATAAAAACCATAATCTTCAAAGTTTCAAAAGTTCCCTTTCCATAAAACCAGCCTTAGAAAGAGAATAACCGATAATGAGCTGCAAAACTGTTTTACAGGCACTCACTTGAGATGACCCACATAATTCATTCACTTTGCCACTTCACATTTCCTAAACTGCAGGAGTATAAAAGCTTTTACAACCATGCACAATCATGTCACTTTTCTCTGCTTTATGTGTAAAAGTGCCTGGCATATTTTTTCATTTATCAGCAAAAATCGACATCTCCACACAAATACATGAACTGTGATATCCATTTACAAATGCGTGAACAGCTAGCATTTGCTGATCCTAGTAACTTCTCTGCTCCTCTCTACCTTTTCCACCAGCCTCCTCTGAAACATCTGAGTGTGTTTCAGCTTTCCAAACACCAGCCAATCCAGAACTGCAGCTGGAGCAAAACTTGCCACTTAGCAGAGTTTCTTTTTCCTGGATCCTCAGACTGCACAAAGCTCCCAACTCAGCTTCCTACACGGGAATGCACAACAGGAGGGTAAAATTAAGCCTCATGACCACACAGCACACGTTACAATGCATTGAACTAAATATAACAAAATATAAATAAGAGTAAAGAAAGGTCCACAGGAAGTAAATCCCACTTTTTCAATGCACATTGCAGGAACATACATATACACCAGAAACGATTAGTGTACCGCATCTGTGTTGGATGGAGGGAGAGGGAGAGGTCAAGTCAGGAAATTTGGGAAGCAAAAGCAGAAGTACCTGACAAGGAAACAGCACTGAAGAAAGAGGGAAATTTTTTGCACAACTACAGCAATGTCTGCAGGGTCAAGGGGAAGCAGTGAGGGTGGGAAGAGATGCTGTTCAAACAGCATTGCTGGAAGAGCATGAGGTCAGTCAAAGGAGGTCATGTCATTCCAGCAGAAAACCCTGCTGGAATTATCCTACTGGGCAAGAATGATCACTCTCACAGAAAGAGTGCAACGCATGGGCTCGGTCCAACTAAGCAACCCAGGACTCTGGCTATGGAAAAACAAACCCCAGGAAGCAAGGCCGTTCACAACAAACTGGACACAGATAGACTGCAGCTGCTGAAACACATAACCGGAGTGACATAATATTAGAACATACTTTTATTCTTACTAAGACAACAACAAACCAAAGCCTGAAGCTGTATTTTGGGCATGCTAGCTTAAACTATCTTTAGACAGGAAAAGTGTGTGCATACAGATGTTCCAGCAGGCACGGAGAGCAAAGAGTTGGAAAAAGCACTTGCTCACTTCTGAACCGTATAAAAATCATCTGTTGTAAATAAGGCTGGGAATAAATGCACCAGGCCATGATGAAACAAAATAAAAATACAAAAGCGGGCAAGAAGCCAGTAGTTGGTCAGGGACTGGTGAAGTATAATGGTTGCATACCTTCTCCAGTTTCGCTTATCCCAATACATGTTTCCAGGTGTTATCCCCTCCTGCAGTCTCCCTCTACGTTTTACTCCTCCTGCCAGCTTTTTCATCCAGCTTTCTAACTATCTCACTTTCACAGATGCTCTCTTGGAATCATGATTGAAGCTATAAATTCATGTCTACACATCTCCAATAAAAATAGTTTTTCTAAAAGCTGTTCTTCTTTCCTATCAATGGTGACACAAATGATACAGTCACTGACAATTCAGGGGTCTCGCTGCAGCGTTAATCACTTATGACAGAAAGCTCCGGACTTGGAAGGGACCACCCTGGCAAGTGCCTCTGCCTCCAAGAGAGATTTCCTAAGCTCCTCACTTCCATGTGTGACCAGCACAAGGCTCTGCTTGCAACAGGTATGCTGTGCCACCGCTACTGCAGCGTGATAGCAGCTTCCCAACATGTAAGGGGATGCCGGTAATTCTAGTGCTGCAGTGGTATTTGCCATAGTTTTTGTTAAGGTTTTTATATTTAACAAAGCCACTATTGTTTTTTATTGAAGTTCACACATGCACACAGTGCTTAGAGAGAGTGTGTGGGGGGGGAAAGAGAAGCTGAATTGAAAGTTCAGCTTCTTTCAACTTAATTTGTTAAGAGGTTCATCATTTTTTGACAGAATAATCTTTCCATGGCGAGTTATTTTCACTGGAAAAAAAGAGGAGACCAACAAATTGCTGGATATAATTTGTGCCTTAAATAATAAAGCAATTAATGGCATTTTAGCAAGAACACATTCTTCTCTCCAGAAATAAAATCCCTATTTCATCTCACCTAAATTGCTTGGTCAGCTTCAAATAAGAGCAATATAAATCTCCTTCCCATACTGCTGCTGTTATCTATGATAAAGGGAAGAGACAGAAGGTAATCCTGTGTTCTGTATTCACTGACACATCATTTTCATGCTACACTACACTGTAATTTATTTCTAATGGGATAAACCTCTTGTAGTCTTCCTGCATTGTTCAGCCACACACACATCCCCAACTTACGGTACCAAGATTGCGGGACCTGGCAGGTGCAATATCCAGGGACCCCGCGTGGTGGAATTAGGATGTCTCCCGCACATTTCAGCAAAGCTACAGTGGTGAAAATAAACAGAGCGACTGTATAATTAAGGTATGCTTTTATTCTTTGCCACCCACTACCTCCTGGAAGCAAGGCAGTCAAAGAGTATGACACTTTTCAGTACATCTTGTAATTTCCAACTAAACTTTTAATTTTTTATCTAATCGGTTTGAGATGCAAATCGATGCAAACAGACATGCAGAGCCGTGAGAGATTAAAGAGCATGGGAGACGGCAGAAAACGAGAAGTCCTTATGGTCTTAGTCGCAGCAGAGATATCGTTTCATACAAATGAAAATATCTTTAAAGCTCTTTCTGCTGTCCTCATCAAGAGGAATACAAGAAATAAGTAAACCAATGTATGAAAATCAAACTGGGGCTCTGAAAAGCTACATGTACTATTTTTGTTTACAACATTTTCATAGCATTTTGCAGAAGAATATAAAACCTGTGACTTGAGGCTTACAAAAACTTTCTTCAAATTAAAAGTCTAGACTGACGATTCAGTTATTCCTGATGCAATCCTGAAATGGAGAGGTGCAAACAAAAGGCTACCTATGATGTTCCTGCAGAAATTAATGCAATTTACAGAACATCCCCATTAACTTGTAAAAACTTTTATCTGCTAAAATGTGCAAGATCACCATAGATACTTAAGCTGCTGACAGTTAATAAACGGTATGATCAAGCACCACAACTTAAAGATACAAGAATCTCAGTTTTACCATGCCTTTCATACCTAGCTCTCTACTTCTGCTGATTGCTACACTCACCTAGGGAATGCACCTTACAAAGTAAAATACTGTCTAATTAGCTGTCTAGTACTTATCTGGCGATTTCTATGGCCCCATCACTCCAGCAGTTTAGACCATGATTAATCTCTTCTGAATCAGATGGAAGGCAGAAACCAGCAGCTGCGACAGTCATCTCTCCAGATCTCCTTTCCTGTTGATGCAAAGTGACAGTCCCTTCCAGGGCACATGTCACACCACCGCAGGTACCCATCTTCGAGGTGGTGAATGAACCTCTCTGCTGCCTAGGGAAGGGACTAAGAGCTCCACTATGGCCACCTGCACACAGACAAACTCCTTAGGGGCCTGGCAGGAGGAGAGCTGGGTCTGGTCTCCTGGCTCAAGGTCACGCACAGCAGCATTTTCACAGCTTTGCCATCTCCAGCTGGACTGGGGTCCTGAGTGTGCTCCATGCCCCTGGGAAGGAAGGCAACATAAACAGCCAGCCTGCAGAGAAAGGGCAGGAAAAATACAATGCCAGACACCAGTAGCAGGGCTGCAGCTGCTTTATATCGCTTCTTACTGCAGATTAGGAATGCTAGCTTTGGTTTACCAACAATTCATGCTTCAAAAATTTGATAAAATACCCCAAGGGCCAATCTCCTGCTGAACTCCATCCCTGCTGCCATGATCAATTTGTATTACGACTTTGTTCTGGGGGATGTATCTGTGAGGGGCCCAAATGACTTGATCCAGGCCAGACAGGCAGGCAGTCCATTGCATGTCCACGCTGGATCATGGGCAAAGGCAAGTGGCCCCAACGAGGCTGGATACCAGTTTAATGGGGTTTCCAGCTGAGATCCTGCAAGCGAAGCTCCCTGCAGAAACCACTGAGCAGCCCTACCAGATGGTCCTGGGGCTCTGTGAAACACTGGCCAGGGAAGCCCTTGGGCAACCAGATTTGGCCCCTGGCATGCCCCAAGCTCTCATAACTGGCCTCTGCTGCATCCCAACCTACCTACAGAGTTTGGTGACATCTGTATTCTGATGTCTGTTGACGTCAAAATTTCAAATACAGCAGGTCCTGTGTTCATTTAGGTTCTTCTCATCTGAAACTCCCTCTTAAATGCAATCCAGATGAGCTCCTTGGCATGGATAGCCCATGCCGTGGCAGGCCTTGCTGCCTGCAGCCCCACTTAGCAGACTGTTTTCAAAAGGGAGTCTATCTTTTAGATAGACTGCCTTTCACTGTGGTTAGAAAGAGGATCCTTGATCATGCTCCCAAGCTCACACCCTGCTTTCAGAGCATCTCTGGAGAGGGAAGGCAGCATAACTCACACCACCAACTCAGGAAAGTACTGTGCCTTTACTAAGCTGCTTGTGATATCTACTGGTTCTCAAAGGGAAAATGCATGGCTTAGCTCTTGCCTGCCAAATAGGTGACTTTGTCACCTGGCTACAGATACAAAAGGATGGTATCACGTGAAGCGTGCAGGTCTGCCTGCACCTACTGCCACGGCTCACCCTGCTGCTGCAGGGGAGCTCTGTTGCACCAAACAGGGCAGGCTGAAAGCAAACCTCAAAACAGATGCTTGGTCCCAGGTTTGTAGTTACCAGGAGCCAAAGTTATCCTACAAGGCTACTGAGAAAGAAACAAAAGGGCTAAATCTGGCTTAGCTAGGAAGGTTGTGGTAAACGGTAACAAATGCCTTTGAGGGATGTGCAAGTAAAATTCTCACCGTGAACATGGCAAAAAGCTTTGGTTTGGGTGCTGGAACAGTCTCCCCAGGCCTGGCTGGGATCTTCTTGTCTCTACCTTTTAAAGCTAGGCTGGATGAGAAATAAGAGTCTGGCTGGGAATGTGTGAGCAGATCATCAAATCAGTGGTTTCTGCCTTAAATTTCTAACTCTCTGAAAAATCAGCTTATCATCCAATAGGCAGGTGACACTGCCACTAGGAATAAACATTTGATGGCTGTATGTACCCCAGTGTAGAAGTCAAAAGAGAAGCAGCAGAGTTGAGGTAACACTGGCCTAACAAGAGGGGTACACACTACTTCAACCCTGACACACAAGATGCTAAGCTGCAGTGATAAAAGCAGGGAGAATGAATAGGGTAACTTTAATATGAAAGCAGTAGAGGAACCAGAGTTATAAAGAGCAAACAACTGAAATTCTATTTGTACTAGTGAAGGAAGGATTATAAATAACATGGGATGTTATTTTTGTCCCCATGTTACACAAACTGGTCTAAAACTCACGTACCTAAACGTTTTTTTTACTGTAGTAACTGCCATCATCTAACACATCAACTGAAAAAAACCACTAAACTGTATTAAGTCTAACACACAAGCACCCATGAAGCAGAAAGGTAAGGGCTACCCTTCACCTCTGAAGACAATCTGTAGCTACACTTACACCACCTTAGGCTACTTTTAAATAAAGCTACAAGCAACTTTACTCCCAGTTGAGTGTGTGAAACACATACTTTTTTTCTATTTCCACAGTAACTTGCATCACCTACTAGCCCCTGAGGACAGCTTGTGAAACCACAAAAAGTAGTGTACTGTCCACTGCTCCTAATTAAAATCTCACAGTCCTGAGGTCAGAGAGCTCTGGAGAGCTGGTGAGGTCGTGTGATTTCCTTGAGGCCAGACAGAAAAAGCACTCTAGACCAGAGATGACAGATTTCTTGGCTTGTCCATGCAATTCAGCTCTCTGCAGCCTGGGCCAGAAATGCCGTCACTGGGAAGCTCTGGTTCCTCTCAGTGACTTTAAATAGTCTGGATCTCTAAAGGAGAAAACCCCATGTAAGCACACACCCACTCCCCCAAGTGTACCAAGAGTAACTTTTTCCCCCAAAGCCTTCTTGCACCCGCAAATGTTGCTCTGGGAGCCAATGTGGCTTCAATGTCTGTGCCAATCTTCAGCTGCTCTCTGCAGTTTTTCTGTATCATTGAGTGCCAGTAAGTGTTCACACTCCAAGTAATATCTGGTCTGACCATTTGCATGTTCCTCCAGCTGCTCAAGAGCCCATCTGCTCAGACAGGCTTGCTGGCTTCACTCTCAGCACACGACCCAATGTTTCCATCACTTACCCTGGAGAACTTGGGGGACACGCTGGTGACAAAGTGACAGATCTTTGCATTTCTGACAAATTCATTCCGTCTGTTACCTAGTATTTCCCCCAGGTATTTACCTCTGGAGCCATGAGGCATCTGTGCCTCTGGTGAGTTTCCAATACTCACATCCACATGTTAAAATGGAAATAACATCTGAGAGGAAGACTCCTAGTTTGGTCTTTACATTTGTATTTTCAATGACTAATTTTGTTTAAGTTGGTAAACGCAGCTGTTGCCTTGCCAGTTGGTGACATTTCCTTTTGGACTTCCCCTCTGGTTGGTGTGTCTCTGCCAAGACATGTAAATTGTCTCATTCCTTGTATTCCTCTGCCTTTTTATACAATGCTTCAGTTGGGATTTGCTAAAGGTCTCTCAAGATTTGTTTCCTTAAATAATTACTAGCCCTGCAATGCCAGACAGTCTTTACTTAAAAGTATTCTGAACTGTCACTTAAGCATCCCATGCTCA
Source organism: Lepidothrix coronata (assembly GCF_001604755.1). Classification (NCBI taxonomy): domain Eukaryota; kingdom Metazoa; phylum Chordata; class Aves; order Passeriformes; family Pipridae; genus Lepidothrix; species Lepidothrix coronata. The sequence continues at coordinate 11,327,921 of NW_016690184.1, forward strand.
GGATTCTGGATCTAACTGATGTAACACTTCACTATATTATATCTAGCTGTACTTTTTCTTATGGTGACTTGGTCATGTTACTATCCTCTCAACAGCAACCTTACAGAGGTGATGAAATGCAGGTTGGTTTTACACCAGCGTTATCCACGATGAGCTGTTCACTCAGCTCTTTACTTACTTCAATGGTTCAAGCTTGTCAAGACTTCACAGTCATTATAAATACATACTTGAAAAGAGCAGATTAGTCTCCTGAAAAAGGTAATAAAAATATCCTCCCCAAGAGCACCAAACAGACAACCATACTAAACTGGCAGGTAATCTGCCTCAAGCCAGGGAGCAGGAGAGGCAATTCAAAATTCTGTTCGTTCCTTTATCTCCTGATCTGAAATGTCTGAACTGAAGCTGTAAGAGAAAAAAATTTGAATGTCTGTTGTTCTGGGTTTTTTTAGTGACTGTACCACTGAAAGAAACAGAACTTCTCTTCAACTTTTGCAATTGCTTGCAACACCTTTCTAAAATACTTTAACTGGAATGCAATTTATCTATCAGTTGGATTATTAACTTTTTCATAGTCTTGTATTTCTTGAAGAACTCAGCAACTCTTCACTCAATTATTTTTCAGTAATGGTCTCTACCTGCAGCTACTCCAAATTTTGGTTTTAGTGAGTTTTTCACATCTGCCTTCGCGCTGTGAGACAGCATCTCCACTTTAGCATTTTCAGTTCCCTTGACAAAGTCATAGTGCTCATTGTCCTTCTCCTGCCACTAAACAGCTTTCACTTGCTAACCTCAGACAGGCCTACTCAGTAGTGGCACCTTGCCTTTTGAGCAAAGGGGATAGCTTTTTCAGGAACTAGATCAGCTTCTTGGGAAGGTTATCTTCCTTTTTTTCTCTTGGGGCACTCTACTCTTATTTGGAAACTGACTTTCCTGCTGCTTTTGCTGGATGTATTCAAATGTCCGGTGCTTGCTTTGATATTTCCGTCCTTGGAAAGCCCACTACTTGGGACTGCTCGGCTGAAAACCAGTTACATTTTTAGCAACATATGACATACTCACTTGCTAGCAAAAACAATTTACTAATTCTTATTACTAATTCTCCTGCACATTTTTTCTTTTTTTGTATTGTCACACAAAAATAACAATCACTTCTACTGCACACAAAGTCTGCTGAACATAAGCACTGTGCTTGCCTCCGATACACTCAGATCACAACAATTCCACCACCTGCTCTGGGGACACCTTTACCATATGCCCATGCATCACCAAGAGCCTAGAGAGCAGGTAGGGCTCTGCCAGGTCCCACATTATTGGTTTGGAGATAGAAGATGATGTTTGGCCATTGATTCCTCTGTTACGAAACCTGAAACCTGTCCCTAACCCTGAGAAAGAAGTCTCCTTGTTAGTAAGCAGATGTCAGGCTGAGGAATTTGGTCTAAATCTGCTGACAGCTCTTATCTCATTGCAGTAGTTGTCTGTTGGTAATACTGTGTAATTGTCATTTCATGTACTGTGTTTGAAATCTAGTTCAGAGCAATCGACCACTAATTGGTTCCCAGTCTACAAGCTATTTTTCTGCCTTGGAAGTCATAATTAATGCTACTCCCTCCGAGTTATCATCATCTTGCTTCATGAATATATTATAGCTTTGTTTTCATTCTTAAGATTGCTCTTCATCAATTCCTGGTCACAGACAGTTTGCTTACTCAAAGGATTTTACTTACTGTATTCCTCTATCTCTTTCACCTGTGTCTCTTTTGTTGTTGCAACCTTTCTTCCAGTGTTCCAGAAACCTACTTTCTGTGGCTGGGTTTTTTTCCAAACCTTTCCCTGAAGAACTCCTCAAAGGCTTGCCTGGCTCACGGTTTTCACCAAAGCAGGTCCTATCATTTCACCCACGACAGAATCTGCTACTTACCTGGCAAATACTTTGCTGGAACAGCTACTTTGCCATCTTCCTCTGATTTGCCTCTTTTTCAAGGACAGATTTTTGCCCCTGCAGCTGAACCCCCAACAACAGGGTGTTGTATTACTGTTTTTCATCACGGCCATGACTTTTGACCAGTTTGGTTTGGGTCATGAAACTCTACAACCTCACCCTCAGTGAGGTCAACTGGAGCCTTGTTCTGGTCGCTGGGTTCAGGTGGTACCAACATACTGCCAGCTGCTAAAGGATAGCAGCTGTTTTCCTGTCACTTACATTCTACTTGATAAGGATGCTGCAAGATGAAAAGATTGCAGAGTACTCACATTTTACAGTAACAGCAGCCATTTCAATACCTGGCTTAAAAAAGAAACCACATCTTACATTTCAGAAACAGCTGTGTTCTGTCTCCAGAGCTGCTGTAAATTGTTCATACCTTCTTCTGCATGACATTTTGCACTGTATCCCTCCCTTGTCTCCAGCACACTAATACGTTAGAAATTATCACCACCCAAATTTTATGCAGGTTCATGTTAGGACTCCCTAAATACAGTGAACCATAGAAACTTAACACTTAGCAGAGCTGGGAGAAAAAAATTCAGACAATTTTTTTTTTGGCTACTGAACTAGCTCATATTCTTCTATACTTACGGTGCTATTTGTGTCAGCAGATGGAGAGTGAAAAGGAAGGTCCCTTTTGCCAACAATTTATACTACCTCACATGAGAGATGTTATCTACATTTGGGCCCCACGTGAGAAAGTAATTTTGGACCTGACAATGGGTAAGAGCAGATTTTGCACTTGGATGGCCAAGCCACAGGCCTGAAATATTAACATTCAAAAGTCAGATTCAAGGGAGAGCCAAAATGGGTCAGCAATGTTGAAAAGAAAAGTTGTACAACACCGCAAAAGCCCAGTCTTTCACAAAGACAAGTTCCACAGAAGGAAAGGAAATTTAACCCAGAGGACCAGTACCTGGGACTTGCTAACTTCTCCCCAGAGCAAAACTGTAGGGGGTAACTATAAACCAAACAGGAGATGAAAAATTTAGACCAAATCAGGATGTTATGGTCTACTCTGGAAAACTGCAGGATGGACAATGTGAGTGCACTATCTGCACTGGGGGTGTCACCCTTGGCACCAGTCAGGTTAGTGAATAGAGTGGGAGATGGGGTAGGAAGAGGGAAGAAATAAAAACAACAGTTCAGGGTTAAAAGAGGAGTCCCCTGGTTAAAAAATGAGAAAAGAAAAGCTATTATCCAAGATATTCGGAAATGGGTGTCAGTCTTTTAATCAGGACGGAAGACAGAAACAGGGAAGACAAAGAAGCCACATTCAGAAGAACATAAAAAACAGAAGGCTTAATGATATTTGAAGATAACAAGCTCTCAGGTAGTATAAATACAGGCTGAGCAAGTGTAAGCCATTCACAGTTTGCTTTAAGAAAGACAAACCATCCCCATTTTACCTCTTTATGTTAACACACTGTAATAAACAGCCGCAGAAAGACTAAAGCAAACAAGAGAGATGGGCTGTGTTAAAAACTTTCTTGTAGAGCAACTACTTCGTGCCTCAGCTTATACACATGTAAAAGCTGTGTATACTGCAATAAGTGTCTGTAAGATGGGTTTAATCAAAATTTCTTGCTTAAAGCTTACTGTTTAGTGTATAACTTTGAGAAAAGTTAAGTAATTTTGCCATTTACAGTTATTTGGTACATCATTTCTCCCTAGAAACATGCTTTTTTTCACCAAGAGCATAAAAATGCCCTGTGTTTCTGAAACGGAGAGACTTGAATCCACTTGTTCAAATCTAGACTTTAAAAAGCAGCAAATGCAGACATGGAAAGGCAAGGACGGAAGCATCAGGAAGCCAACTGAAGCATCAGCTCAAACAGAGCCCCAACGCCTATTCCCAAAAGCAAGAACTTTGAGATATGTGGGAAGCCCAGAGAGCGCACAGGGTCACCTCCTCCTTAGTTAAACTCCTGCACTTCTCTAACTCTCTTGCCTTCAATTTTAGCACCTGTTGAGAAGATGAAATACTTGGGGGAAGACTTCCTTGTCGAAGATTTTTATTTTGTTCTTCATTAGCAGGTAGGCGACAGTCATAGGTATCAACGTGGGTGAGCACGTGGGGGTTTCGTGGACGACAGAGCGTACAGGTTTATTCCCAGGAGACTCATCTCACTTATTTGACACCCACGTTCACACTTGCAATCACAATTGCACCAGCTACAGTTGTATTGGAGCCTCTGCTCTCAGTAGACTCAAACTCAGTATCCTTTATAGTAATGGAGAGCTTTACCAACAACTTTACCACTAATATCATCTGCCAGGACAGTACTTTTTATCATGTGTTTTAAAATATATATTAGTCTGATGTATTGGCCTGAGCACTTATTCCTGATCAACTTCATATAACAACAGCACTAAAGACCAGTGATACAGGAGCTTTTGATGTTCCAACTTGCTTACAGGACCCAAATCTAAGAGACAGCAACATTGCATTGAGAAATGTCACATCAAGGTTTCCAGTAGCTTCAACATTTCCCATTTCATTAAATGAAAAAAGAGCTGGAGAAAGGAGGAAAATGTATTTCTGCTCCACTTACTTGACAAATGCAGGAACCTGCGTATAGATCAACTGACACAACCTCTCTGGATCTTGCTGAAACACACAAACAAAGCAAAATCAAGCTGGGCAAGTAGAATTTGCTGCCATGGTTTAGGCAAATGGCTTAAAAAACAGAAGGTTTTGGAGACCTTGGTTGAATGCTTCCAAATAATGAATAACTGCACAGAAGTATACAGTGAGCAGCAGGTTTCAGAATTCAGTGCCTATCTATCTACACCACCGGTAATCAACAGATTAACTCTGTATGACAACTTAGCTACAAGTCTCAGCCTGCAAGCACTTCCCTCCCCCCCATACCTAAATCACAGTCAGAAATGCTCCAAAGGAGATTAGGGAGATGACTTTGCCATGCACAAAGCGCTAATCTAAATGTGTTCCCATTTAAGCAGGTAGAGGTTCTAAATTTGACTGAAATGGCGATGCTTGGTCCAGTCTTTTGCGTTTTTCAAGATTTGTGTAAGCTTTTAAAGCCTCTCATTTCTTTTAAAGCAGGTTTCACCATCCCTAGAAATGTTTTCTGCTCTTAGCCTTTTTGCTATAAACATACTGACAAACTGCACATACACATATTCTGCTGAATCTAGGAAAATGACAGGGTTTGTGCTTCACCCTCTAGGTCTGAAACAGCAACAGCTGCAGGTGATGCTCTGGCTTGTGCCAGCATTTGGTAGCGGTGTTTTAGCATACAAGAGGGATGGCTGCTTCATCAAACAACGTGCTCTGTAAGCTTTTACACTAGGCGAGGAGATCCCAAAATATAGGCCACTGCGTTTCTTATTTTTATCCATACAACACTGTTAAATCAATGGGATTTACATGGATTAGCAAAGGACAAACTTAGCCTATTTTAGTAATGGTGAAATGACATTAAGATTATAACCCATCTCACACTCCCAAGACTAATTACTTCCCAACTCAATGTATCAGAAGGCTCTTTCTGCCTAACAGTCATGTCAAACGAAAATAAAATAGTGGTGGTTTTTTCCTTTTTTTCTTTTCTCTCTTTTAGACATGATGGATTTTAAAACTGAAAAGAATTAATTGCTTCATTTTATTAAGAGTCAAAAAGAAGCACAGGCTGCTATGCTGCTTGGCTAGAAACACCAGACTCTGAGTCTGCTGTCATGTCACTGAACCCTGAATCATGACATCACATCTGGCCACAACGTAATTCCTTTTGGAAGATGGAGCTCTCACATACTCGTTAGGTTACTGTTCTCCCCCCTAGCTGCTTCTGAGACTCTCACACGTGAACAACAGCACTTGTATGGGGACATTCAGAGAAAATGTCACCGAGGTTTTGAAATGATAATCAGAAAACACACTGTGGTATTAGTTCTGCTAAACATTATAAAAACTTGAATTTTAGTTTTTATTAGCTTCTGCAAGGTTGAATTTCTCAGAATGATGTAACTGCTGCCTTAAAATCATCTGAAAAGCTTTTGTCCTAACACTAAAGCTCTACATCTCCCCTCTGCTGAGCTATGTACAGAATAGCTAATCTGAGATCAACTCACACATTGGTTTCAAAGGGACACAAATATAAAATGGGCTGAAGAATGACGATGCAGAGAAACATGTTTTGCACATGTAGGGACACAACTGCTTTGGCATTGTGTAAGGAGTCACCAGCCACCAAAGGACATGTGGCAGCTGCCCGTCTCCATGCTGCTCCCAGTGCAGGGCCACAACAGGCCAACTCGGCCCAGCCTAGCCTACGGCTGAAGTGGGTGACTCTGTAGCTGCTGGCAAACAAAGGAGTTACTTACTTTTAGTACAGTGAAGATTTCTACAGGCAGTAAGTTCTTAACTTGGAGCCCACATGGACAATGGTTCAATGGCTGCCTCTCCAAATACCTGTCCTCAAGTGCTGGTCCAGGGGCTGTATCTGCAGCTGTGGCAAAGCCCAGGGCAGCTCAGGCTAAGGGAGTCCTGGTGCAGGTCCACACACAGCTTTGTGGTCCCAGGGTGGGCACCTCTGACAGCATATTGAGCTGAACTCCTGGCTGTCATCAACCAAGACTGGTGGTTTTCACCGCATTTTCCTCCAGAAGGCAGTTTATTCTGTCTGCTTTGTTTTAAGCTGCTTGCACTCATCACTCCCCACACTCTCTGCAAATGAAGGCTGGTTTACAGCCTCTATCCTAAGAACCACATCTTCGCAGTTCTGTGCACTACAGTTTAAGTACTCTGGGACTGCTCAGAGTGAAATGCATAAAATGCTAATGTATTACTAGACTCCTACAATATTTTTAAATAGCATCTCCAGTATATAGAACTATTTTACAAGCAAGTCAGTGTTCCATGACACCAAAGATTTTTATTTTATCTTTTAAAGTTTAAATATCAGAGAAAAGTGGGTGTTGATAGGATCTGCCAGCAGCACAAACAAAATGTATGAATCCAGACTAGAAATGAAACAATCTCTCCACAACAGGCAAAGTAAGGCAGCACAATGGAAAAAAATTCCACAATATACACCACCTTAAAAGTATTGAACGAGCAAGTAGAACAAAGATTTCAAAGCACATTTGGACATGCGCTTCTTCAAGCAACATGTCAAACACACTACCTTCTCCTCCCCTTCTCCTTGACAGATGGTCTGATTGGGCCCAAAGCCACACCACCAAGCTGTGATCCTGGCAAAACCCACAAGGTAAATAAGGTTGGGCATAAAGTACAACTGGATGGGAGGCATATGAGTGCTGAAGGATGAGATGCTGGCAATTTAGCTAGCAGCACAAACTGCTCTGAAACAAGGGTTCAGTGCAAAGCCAAGAGTGCTCTAGAGGTAGACACTAAATAGTCAGGGCTGTATCCATCTTCAGTTGAAGATCACGTGTGTTTAAAAGGTTTAAATGCTTCAAATTTCCTGGGCAAACTCTAATTATCTTAATTTTTCTTTAAGCTACTATAAAAAAATCCAACAAAATCCTCAATTAACATTTATTGAATTTTGTTTTCTTCTGTGCTGCTACTGTGGCATGAAGATGCCAGAAAGTGCTACCATGCTCTTTTGCAGGACCGGATGTATTTCATGGGTACCAAACCACCTATACGTGTGCTTTGTAAGCGAAGCTGATTCCCTCAGAGCTAAAAAACACTGAAGTGATGCCAAGTCATATTATTTGGGCAATTTCTGTTGTTTTAGCATTGTGTAGTGGAACCATCTGCACAAGAACCAATCAATAATCAAAGCCAGCCACTGCCAGATGACAAATCCCTCCGCTTCTCCAGGTTTAAATGTCAAATTATTGGTGCCATTTGAATTCTGGTTTGCTTTTAACTTCAGATCAAAGCTAACATAGCTGGGAAGACAACACTTTTCACCCACTGCCTTGCCCCCCTCCTCGCTGCTCTGAAATCATCTGTCTTGAAGCCAGAAGTCTAAATGGAGCGTAGGGCGAGTTCAAAACAGGGAAGGTTGATAGGAGTCTACTGCCAATTCCACTCCACAGTCACAGCTTGCTCCCACAGCTCCATTAGCTGCCTTCAATCAAGGGCGGACGACTCAGTCCTGCTCGCTGTCCAGGTTTAATAGGTTCAGCTAGCTAATGAGCAATGGCTAGATTGCATTCCAAGACTTCACATCATTCACAAAGCAATTAAGTGTACACTTCTTGGGCTCCTCCAGGAGCCCGATAGGAGTGCCTTGTTCTACTGAGAGGATCACTGCAAGCCACAGTTTTCAAAACTGAATAGCAAGACACAGTTGGAAACTGTCAGAATATTCACCTTCTTTAAGTATCACGCTGAATGCATCATTCCTTTTCCACAAGCCTCTGAAGGGCTCCCTTACCTGTACACCCCGGATTATAGATTGCTCTTGCCAGATGAAACCAAGATCTGTAAGCCATGGGGAAGCATCTCAAGTTAACGAAACAGATCTTTATTTTGAAAGCCACTGCAAAGGCAGAGGTACTTTTTATACACATACTTTTTACACGTTCCCAGAAGGGAACTGCAAGGCACCTTGCGAACAATGTAACACTTATACCCAGATTTACAAAGCTGAGAAAATAAGTGACTTGAGCCCTTGGGCATTCTTCACAAAACCAGGATCATGTCCCCAGAGGATGAAGCTACCTCTGACGGCAGAACTGGGGGAAAAGCAAGTATTTCTTTTTGACTTGCACATGCTGATTCACCCCCCATGCTCTTGCACTACTTTACTGTCATTAATATATGTACCAGGGCAAAGATCCTACTTTTACAGGGAGGTAACTTCCCTGGAGATACAAAGGATCCTCAGCCTCAAGTGGCTGATTCACAGTTGGACCAAAGCTGGATCCTCCACAGACTCTATAAGGAAAACTTCTTACATGTGCAGGCTGCCTTTTGCAGGCTGTGCAGCCGAACCTGAGGGAGAAAGGAGTCCTGCTGTAAAGGACCTGTCTTTTAAGACATGTTACTTCAACGAGACCATGAGAGCCATGACCACAGAGCTAGTGAGCAGATGGCAGTCACTTCAAGAGAATAAGGAAAAAGAGATGCTGGTCATACAGTCTTCTCTTCTAATCCCATATACATCACTCACATATGAGACTTAAAAAGCCTGGATACTTACCGGTTTATAACATTATTGCTAAAAAGAAAACAACAACAACAACAACAAAATCCCCAAACACTCAAGGTCCCTTCACAACCTATTTCTGTAAAATCAAGAATCAAATAAATCTACCTTGGACAAAGGGATTGTTTGAATTTTTAAGAATCAGGTTCCATTTCTCTGAGTGTACCTGCGTAAACTGAGATGAGTTTAAGGAGAAAACAACCAAAAAACCCCCCTCTTTACTCATTTACCAAAAACAACTTGTCACTAAACTTCAAAAAAAGATTTTCATAACAACACAAGACTGGTCTTTTTACTTTAAATGCAAAACCTTGGTATGGAAAGGAAGCACAGCTGAAGGGTTATATAAGTTTTTTCTTCTATTATTCTCCATTTCCTTTCCACATGCCAGTCAAAACTATAAAATACTTGTGGGAGAAATGCAGAAGGCACGATTTCACATTCCAAAAGATCTATTTCCCTGTGCTGCACACAAGCCAGGCGACCACCCAGGAAAGTCAGGGAAACATGCTTTAGCCCACAAGTGCTGCAATCTCAGACTGACAGCCCTTCTCCACCAGGGCTTTGCCCTGTATTTTCTATGAGAAGTAAGCACCAAACCTGACAAGCAGCTGAGACTGTGGCAGCATCCCCTCTAAGCCTGCCCTGAAACAGTACTGACAAGCAGATCTGCATTTTCTCCTCTTAAAAAGTGGTGCCAAGTGCTAAAATACTTTGAACAAACTATCCACAAGAAAGAAAGAGAAAAAAAGGAGTACATAACCATAATACGGAAGCCTGTAATACTAGGTGCTCTTTACTTCTTAAAACCCTTCCATCCCCTGTCCCTTTGCCTTCCGTCACAATACTTTCACCCCAGTTTTATTAGGGAAATGAGAGAAAAGATGAGTCATCTATAGTCTTGGAAAAGGGTATGGTCAGCTATTTTCTCTCCTTAAGAGCTCATGACAATGTTATTTTCTTTTCATACATCAATCACAGAAAGGTTTGGTAACTGTTTCAGAGTCACTAAAAATTAATCAGTCTGTCAGAGGCCAAGCTGGTTGAGAAACTGCTGGCTGGAGCAACAGAAGTAGGCATGACTTGCCTTCAACAAAGAAGGCAGCATCTGGTTTTAGTTAACTGGGTAAAGGGCAGTAAAACTCAGCCAAGTATTTATTTATTGGACTGGAGTGCCTTCAGCAAGAGAGGAGGGTAAGACGGTGTAAGGTTTTTGTAGTCCCAATCTTGGAGGAGAGGTAAGTGAACTCTGGTTTTACTTTTGGAATAAGATAGCACAAAAAATCTTTGGTAGAAATGATGATTTATGAAAGGGATGTTCTGTGTGCGTGTGTAAAATGAAAAAGGTCTAAAAGCTCTAAAGCTTTCCAAGATGATTCCTTTTCTATGACCTATTGGACACTATTTTTTGCCAGCCCACGACAGTCAAGAGCATGAGAAAGTAACAACCCACTAGTGAGATTGTTGCTTTGCAGAACGATGCTTTCAGTTCAGCAATGGGGAATGCTGATTGTACCCTGGGTGTACTAAAGTGTACCCTGGGATCTCTCCAGCAGGAAAACCAAATAAATTTAACAAAAGAAACAAGTAAAAATGGAGCTTTACCTAGTCTTGACACAAACCTACACTCAGTGGTGTTGCTTAGATAATACTTCAGTACCGGCTAATATGTGGACCTACCAGCTGTGACCTTATTTGGCTCTTAGTTGTGTCCCCCTACTCAGTGTGAGGGTAACACAACAGGGGTGAGCAATGAGAGACCCACAATTCTGGATTCATATCAACTCTGGTGACCACAGACCTTCAGATCATGGCTGAGCAAAAACACATGGAAGCCCACCTGAGGATGCTGCAGAGGTTCCTTGGATGTGTGGAAGGAAGCAAGAAAAGCAATTAAGAGGAAAACTGGAATGACCTTGCAGCGTTTAGCTGGGACCATCAGGCTCTTGCAAATTCTGTTTATATTCGTCCACCACAATGGAGGTGTTAGGAGCCCAGGATGGGAGGGGCATGCAGATAAAAAAAAGAAAGAGGAACCACTTTTTTTTCTGATGTGTGTGATCTATTCAGGTGAATCTTTTTTACCGACAAGCTCTTTTCCTGGAATCAGCACGGATGCCCAAATGTCACTCTGGGGCCCTCTGATAAACACACAGCATACCTCAAATGTTTAGGTTATGTTGTCTGTTTGTAGTAGGAGGCTTTGATGGGAATTCTGGAGGTATTAGGTAACTTTTAAGAGACATTATTAAAACCTCCTGTTTTTTTCAAATTTAGAGTCGTTTGGTTGAGGTTTTGTTATTTTTAAGCTATTATAGTAATGTGGTGTAATGTTTACCATCCGAAAAATGAGACATAAAGGACTGATCTTTATTGACATCCATCTCATTTCTTTCCTTAGTCACCTTGCATACGACTGTGCATATAATTTTTACACCAATGGATTCTGAACAGAGAAATGCTCTGACCCGCAAGATTTCCCTCTACCTGCTGATGCTCCTTGTCCAGTGCCACAGTCACCTCTCTCTCTCTCTCTCTTCCTTCTTCTGCAGCTCTTTGTTACTCAACGTCAAGGTCATCAGTGTCACTGCCTGACATGATTACTGCCTCTGACATTATACCACCGCTCTAAAGGAAACAGGGGGCCTCTGGTGGTCTAGTGGTTAGGGTGCAGGACTCTCACCGCT
>NW_016690184.1:11339791-11343014 GCF_001604755.1 Lepidothrix coronata
GTGCCATGGGAGACCAAATTTCCCATAAGTAAGAAAGGAAATAATCTGTTCACCTTAAATGAAGTGGGATGAGGAACATCCCTTTCACCTCTAAATAACAGACAAACGGAAAACATCACTAATTTCACTTCTTCAGTTTCCCTCTCCATTAGAAAAGACTCTTGTATGCTTTAAAAGGATATGTTTTTCAGGCTTTTAAGGTTACTTTATGTGACTGCAAATCAGAAGACCAAAAATATCAGTTGTTGGCTTAGAGATGTCTCCAGTGTTTACTTCACTATCCATTAAAGAAGTACCCCTTCCATCCTGTTTGACAGGGGTGGTAGAGATCAAGGGTGCAGCTCTATTGCCCGAATTTGTCAGTCCCTTTTTCCTGTCGCTTGCTTCTTTACCTCAACACTAGTTTCATGACCACGAGGTGAGATGCTTCCCTGAGTTGCACAAAATCCAACCACATCTTTGGTTTAGTTAGTTGTTGACTGACTTCACCCCATTGAGCAGCTTGTGGTCAGCTTCATAAGCACCAATGTTGGTGCAAGAGGGAATGGGGGAAGTGCTGGCTAAGGACAATGTGGGGAGAAAAAGAGGATGAGCAACAGTAATTAGGAATGGCTTAGGCTGCCACACCACCTCTAGACCCTGAAACCTGCCAGAAGACATCATAGGAACACATGACACAGCGCACAGTGTGGCATTTAACATGGGGGCATTGCAATACATGTGGCTAACGTTCCCATCTTGTTATGTTGTTGTGTTGATCATACCAGATGACAGACCTCACAAAAGAACCTGGCACTGTATTCAATGTCACTTTTCTTCCAAGGTATTGGGTGTAGGCCTTCATTTGTTACTGTGGCAGGTGGACCAGCAGCCACCCCCGACAAGCTGTCACTTTGTCTCTCCTGCCACCTACTGTATGTGGTGGCATAATGTGTGTCACCAACTCATGTGTGTCTCCATTTCTGTTTGGAAAAACCAACCTTTAGTTCTTCTAGAAGTGCCGCTGCATGCATATAGGGACTCCCTGCTGTCACCACTCCTCCAGCAATGCTATCCAGCATTTCCTGATGAAGGTTAAATGCAGCCCTTTGAGCTCTACTTAACTCACTGATGCTTCAGGGTTAAAATTAGCATTAAATACTAAAAATTCTCCAGAGTTTAGGGCATGAACTTCTCTCCCCCTTTGCCTCATGGAGAATTAATCACAGAAGATTTATTTTAAACACTGAACAGGCCATGATGCCCCATAAACCTCTGTTCCTCAATTTGCAGTTACTTCCAATGACAACACTCACAAGGGGCAAAGCCCAGCAGAAAAATAACTTTGCATTGAGCGTGTGACTGTCAGCCCGTGGGCAGGGGTGAAACTCTTGCTGCACTTGAGCTGCGTAACCAAATGAGTGTCACTCAAGAACAGACCTGCCAGATGCAAGAGTCTGTTTTAGACCGTGGTTTACCCTTGTCCTTTTAACCTCTTGCTCTCAAAACACACAGCTGAGCAGGTCTGGCTGTGCCATGCGTACCCTCGGCAGCACAGTGCTACCCAGATGTCCTCCTCATGTGGTCCCCCTGCCTACAACAGCAATGGCTGCAGAAGGGGTTTCACTGACACTTGTGCCCAAGCAGTGCATCCAAGGAAAAGAATTCTTTAACCATAACCATCTGGGTTCTGCCATCCATCCAGACACCATTAACCATAGTGAACAGCATCAAGAAGGGCAGCAACAAGTCCGAGCTGGTCCAGACTAGTCCAAGCCTACCACAGTGGCTTCAAACCCATTCACAGTACTATGTGGAAGCCAATAAGAATCCAACCCGAAACCAATTAGATAGATATCCCATGTTAATTATGTATGTCATCCTCCCAGAACATATGACAAGTTTATTTTTCAGTATTTTATTATTAATGTTTTTGGTGGATGTCCTGAGCATCGCTCTGCTTTAACTGCCCACAAACTATCACGTCTCAACATTGACATAGCTGCTCTCAGCGAAGTTCATCTCCACAAGGAAGGCAGCCTTAGAGAACATGGTGCCAGTTACACACTCTTTTGGTCGGGTAAACCCAGAACCGAAAGCCGAATCATGGGTCATTTACCGCCACCACCTGTGACTCCTAGAACGCTTCCATCAAAGCTGTCTCTGTACAATTCTAAACATCCACTGGTCAGATTATGTAACCAATACATCTGTTCTAGAACAAGCAGAAGTTATGAGTATTGAGGCCATGTTGCTGAAATCACAGCTGCATTGGGCAGGACACATCTCCAGGATGAAGGATCACTGCCTCCCTAAGATCATGCTCTACAGTGAACTTGCCACTGGCTGCCGCAAAAGAGGAGCCCCAAACAGAAGATACAAGGACTCCCTGAAACAACATCTCAGCCTTGGCCATATTGATCTTCATCACTGGTCTACACTGGCCTCCAATTGGGAGGTCTGGAGACACACAATCCATAATGCTGCTGCTTCCTTTGAGAACACACGCAGGATCACCATCAAAGAGAAAAGACAACGCAGAAAGAATTGGATCCTGCCGATATCATCCAAGGAGTCTTTCTGCTGTGCCTTTTGCAACCGATCTTGTCTATCTCGCATTGGCCTCTTTAGCCACCAGCAAATGTCGGTAGAGCCCTTCCCAAATGTTCGTTTGCGAAGCCTAGTCATGATTATTAATTTTAAGAAAGTATTCAAATAGAAAACAACAAGTTGAATTTTCTAAAAGAAATCTCATTATTTTCGAGTAAGAAACTAGCTTGTGGGTGCTGGTTTATTTTCCCATATATGGCATTCCCTTCTACCTAATCAACAGCCTGGGGCTCTGTGACAGCAGCTATCTTTGATAAAAGGAGTATTCTGATGAAGGAGAAACACATCCAACATTTGCATGATCCAGTAAGCTATCAAATGTATTTATTTATGCTGTGACCACAGTAATCAAGAGGCATTAAATGTGGAATGGACCATCAGTTAAATGCATTTTAAATCTGAGTTTTCACTGGTTACAGTAAGGAAATTGTTGACTAGCAGGCTCTTTAGGGTCTTTACAGGTTGCAGTTAGAGAAGTGGATACAAAAGATAAATCACTCCACTCCTGCAAAATCAAGTCTTACTTTTGCAAGTAACAGTGGTTCTTTCATCTTACCACTTAAAATTTGATCAAGTGAGGAAAAACATTAATATAATTCAACTCACACATAAACTTCTCTGAAAAATGAGGACA
>NW_016690184.1:11343024-11674199 GCF_001604755.1 Lepidothrix coronata
CACACACACACACACACACACACACACACACACACACACACACACACACACACACACACACACACACACAGAGAGAGAGAGGAATTGCATCCCGCATCACTGATGCTTGGGGTATCACATTAAAAAACAAGTGTGTTCTTGACTGGTCCAGGAGCCACTGCAGTGCCCATCGCATCGCACTCACGCACACATGCACACAGGGACTGTTCAGTTTGGATTACATCAACTCCATGCTGACACTGCAGAAGGACCTCAAGAATGTACCTAACAACAGGAGGACAATTAGCAGTGTTATCTACTGCTCCCAAGTAGGGTTTTCTATGCACATCGGGTGTTGGTCCCCAGTCCCACCAAATTAAGAAGACTCTGGGGGGACAAAAAGAAGAAAAAAAAGGAGAAAAAGAGGAATGGAATGGGAAAGGGCTAAAGAAAAAGGAATGAAAATGTTTACTTTTTCTGTGATAACTAAACAAGCTCTTTCTGAAAGTATAAAAAAGGCTTTCAAGTGTTGTATTTTAGAAGGCCTTGTATCATATGCTTACTTTAGGATTTTATGAATTCTAACTACTATTTATGTTCTTAAAGCACTTCCATTGTTCTGTTTATTTCTGAAGTACCTGTGGGACATCAGCAGTAATTTCCCCCTCAGGATGGCCAATTGAAGATCAATCATGACTTATTGCAAGTAAGTATTCAGGGATGCAAGCAACAAGATATTCAGCAAATCCAGCACTTGCTCCTTTAAAGTAAGTTTATACTCTGCAATGAGTCACACATATACAGTGTTTATCCAAGTTACCAGTGCTACAGGAAAAAAAAAAGCCCATTAAATTTACAAATACATAAAAATCACAGCTGTAAGCACCCAACTGCTTACACAAGGACTTGTTTCTATGACTGAATATTGATTTTTTAATAACGTGTCATTATACCAATGTTGATACAGCAACTATCTTCTCAGAGTATGCAGTTTAATACTAAAAAGAAGCTGGCTTTAGGAAATATCAAATCCACACCTATTCACATGCTTTTTAAATGTCCTTCTTGGTCATTACTATAGCAATGCAAAGCCACAACTGCTTTTTTCCCCACCTTGCACCTAACAAAGAAAATGGACTCGCCAGTTTAGAAACAGCTCAGTCTAAGGCAACAAACTTCACTGATCTGCTTCTTAATAAAATACTGCAGAACCTCTTCAATCGTTACTGGAAACCAAGAGGCTATGTTGGAAAAGATGCACGTTTTTCAAACTTCCTCAGTACAAGAAATCAGTGCATAAAAACGCACTCTGTAGGCCCTTATTCTGGAATCAAATACGTATGGGGAAAACCATATGCTTGTGAAAAGCCTGGTGACTTCACCAGGATTGCTTAAGAAGTCTGAGGGTAGGATCTGGCCCCAATTACAAATGTGGAGTGGAATTAGCACTGTAAACTCCCCCAGCCTTCATCTTCCAGTTCCCTTCAGTGAGAGAAATAATTAAACTGATTAAAAACATGAGATGCATTTTAGCTAGCAACTTACACTTCCTACAAAACAGGATGCAAATATGTTGAAGTCCATCATTTTAAGATAGTATGTTGCAAACATATTAGTAGCATGCCTAAATATCACACATTACGTTTCCTATAATCATGCAAGAGAAATTGTCTTCATTCACACACAGAAAACAACTAGCAGTAGTCCTCTAAAGCAATAAAGGTCTAGGTCTGGGTCTTTTAGCAGATAATGATCTACTCTGATCCAGAAATCCTTTAAAAGGGGGAATTCAAGGGAAATATTCATAGATTCAGAGTTCTGCAGTCTGAAGGGACAGCTAATCATTTGACCTTCTTTCATGAAACAGGCATGGAGCTTCCCTGCCTACATCAACGCAGCTGTAAGAGGCTGAATGAGAGAATCTCCTAGGGTTAAAAACAAACTCATTTAAAACAAACAAAACAAAACAGCCTCAGATTCAACAGCCTGACATAAAGAAGGAAGCTACTACAGCCCCAGCAACATTCTTCTATTCAGCAACCACCAGTGCTGTGTGAACACACACACCCTTTCATCTGGTCTGAATGAATTAACAGCCAGCTACTGGGTCTTGTTATACCTTGTCACCTTCCTCTACTCCTCAGCCCCTGACAAAGTACCATTGGCAGCCTTGAAAGCCAGCCAGTGTTCAAAGCACAATAAAAAGCAGTGTCACATTATTACCTGAATCCACTGAGTCCTCCTGTCAACAACGACGTTTATGCAATCACATTTTTCTATTTTTAAAAACTTCTCTCTTGCCTCATCGCTCTGTGTGAAAAACAACACAAAAGAGAAAATTGATTAATTGTATGCACTCCCAGCAGATATTTAGGTTCTTTGTTTTCTGCTTCATCTCATAAAGACATTAAACAAGAAAAAGTCCTTTCCACAAAATCATTCATTGACCAAACAGAAGCAACAGGTATCAGTTTGGAGAGGTAGATGAGGTACCACAGCCCACCACTTGTAGAGCTTCACAGGAGAATGCAGCTCTCCTGTGCCCATACCCTCTGCCCTCTTCCCAGGGCATCCTGCCCGGCAGCACTGGGACCAATGCCAAACAGACACTCAGTGCCACCAAAAGCAGAAATATGGGGGGAGAGAAAGCTACTTAAGTTTCTTTCAGTTTCAACAGTAAAGACATGTCTCTGATAACCACGGCAGTGATGTAAAAATAATACTTGCAAAATTACTTTGACAGTAGATTACTTTATCATAAAGTTTCCCTGAATTTTGCATCTACATTACTGACGTAGCAACTCCACTTAAAATTCTCAAAAGGGTCTTTTAGTGTCTGTGTTTACTCCTTACTTCACATATTAGCAGCTTTAAGTTTTAGTGTCAAATTCTCCTACTGATCCACCAATGCACCAAAACATACACTTCATAGAAGACATTTCTACATTTAAATAAGGAAGAAAAAAGCCCATATGGTAGAAACTCAACTGAAGATACAACCTCAGCCCTCCACCCCACACCTCCCCAACCTCTCTGAATGGCCAGAAGACACATCATAAGTAAAGGAAACTGGATTTCCAGTACTGGAAATGCTTTTACTGTAATTATTTCATCACTTTCTTTGAATGTAAACAAAACAAACCCCTTCACTTACGGAGATGCAACTCAACCACGTGTACATGATCCCTTGCCTACCTCCACAAGGGCATACAAAATTAAACCCAGACATATAGCATGGGGTGGGGGATATAGCTGTGATACCTTTCCTGCTCAGCCCTTTCAGGGCTCAGGCATTTGGCAATATGGATGCCTGCCAAAAAGTTTTGTTGCAAGATTTTGGTCACAGTGATCTGATTGAACCATTCCCAAAAAAGGTGTCTGGAAAGACAAAATTTTGGCAGCCTCGGAACAGAGAGTTTAAACCTGGGTTTAGCCAGATGCCACACTAAGTAAATAGCACAGTCTAGTTCAGGGCTGAGAAGAGAGGTGACCTTTGCCTCTGGCATCTGCTGCCAACCAGGGGAGGGCCACCTCCCAAGCAGGGACGGGGACCAGCTCTCTCTCCTGCTCCAGGTGACCTTCCTACCGCAGCCTGGAGCCATCTATGCTCAACATAGAGCAGCCAAGAGCTGGGCCAGGCATCAGCAGGGAAAAACATGTCAAAAAAAAGAAATTTCACTTAATGGGGACAGAAAATTGGAGGGAGGATGGGGAGAGGCTGAGAACCTGGTTAGGCACAGAGAGTTGCACAGTGGCTGTGCAGCTGCAGCACTGCCAATGAACCATGTTCAGGTCTCTATGACACCAGTGGACACTGTTTGCCATTGGTTTGCTTCCTGCAAAAATCTCTGGTGTACCACAGGTAAGCTGCAAGAGAGAACACTGATGAGTTCAAGCACTCAGCCCTTGAAACGGAGGAAAATGTGGCAGGTGAGTGCTGCCTGCTGTGGCTGCCTTCACTCTTGGCATGTGGGATGTACCTGAGCCGTGCATCAGGACTGCGGGGTAAGAGCACATGACAGCTCTAACAGCTGTTGGCAGCAAGGATGGCAGCTGCCCTGACACTCCCTGCCACTCTCTCAGTGCCCAGGCAGACGAGCTGTGCCTTGGAGAGCTGCCACAGAGCTCTGATGCAGCACTGTGCCAGTCATTTAAACCCAGGACCTCTCAAGTGGCCATTAACGAGTTCCTAACCAACCTGAACTCTGGCTTCTCTCAACTAAAAATAATGAACAGTCACAATAGAAGGGGACTGTATTTCCAGCACATGAAATACTACATAGCATGGAGACATGTCAGCGGCAAGGCTGTAAGAACCTCCTGTTTTAACTCTCTTCCTGCAAAGAAGGGGTGGCGCTTCCCAAATCATTCGTCAAACCCTCAAGCCTGACACTGGCAAACAGAGTAAGATCATAAGGAAATGACAAACTTCTTCAGTAGAATTTGAATAGTGTGCCATAAATAAAAATTTGGGCCAAACATGGGACAGCAGGGAAAAAACAAGATGCTGAATAGGGAGTTTGCCCAAGGCTTGCCACTACAGCTGTACCCTTGGCACTAGGCAGGGGACTTGCAGAAAGAGGAAGACTTGACAACTGTCCATGCATTTACAACACTTAAAATTAGGTTTGCACAAATCCGTTTTACATCTGAGTCACACTTCAAACTAAGTTATAGAATAATAGGATTGTTTGGGTTGAAGGGATCTTAAAGATCATCTATAATGTTGCAATGTGCTTGTGTATGAAAATAAAATTAACAGCAAATAGCTGAAACTGGTTTAGATATTATGCTATCTTAGACGTTCATAGCATATAACAGCAAATAACAGAGCATAGGTCTACAGTCAACCAAATGCAGAATGCAGGAAGACAGTACTTAAAGGTAAATAATTCAGGACTTGAATTGTTTAAGGTAAATAATTCAGGGCTCTAATGAATACACTGACTGTAAACAGGGAGTTCCACTGCTAGGAACCCTCCAAACTGTCCTACATCCAATCCTCGGGAGTGCAGAGCAGAAAACCATCAGCAGAAACATGCCTCAAACATTCCTGGCTATAGCAGCAAGGACTCTAAGACAAAGGGAGTCTTGGACAGGAAAAGGTGGCTTCAAATGCTGGTTCCAGCACCCTATACTGTGCCCATGAGCTGCTAAAAAGGAGATGCTGTTTAAGAAACACCACTTGGGCAAACAGTGAGGTGGCTGGGAAGCAAGAAAACTGACTGACCCAACAGAAGCATTGGAGAAACCCCTCAAGGATAGCCAACACAGCAGTTTGGTCTAGCAGTGCTAAAAACACAGAAAACTGTGGGTGAGGCTATAAGCTCTTTGCTAAATATGACAGCCCAGGGCCCCTGGTGGTCTAGTGGTTAGGGTGCTGCACTCTCACCGCTGCGACCCGGGTTCGATTCCCAGCCCCCTGGGCAGTTGGAGCTCGTCAGCCCTGTGAGCCCTGTAAGGCAATCCATCTAAGAGAAGGTCACTCTAAAAACAAAGCTACATCCTGAGACCCTCACTGCCACTGTCCAAGCTTGCTCAGCCCCGGCAGATGAACCTCAGGATCAAAGGGTGGGCTCAGTTCAGCGCACGCTGTGTCTCACCTAAAAAATCCACTGCGCAGGCTCGAAGGGTAATGACCTTTCCCAAATCTTCGCTCACGAAGACTGGCCATATATATAAATATGACAGCCCATGGATGAAAAGAACCCAGACAAATCTCCGAGTCCTCCTCACTTCCCTTGCCAATCTCTCTTCCCTATCCTTTTCGATTGGCCATTATCAAATGCTTTTATCAACACCTGGGAATTCCTGTGCATCTGTCAAAAAGCATCTCAGCCAGCCAAATCCCATCAACAACCACGGTATAAATCCTCATAAATTCCTAAATTACCAGCAAGTCTCAGCCTTTCCAGCCTGCACCCTCTAGTTCCAAGGAGCCATTCACAAGCAGCAACTATTCCTGACCGAGCAAGGAAACTGTATTAAAGTGGACATACAGCAAATTGTCAGTTATACAACGTTGTTGCCGCTAAAAAACCTCAGAGGATTTTTATGCTGTCTCACACATACAAAAGGAGTATGTAAAAACACCCTGGAGTTGCCTCACACCCTCTTACAAGACCTACATGAAACCAGACTATGGAAAAAAATCCTGCCTTTCTCTGCCAATCAAGGGCACATCAGCAGCAATAGCCAAGGTGCTGCAAGGTTGCTGACGATCCTGGAAATACTGTATGGGAACATGCCTGCAGATCAGCAATCAAAAACACAACTGCTGTTCTTGCTCCATGCCCAGCGGAGACAGAGATCTCATCGCCAGCAGAGATCTGGGTCACCACCAGGAAGCTGGAGTTATCCCAGCACCATCATCTTTTAGGTAACGCTCCCAAAAGGGGAAACAAATATGTGGCAAGGTTTCATTTGACAAGATGCTGGGTGTAAACAAAACTAACAACTGGGGGTTTCTTTGCTCCCCGGTGATACCATCCGAATGGAAAAAAACCTCAACCAATATCGCCTGATGCATTGTATGCAAACTACTTTGCAGAAAGAGTTTGCTGCAAATGCAAGGTTCACTGTGCAGTGTCTCAAGAGCTGGCAAATGCACCTTGATTGCCAAAGTCTGCCTCCTCCCAAAAAACAGGCTAAAAAGTATTTGTTTGCCTATCCTGTACTTCAAAACTGAAAACCCAAACATGGGGAAGGAAAAAGCTAGAAAGACAATGAAGTATCAATTTTAAACCTACGATGTTTGTGAAAAATAAAGGTTCTGAGTCTCCATGTAATTAAGTAGCTGACACTTATCCAGCCGCAGGACTGAAAACTGAATCAACTTTGTATCTCTGCTAACCAAAGCTTTTGCAATCTTCCTGTATGCCATTTCCTTGTTTACATCTCATATGGTATAGGAGTTCAACTTTTGGAGAAATACGAATGGTGAACCTAGAAACTGAAATGTGATATTATTTACAGAATAGGAGAGCATGCCGTTCACAGGAATTCGTAGGCGCACACATCCCAATCCTGTTCCTCACCCACTCCTGAAATCCTGTACCAACCAGATTAGCCAATGTGCACATGCCTGCACTCTTGCGGAAACAATAGTCTCTTTCAGTCCATACAATCTTCTGAAGAACCAGGCAAAAACGTCATGGGAGAAGTTAGGAAATATCTGCAGAAAACAGTACACAAGATGAAAGGCAGAATGAGCCTTTTAACTTGCACAGTGTACATGGAGGATAAGTGTAGAACCTTGTTACCTAGCCCCTCTTCCAAAGGGCTTTTTTTCCATCCCCCCAGGATGGAAAAGGGGGGTTGTTGAAACAACTTTAGAAAATAAAACACTGGGGTGCTGGACTGGCTCTCTTACAAACAGACCACTGCAGGCAAATTCAAGCTCTGAGAGCTGTGTGGCAGACCTGGGAGCCAATACATGCTCCCCCTTACATGCTGGGATCTCCTGCAGATGGCAAGGATCCTGGCATGATCAGCCCTCCTGCTCCCAGTGCACAGCGCTCCTCCCTTCATTCCCCTCCCAAACACTGCTCTGCTGCTGCAGAGGGCACAGAACTATTTTTTAATTAATTCAGCAAAAGGTTTGAGCTGCCTCAGGGTTAAGCTAAACATTTTCTGTCTTTAACCACTACAGCAGAATTAACTATAGAGAAAAAACACTTCACCATAAGTCTAGGGAATTGAGGACAGAAAAGTGCAACAGAGCCACCCGTGACCTCTCAAAATTTTGCCTCCAGAGGACTCAAAAATAAGAAACTGAATTTTTAATCAGCTGGGAAATGGGGCAGGAAGACTCACTCTCGGTAACATGGTTGTGAGTGTCACATAAAAGGCATTACTGAGTTATACTATCCACCTTCTGTTCCAAACTTTAGGCCTCCAAGCAACCTACCAGAAAAAATCCACCTTCCCACGCCATCAGGAAAGCACTAAGCACTCAGACACATTTAAAAGGGATACAGTTCTCCAAATACTTGTTTCTCCTCTCACAAGGGGCTGTAGCTCCTTCAGGAAACACATGCTCCTGTAACAAAGCAGGTATTCTTTGCATGTACTCACACTGCCGATTATTTTTTAATCATCTGGTATGCATCTTCCTACCGGATTGCTTATATTAAGGGAAATACTAGCATTAGCTCTGCAAAAGAACACTGACCACTGTTCTGTGTGAATGCCGCAAAAGTTGCAACTGTGGCTTGAACCCTGCCTCTGCCTTGTGCTGAGCAGTCCATACAACCACTGGCATTTTACCTCATGTGTGCTTCCCCTCAACTCATGCTTATTCTTTGCAGGATTTTACTACACAGTTCAACTAAACTTGATAGTAAGTATTTTTCAAACTGTAGGAGCGAGTCAAAGCATATTTTGACGTGTCTGATTGCACAGAGACCATATGATTTTGTGAAAGCTGGTCACAGAAGAATACAAGTTGTTTTTTCATTTCACAGCTCTGAGAGTCAAAAATAGAGTGTAGGACCCTGATATATACCAGATGTTTTAAAGTAAGGTGGAAAAACTGGTGTGGACATGTTTGTCCATCATGAAAGCTTCCCGACAGCTACCAACTGCCCGTGCTACAGTAAGCAGGCTTGTTCTGCCTGTGAAATATTACAAGCCTAATGGAATGGGAGTATTCACAGCCTTCATGCACATGTATATTCCTGTTCTCAATCCTGCTGTCTTTTCCTGAAAATAAATTTGACAAGTCCATCACTATGATGTGAGAAAGCCTCAAAACAGAGCTCATTTTGTTAAACATACAGAATCACAGAATATGCCAAATTGGAGGGGACCCACAAGGATCATCAAGTCCAGCTGCTGGCCCAGCACAAGACCACCCCCAAGAGTCACACCATGTGCCCGAGAGTATTGTCCAAATGCTTCTTGAATTCTGTCAGGCTTGGTGCTGTGACCACTTTCCTGGGGAGCCTGTTCTAGTGCCCAAACAACCCACTGGATGAAGAACCTTTTTCTAATATACAAACTAAACCTTCCCTGGTTTAGGGAAGGTCTAAAACTTCAGGTTTGGGCTGGAGCACATCCATGGTTTCACCAAGTTTCACATTCAACCCAAGAAATGAAAGAGCAAAATTTTTTCACTTGTTTTGAGCAAGTCTTGAGTCAGTTTTCTTCAGAAAGTTTTGTTCAGAATTTGTGTTTGGATTTTAAAAAAATAAATAAAAAAGGCTTTCACCTCAGTCACAACCCTCACTGCACTCTACAAATTCAACTCAGGACTCTACAAATACATACAGATACTTCACACCTCTGTCCTGAAAAGATAAGTTTCACCTCACAGTTACAAGACTGGAGGTTGTTTTCTTTTCTTTTTCAATAAAAGGGAAACTTCATCATTAAAGAAAATAAGAAAAAAAAAAGCAGCCCTGCAGAAAAGCACCATTTCAGAGTAACAGGAATATGCACCTCATTTAAACTGGCCCCTTGGGTAAAGCTCATTGCAGAGATCAAAAATCTTTCCATGGACTTGGGATAAAGCCTGGAGAGTTCAAAATACTGCTGAGAGTGGACATGACTGCTCTTGACTGTATGGCATGAGGGTGTGTGAAGGCAAAACTGCTACAGCTGCCGCAATGCTTCCCAGCACGAGAAGTCCCAGGGACTTTGGGTACCACAAGAACACACACTCTCAAGAGCTTTCACACACTCTCAAGAGCTTTCAGACAGTATGGTGATATGATTCACTGATGACAGAGAGAGACTTATAATTTCTTTGTTAGTGACTCTGCAGGTCCTATTTCCACAGCCCATGATGGTTCAAAAAACACCACAAGACATGACAGAAAAAGGAGTATCTCAGGCCAGGGTCAGACAAATATATACACAGGTGAAGCAAGGTGAGGGCCAGGATTGTTGAGGAATACATTTAGTGCAGGTAGCTCAGCGTGCAAGTTGCAGGTTGTGCCCTATGTGGCAGGAGCCCAGGCAAGAGGCCACAAACTGCCAGCGACCCCTTGCACAACAAAAGGCACAGGGACCAGTGGCACCATTCAGGCAAACAGACACTTGGAGACACAGCAGGAGCCAATGAACAAGCAGGAAGACCTTAGATTATCTCGTGCATAGACTGGAAGTGTATAAAAGCCCAGAGTTTCCTTTGTTGGGGTCTCTACAAGCTGTTTCTGTTTTACTGTACCATGATTAAACTGCTTTCAGGATTCAGATGTCTGGGACTG
The DNA here is from genome assembly GCF_001604755.1 of Lepidothrix coronata. NCBI lineage: Eukaryota > Metazoa > Chordata > Aves > Passeriformes > Pipridae > Lepidothrix > Lepidothrix coronata. Next base: position 11,353,215 of record NW_016690184.1, read on the forward strand.
TGCTATGAGAAACCTGGAGCAGAGCCGGCAAAGAAACCTTGTTCGACTGTGTGAGTGTAGTGTGTGTAGGGAGTCAAGCAAGGCACTGGTCAGGTCACTGGAGATGCCTGCTGTGAAAGAGCTTCAACCTCAACAGTTAAAGTCTCTGTTGGTGGGACTGTGCCTGCCAGAGTGCACCCTGAATGATCAAACAGGAATGCTTATTTAACAGGGATGTCTCAAGCCTCTCATATCCAACCCAAAGCAACTTCTTCACTGAACATTGCCCAGTTCTTTTTCTACACAATGTTTACAATCATAAAAGAAGGTTTTGGAGATTTACCTAGGACTTGTGAGGTGACAGGATATTTTTCTCACAATCTAGTTGAACAGCATTTATGTCTGTTGTTTTCTTTTCACATTCCCTTGTGCATATACAATGGCCCCTTCTTTCAGCCTGGCTCTGCCTGAGGAGTAAGTAGAACTGTCAGCTTCTTCAGCACTAGGAGGAAAGCACTGCCTTGGGCCCACACTGAAATCACTCAATCTCACACAGGACTGTGGAGATAATCCTTTGCCCAATAAATAGCCCACTTTCTTCCTTATTGCTCCAAAAGGACATGAATGAATGAACTGCACTTTTTCTGAACACCACCTTCTGCTTTTATTGAGTACTTCAGTCACCGGTTCCAGCTGCACCTCCTCATCCTACAAGGCATCAGTTAAGGTTGCTGGGTCTCATTTCCAAGTCCCCAGCTATAAGTATCTTTGAGGAAAAAAGGTTGGATGCTATTAGCCCTATGAGAAAACATGCATTTAGTCCATAACCACGGGCTCCTGAAACACAGCTGTTAAGTGCAAATCTCAGTTTCTGAAATTTTCTTTCTGCTGCCTCATTATCTTTACTACATGCCAGCAGAAACCAGAGTCCCCGCAGGCAGAGGGAGGAAGTCTTTGTGCTTCCAGCTGCATCTAACACTGGCTAGTCAACCAGATGCAAAATATTGCATCAACTGACGTTTCACTTCAAAGTTTCAAAATTTTCCTCTTACTGCTGGGACTAGTGCTTGTGGTTTGAGTCACCACTGGGGAAATGGAATCTCACAGCCAACACTTCAGATTACTTCCCAACACTGCCGGGCTGCCCTCAAAAGAAAAACAACCAGAAGATGTCAGATACAAAATGGCTTAAATCAGATACTTAGAAAATACTCTGTGATAAACAAAAAGTTAAGCACAACTAATTGAAATGAAGATTGAGCTCACAGTAAGTCATCATTTTAATGGTAAGAGCAGGACAGGATCCCTAAGAAGTAGTTCTGGCCAAGAAGTTCTGACCACTGAACTTAATCCTGCAGGTGCTGACTTCATGCTGTTGTTGTCTTCCAGTCAGACTGTTCCAGTTAAGCAGCTTTGAATATTCTCTTTAGAATCCATAGACTGAAACTCCATTTTTTAAGTATAGTCATGCACAGGAAAAAAAAATTCAACTTGCCAAAGAAGAATATATCTACCAGATCAATGAACATACAATCTTAGAAATAAAACCCTAATTCCTCGCTTGCTAAGACATCTCTTTCAAAGAAATGTTTATGTTAAAATTTAAAGTTATGTTCAACATTAATCTTACAGAATGTTACAACAGAATGTACCAATTTTAAAAGGATTCTATAGTCCTAATGAATTCCTAAAACCCACAGACAGAAATTAAATAGGGGGAACCTACAGTGTTGGCTAGACATATTTCAATATTTGTTACCATAGAAACAAGCCAGTAGATTTAGGGTTTGGCATTATCCTTGCTATAAAATATTAAACTTCTTACAGTTTTTGCATATGTATATTATGGCAAGAACACTGTCAATCCTGATAAAGCCCAAAGCATCTTAATTATTTAACAGGATTTTAGCTTTTTTCCTTTTTTAACAGAGTATCTTTTAATTTATTTTTTTCCTCGATAAACTGTATTTTAACATCTTCCAATAGGAGACAATTCTGGCTGACAGAGTAACATACAGGAGATAGAGACTTATTTTTCCTCTGTCTTCGAGATAAGTGGTAGATAACAGAACACACATGCATTCTAATAAACAAGATTCGACAATAACTATAAAAATTTTATCAGTTAGCACCTGTGGTAATTTTACCAGCCAAAAGTAAATTAAATGTTATATTTTATTTGAAAGAAAATTCATACTTCAAATTTGGTGGGTTTGTTTTCAAGCTTAGCAATGGAGAAATGCTTATGTACAGAAGTGACTGAGATAGCATCTCGACACTTCAACGATATCAAATACTTCTGGCAGATGTCTGAGAAATGAAACAAATGCATTGTCCTTTTGGGCTTCAGATGAGCATCGACAGTTGCACTGAAGCCACAGCACAACCAGCAGGCAAAAAGATCAGAAATTCCAACAAAGAGGAAGGACAGATACTTACTCCAGCAACACTTCTTCAAAAAGGAAGGAGAACAATCTTGTTCAGACAACTCGAATGGTGGAGGGGACTGACAGCTCTCCATACCATCCAGAGGAGTCCTGAACGTTGCTTGTTTTTGGGACACGAGCTCAGCCAAAGCAGTGGGGAAGATCACTTGGGCAAGCCCGAGCCCACTGCTGCCGGGACTGGATTTGTGCAAGTGACTTTGACCCTGATGATTTCACAGCCAAAACTGGTTGCATGTCACAGCCTTCACTTTTTGTTTGGATTCAAGAAAATCTGTTTACAGGAAGTTCAACACAAGGCTTCCACATGATGAAAAAATGAAAAACTTGGGACTAAAAGCCATAAACCACACAGTTGTTTCAATACTATGTTCCAGCATTGAAGTGGACAAAGAAAAACACCAACAAAAGCAAAGCAAACTAGAACAAATACAAAAACTGAGCAAGACCGAAACACCCTCTTCTTCCAAGAATTAAACAATACTTTTTATGAAGTGTAAAGATAAGCAGTGGGACTGCTATTTCCTAACGCCTTCTGAGGTCAGTCCTGTAGCACAGGTTTTCAAACAGCCAATTAAATGTTCTCACACTCACATGTATACTATCATCTTAAAAAAGCCCAACAACTCAAGTCTCTAAAAAAATAATGGAAATATATATTCTTGAAGGCCTGCATGACAACCCTTTAACTAATGGAAAATCTTCAACGCTTTAAAAGAGGAAAATGGTAAGATGGCTTTATTTTAAATGAGTAAGAAATTAAATGTCACTTCCTGCATGTGACATCAATTTGAATAACCTTGCATTTTTGTTTTCTTTGGTGTGGTTAACGGTGGAATCATTGCAGAGTACATTTCTATGGCATTTACAGTTGCAAGTTTATGTTTGGCAACTGCTTTGCGTAATTCTAAACACAAGAAAAGCAGAAAGTGATTTTTCCTCCCTAAAGAAAGAGAAAGATCTAAAAAGTAGCATGCTACTAGGGTTTTCAAAGAAAGAAAGGCTGTAGAAAAACTATCCCAACACTCAAGGGAAAAATGCACAACTTCCTTTAACTGACAGCTGCAGCGAGATGCAGTGAATTTATTTTATCTGAGCAGTTATGTACACATGCTAAAGGCAGAGCAACACTATGTACTATAAAGGAGTTCATGTAAGTCCACAAAGGGCACCACTGTCAACCTGCAGTCGAGAAGTGGGAAGTTATTCACATGTCTGAATAAGTCATGGAATGATAAGAGATGCTGGCAGCACATGTTGCCAAAAATAAGGCATTGAATGCATGAATTCAAACACAGAGCCATAAACCACAGAACTATAAATCCCCTCGACACACCCCCTCGTAGGCTCTCCAGGCCAGATTTATTCCATGGAGAGTCCTACTCTGCTGGACACGGGAGCTCCAGGTCTTTCTTTCCAACTGATGCTGCAGGTGTCAACATCTCAGCATGTCTCCTCATCCTTCTCATGAAGCATTTTTAAGTCAGAGGCTGGTTAGGAGAATCACTTAAGACACATGATGTGACTTTTATAAAGTTTTCTGTAGAATTCATATACACAAGTGAACTAAAGCAGTCTACATGTGCCCTGCAGGTGCACCTTGGAACAAAAGAGCTATCATTCATAGATCACAGAATGGTTTGAGTTGGAAGGGACCTTCAGGATCATCTAGTCCCAAGACACTTTCCACTAGACCAGGTTTCTCAGAGCCCCATCCAACCTGGCCTTGATGCGGCATCCACAGCTTCTCTGGGCAACCTGTTCCAGTGCCTCACTATCCTCACAGTGAAGAATTTCTTCCTAATATCTAATCTAAACCTATCCTCTTTCAGTTTAAAGCCATTTCCTCTTGTCCTACCACTACATTCAAGAAGGCCACTCAGCTGATAGACACCTCTACCATGTTTTGTCAAAACAAAAACAAAACCAAAACCAAAAGAACGAAAAATGCATCCACGCAGCAGTGGCTTTTAAGTCAGTTGACAAACCCCTCTCCAATTTAAACGATAGTTTGTGATGCCACCAGGGATGGCTTGCATTGCCCTCCTGTGGTGGCAGGACAGCACAGGACCACTGCCCAGCCAGCCCATGCCTGGGCTCTGAACAGGGGCACTCCATCACTGGGTGACAAAAAGAAAGGGGAGACATCAAAACCCTTGTCCCAATGTTGCTGAGAGGGAGGAAAGTGTGCTCTGGTTCTGGATAACATGCTCCATTTGGTCTGCTTAAATTACATGTTTTAGAAAATAAAAAGGAGATTGTGCTTCTTGTAACATAAGAAGGGAATAAATTTCACTCAAATAAAAACACAGTATGTGTAAAAAAAATACTCTATACAACATGCAATTTACCCAAACAGTAATTCACTTCTCTTTATACCAGGGAGGCCAAGAGTCCTTCTGGATTCAAAAAGAGAATGGACACAACTTTCCCATCTCAGCAAGACTTAGTGAAAGAACACAAACATCTCATGTCTCTCCAGTCTTGACCCAATAACTAAAGGGTGAAGATACCACAGGTTGTCAGGATGTTGTATTTGCCCTTCGAGGTGGGGCAGGAGTACCGCTCCTTCCTCTGGAGCATCTTGTTCGTGGTCACCAAAACAAAGAGAGGAAATTGGGGTATAAGGACAGGGATCTTAACTGGCACAGAAATGCATGTGTCTCTTCCAATATTGGAAGATTAACACACGAGAGCGTTGATGAATGGGAAGGATTAAATATAGAACCAAAAATAAGCAAAATGATTAATTGCTAGGAAAGGGAACTGATGATTTATAGAAGAAAAAATTAGTAAGACTTAGGAAACTGAAGGGAATAAGTAGCAAGTGAACTGCAGGGTGGGACCATCTGGTGCATACAAGCCACAGCGGCACAGGGCACATGCCTGCAGCTTCAGCTGCCCCTCTCACCTTCTCCCAGCCTCAGTGCATGCAGAGCAGACAGAGCAGAAATAGACGGTGTTTAGAAGTTACTGGCTGAAAATAATTGACTTTAAAAACAAGTTGAAATTGGTTTCAAATAATATCCTATGATCTGAAAAGAAATTGGTCTCTTCATTTAATGAAACACTTCCATGTGGTCTCGCAGTGGGCTGGTAGCACTGTTGCACTCATATCCTTGCATTCTATGCTTTCTAGAAATTTCTGAAAAATAACTGGGTACTTGTTTAACACTGTTTTCATTTATTTTATGAAGGAATGGAAATGGAAGGCATTTTTAGCATATTTATTTTTCATTTCTGGATTATAACATCTCAACAGTAACCTATGCTTTTGGTCCTGCACGTCTTTGCTTCGCAACTATTGAGATAATCAATCTCTTTCACAGTCAGCATGCAAACAACAGGCACCCCAAAGCAGCATAAATCTGAGGAATAATCCAGCACCTTAAAGTCTATGATCAGTCAATCGCTTGATGTCTTCAGTTCATTTGCTTTTGTGGGGAATGATAATACAGAGGAAAAAAACCCACAGATATGCTGTGAAACTGTAGAAGTACTTCATGTTTTAGCATGGCACGTGCTTGATTTTTTTTTTAACTTAATGTCATTTTTAAATCACTTACAAAAATACTTTTTTCAGTTAAAAAACAAAAAGATACAACCAACTACATCCTCTTTGGGTTATGCTCATGAATGAGTTACTGTCTGCATTAGAAACAAGCACCTGGACCAACTCATGGGCATCCAGCGAAGCCCACTGGTTTCCTTTCAAAACACTCATTTACAAAAGACTGCCAAATCCCAGCCTGCGAACCGCCTTGCTTTTAAACACAAAAATCTCAAGGGTGGAAGCAATGAGGTGCAGAATGCAGAGGGGTTGCTCACCGCAGTGGAGTCCAAGGCTCCGGCTAAGACCAGGCAGGAGACCACTCCCTACTCCGGAGAGGGTGTTAAGACACCAAGGCAAATACTTTTAATACTTTTCTGAAGGTCTATTATGACATACCTACCACAACCTCACTAAGAAACAATTCTGTGCTATCTTTAGGAGATCTTGCATTTCCTCACCCAAGTCTTTATGTCATTCCCTTTACGCCAAATACTTTCTGTACGAGGTAAACAGCAGGACCTGGATTTGAACAGCCAGCCAGCCAGAAAAGAAGTGGTCTGAGACTGTGGGGAGGCATCAGTACCTTTCAGTCCTAGGACAGTTATCTTATTAAACAAAACACCCCAACATTGCAGCACGGACCCTGTTTGTCACCTTTTGTTTCACTTGGTCTGGCTCCCACACATGCTAGGCAGAAGTTTCCCATCCTTCAAAAGCCAGAGGGAGAGAACATGCTCAGAAGAGCCGTCATTGTGTAACCAATAGATCCTGGTGGGTTTCAAGCTTTTGTAAGAGGGCTGAGATAAAACTCATCACCATCTAGGCAGCTTTTTGTGCCTGTCATTCCTTTCTCACAGTGCCTTGCAACTTCTAAATTTTGCACTGTTCTCTGTGCCCCATGTCCCGTAGGAGTTTTCTTTGGGACATGAGGACACTTGGCAGTGTTTCAGAAGGACTCCAGCAGCTCCCCCTGCTCCACTGAAGGAAGAGCCACATAAACTTCAGAGTCAGGGACATTTTTCTCGCCAAGGTCCAGTTTTACTATCAGCCTTTTGAAGGAGCACCTTTTCATTCAATATGCACAAAGACAATTCTATATCCTTTTCCCTATACAGAGGCTAAGATTTAGGGGAATAGCAGACATCATCTGCTGTGATGAAATTCTGCATGAAGAGCAGTAATAAAATTTTTTGAGAACCTTATATATATATTATATAAGAATCAACATGGAAACTTCAAATTGCAAAAACTTTACCAGTTTAATGCTGTAAGCTACAACAGAGTGTATTTTACACTCAGTAGTGCCATATAGTCTCCCTATTAACTAAATAAACTCCCATATTTGATTCAATGGGAATCTGTTGTTCTAAACAAAATAAATAAGGCAAGAAGGTTTACTTAAGCTGCCAAGCATTTGAATAAAACTGAAAAGAAAAATAAGAACAAGCGTAATACATTTCACAAAAGGGTAGCTATAACAATAATTTCAGTTGAAGTGGCCAAGAGATGAAGCAATAGAAAATTGGAAGCCATTAACATGTAACATTCAAGAAATATTAAATACATACTGAAGACTCAACACAGCATTCACACAAAAAGATCTGGTGATGAAAAGCATATACTTTGCATAATAAGCAACAAGTATTTCAAATGTGGCCATCAAAACAGAGGAGACCTGTAATGCCACACTGAGAAGAGCTGGCTGCAGAACAGCAGTGCTGGTAGTGCAAGCAAGGAGGCATGGGACTCAAGTGCTGGTGCATCACCCTCACCACCAGAAGACATGGTAACAGCTACACACAGCCCTGCAGCTGGGCTCAGGCGTCAACAACATATGCTTGCTGCCAGCCTGATGGGTACTTACAGCTTTGGTAAGTACTATTTCCCTGAAGAAACACCTCTGGGTAAAACTGGGAAATTCACAACATGTGCAACCAGCAAAATCACAGCGCCCAATCCATGCCCACTCTCACTGCCTTGCAGAACCAACTTCAGCCTCTAGGTCTGTCCCAAGTAGGTACCAACACCAGTCTCTCTCCTAACATCTTCTGAAGTCACCCTCCCCGCTGGCTTCCTCAAAACAGGATATGATGGTCCAGCTTCCCTCCCTCCACAGATCAGCACCATCCTCCCAGGCTCCCCACTGGCCAGAGTTCAGACCTAACTCCAGATCAGCAAGTTTACTTCTTCAAAGGCACAGAGGAAAAACTCAGACACATGGATGGATTTTATGTAGGCTCTAGAAACCAGCTTTTACTTCAGTGAGTACCAAACATGTGTAGTCAGGCAAACCAGAAGTTCCCTAAGTGTTCTACCCTTTCTTTCGGCTAATGCAGAGGGGGACACAGTAAGTACTCTTTGGGCATCACTTGCTTGTCCAGAATCACAGTGTTCATCCTCTGTATCAGGAACCAACACTGTCTGCCCTTCATGCCCTACTTCTCACTACAACTTCAAGTTCAGGTAGAACTTCAAGAATGACAAAGAAATCATCCACCCATTGCAGATGCAGGTGCCAAGAGAGGCTTTTCCTTTGTTTTTCTCCTATGCTAATATTTCAAGAGGATGAAATTATTTAAATTTTTTTTAAACCGAATTTTTATGGGCTTTGAAGTTCCACTACACCTAGAGCACTGTGCCTGGCAAATTCAGATGAAAATGGCTAACGAATTTCAGATATATTTGTTTTGTTATGTTTGATGTTCACACACTGAAACCTAAAAATGTTGGAATGTGATTGTTATTCTTGCATGATAAAGGCTGTTTCTATCACAGCCTTGAAATACTGCAGGGTTCACAGACAAAATGCACAGCTCTATTACTTTATTGTATCAAGCCCACAAAGTTGTTACCAGAAAATCAATTCCTACACTGTAGTTATTACAGACCATTAATTTGTACAAGGAAAAAGTGCGTTCTCCCTGGACTTATAAAATTATCTTTTATTACTACAGCCTTTATTCTTCTTGAGAAGGATGAGAAACAGAAAAAAAAAAACAACCAAAAACACCAGAAAACTGAGTTAATGTGAGAAACCAGCTGATTTTTAACCAACAGATTTGGAGAGCTCTGGATGCCCCTTTTGGGTATCCCGCCAGTCTGCACAGTGTGGGAGCTCACTGCATCCCAGTTTCAGACACTGCTTTATCTGTTGGGCATTATCCAGCCCAACTACATGGAGTTAAATCCTGAAGGATGCAGAGGAGAATGGGCAGGAAGGAAAAACAGTCAGGGCAGCCAGGTAAAAGTCACCAGGACCCTTATGCAGATGATGGGGAAGCTATTGATGAGGAGGTCAAGCAGCGTGGGGCTGCATCCCCTCAACACAGAGTTCCCCTGTACTTGGCACTGGTGAGGCCACACCTTGAGCACTGTGTTGAGTTCTGAGCCCCTCATTTCAGAAAAGACATTGAGGTGCTGGAGCAGGTCCAGAGATGGGCAACAAGGCTGGTGAAGGGTCTGGAGTGCATGTCCGATGAGGAGCAGTTGAGGGAGCTGGAGTTGTTTAGTCTGGAAAAGAGGAGGCTCAGGAGTCACCCTATCACTCTCTACAACTACCTGAAAGGAGGTTGTAGCCAGGCTGGCGTTGGTCTCTTCTCCCAGGAAACTAGCAACAGGACAAGAGGACATAGTCTCAAGCTGCACCAGGGGAGGTTTAGGTTGGCCATTAGGAAGAAATTCTTCACAGAAAGAGTGATTAGATACTGGAATGGGCTGACCAGGGAGGTGGTGGAGTCACCATCCCTGGAGGTGTTTAAGGAAAGACTGGACGTGGCACTTAGTGCCTTGATCTAGTTGACATGGTGGTATTCAGTCAGAGGTCTTTTCCAAGCCAACTGATTCCATAATTCTATGAACACAGAGGCAACAAGGACTAATGGAAATGGCACAGAGCTCACAAGGAAAAAAACAATGCTCAGCTGAGTGGGAAGGGGCAGGTGAGCATTTATGCCACCAGTTCTGCTACATAAGGCTAATTTGTAATGAACCAAGTTTTGACTTACTCAAGCAGAACCTGGGCGTGGTTTTCCAGGCAAACACCAAATCTGTGCTGGATCATGATAAGTGGTGAGGCTTTCCTTTCCTGGCAGGCTTTTGGAGGGAGGCCCGGGGCAGGGTGATGGAGTCCACAGGCAGCATCCCTCAACACAGGGAGGATGCAGGGACCTGTACACACACCCACGCCAGAACATGAGCTCGCCCAGCAAGCCCAGCACGCGCAGGTCCCAGGTACAGTTCATTTTGCATAAGCTGATTAAAGCCAACACGTTTGTGCTCGTAAGCACTGAAACACTGTGGGTATTTTGCCTCTGCCTGTCTCACTATGCTTGCTTTAAAGAGCAGGCTACATGAGTCCCAGCAGGGTCAGCCAGCCCCATGCAGCTCTGGTATCCCTGTGGCCATCAGTGGCCTTCCCTTCACCTCCGTGAACCCATGCAGGGACTCTCCTGACCCTGTCCTCACCGGGTGATGCTCCTCCCTCTCCAGGAGCACCTTTGTGCCTTTTCCCTTCCCATCTCCATCAGAGCAGTCATACGTCACATCACCCTGCTTAGTGCTTCTCCTATCCAAAGCCGGCTGTAAGGAGTAACTAATCCCCTCTAAGCTCCGGGAAAGGCAGGTAGCCTCCATTTTACACATATAGAAACAGAAGAAGGGGTGAAGAGGTTCAGCCTGTTTCTTTCAGTAGATCCCTGAAGATCAAGCACACCCCTGGTAAGCGTTTTAACTTAAGCTCTTAGGCAACACAGGGTAACCTAACAAACAAACCTAACAAGCAGGCACTGAATGTTTATGATCTGTTTGTTTACGTGACACACAAAAAATTTACTCTCGGCAATTTCTCTGGGTATGTTCATTGTTCTGTAAGCCTGTGTGTGCACGTTTGTGGCTGTATCCTCTCCTCTAATCTTCAAGCTAATTTCAGCCCAAGAATTGACTGGAGGCAACAGGAACAATCCATGCAGCCTTGTGAGGCTCCTTCACAAACCTTTGTGTGGACTACACAAGCCGCATTTCCCATTCTCCCAGACTAACTGCTACACAAGACAGGAAGAAGGACAAATGAAAGCTGGAGAAACCATGAGGTAGCCAGCAGCAATCCTCTCCAGCACAGAAACTTGTCAGCCTACTGCCAGCATCACCCCTGGACATTCTACGGATTGCCTATTCTCTGGGTTTCTACAGGCGTGGTTATTATGTAACATCATATGGTCTGACACGTATTCCTCGAAGTGATGGGCTTCCTGGACTCCATCCAGAGGATCAATGAGGATTTTGTGATCAACAAGGGCTTTGAGAGAACGCTGCTATTCAGTCAGTTGGACCCTGCTTGGACACTTAAAGGGGATGACCTTACTCTTCTTGGAGGTCTCAGTGGAGACCTCAATGGAACCAATTAACGCTGTGGAATTCCACACACACATTACATGTTACAGGGGAATGATCTCCAGTACTAACGGTGGCAGATATTATCGAGATGGAATATAAAAGTTGCTTTAAAAAGATGAAAACCTCTTAAAACCACTTCATAATAAGATTCTGAAGTAACTGAAATAAATGCTATCTGCTAACAACAACAACGTTTAAAGTGGGCAGCAATCCTTGTTCCAGCATACTTAAGCTTTGCATCAGAACAAAACTATCATAAATTGGCTAAAAACCAGTGATATGCAGTTGACACCCACTTATGTTATACTGCTTCCCAAGAACAAATGATGTGTATAACATCTCAGTATGCTCCATGTATTGTTGCTGTTAAGAATAGTGCAAAGTACTTAAAATCTAAAAAAAGCATAATACGGATAAAAAAAAGTAAGCCTGTCTTGTACACATATATATTCCTACACATTCTCTATAAAATCAATATTATTTACTAAAACATTCTAGATAGCAAAAGATCAACAGGAGATCAAATAGTAGTATATAAATGAAAGAACAGTTTTAACTATGACGTCTCCAGTCCTTTTTCCCCTATGTTCTTATTGCAATACACATGCTTAAAAATGGAAAGAAATGTTATTTACAAATATCATACACAGACATAAAAATACCACCTGAAACACAAAATAGTAAGCTGACAGAAGTGTCCTCTGAATATCAGTGATTCCTTTGGCTATTCCAAGTAACTGGAGTAACAGGAAACCAACTAACAAAACCACCTTGGTCAGGAGCAACTGCGCTCAATGGCAATAAATACTACTGATGTGACAGTGGTACATCATATAAATATTTCCTCTGTTTTTGCAAAGAATGAACTGCAGTCTGACTCCTCATCTGTAGCTCCACAATACGGTTATTCTGACTGACACACTCATCTGATTTCGACTCCAAAGTTTGCTTTATCTCAGTCTGAGGAACTGAACAGATGCTTCCCCCATGAAAAATGACATCCAGCCTGCTGCTGACAGTTTGCTAGAAATCCCAAGAGCAAGAACTGTGGAACCACTGCAGTTTAAAAAAATGGTGCTTTCCTGCTAAAACCCAAGTATTGGTTCTGACAAAGTTCTATGTGAAATACGTAATCCACCCTGGTCAAGGAAGAGTAGTTCTGCAGGCCTTACCCAGCCCGCACCCCACAGAGCAGCTGAGCAGCTCCTGACCTGTTGGTGTTGGGAAACTGCTCAGGGAAAGGTTCTCTGCTCTCACCTGCCTGTCAAGGTTTGGCAAAACATCACTTGCTTCCTTCAGTACTGGGGAACAGCCCCTCAGCAGAAGGTGCAAGTAGACTAACAGCCAAAACCCCCCTTTATTTGTTTTTCTTTTGTAAAACACACTCCAGCAGGTGATGCTGCCACGATATTTCTCAGCGTTTGAATTATCTGCAAACATATTAGCAAAATAAATGAAGGTGAAACGGCATTTCAAATATCGTTTTCCCTGGATTTTATTCTGCCACAGAGGAAAATTTCACTAGGGAAAAAACCTCTACATCAGTGTTTGGAACTAAACAGTTGGATTAAGCCTTGGAAATAAACCTGGACATGAAAAAACACATCTTTCCATTTATGAAGGGAATTGATTATTAGCTTGCATAATCCCAAATTCTCCTCTGGGTAAACAAGACATTCAAGATAGAGCATAGACAAAAACCAGACACCTACAGGAAGAAAAAAAAAACCACATGCAAGAAAAAGAATCTTTTAGTAAGATCACAGTAAACGCACACAAACCCCTTTTTCTAGAAGCCTAGCACTTATTTTCCATGCATTTATTTTCCTACATTTAGCAGATAATTTCCCAAACAGCTCTGAAAATATCGACACTAATTCTAGGCATTATTAATGATGACAGACTACACCTCTTAACTGCAATCATTCTAGGCTGAACTTCATGTAGTAAACATTACATTCCACAGACTGATGAGCCAGCTTTCAGATAAACATGCTTGCTTAAGTATCAAGTATTAACACCCTATGGCAATCCAAGTCCATGCACAGTGACTCAGTGCAATTATTCCGAGTGTAACAATAAGTGGGCAGTCATGCGGATTTGTAACTTATTGGTTTAAGCATGAAATTAAACAAGCAAGAAAAATTAATGAAAACTATTCAATTTTAGACCAGACTGGGGACAAAATATGAGTAAATATTATAAACACGACATAATCTCATTTAAGGAGATGGTATAACACATAGGTTTTACAAATAGTTACAGACATTAATCTTGTTAAGTTTATTTCCAGAGTTTTATTCAGTAACAGGATTGATTGGCTGAAGAAACACAGGCTCAGACAAAAAACTAGCTGAAAGCTCTATTTTTGTCAGTGATGGATTCCCTTCTTAAGTAACTTGTTTTCTTGTCTTTTGTTCCAAGACTATAAACATTATTAACAATTCTCCAACTGGCAAGAGAGGCTGAGATGTTTCATCTTCACCATTCTGGATTGTTTTTTGTTTTCTTACACAGTCCAAGAGTCAGGGAAGAGGCAACAACTTTGATTTCTCTTCCCTGTAAGATGACCTTTCTTTTGCTCACAAGTGCATCTTGCCTTTGAAGCACTGCATATACATCTGCTCCAGGGGCTCACACTTGCTCTGGGAGGAGATGGGTTGCGGATTCTGATAAGCAGAACTATTGCAATCTATGAGTTTACATATATGACACAACCAACATTAACACCCAGTTCCCTGTTGTTTATTCACTTCCCATCATCACCGACTTCCCACAGCCAAGCCTCTGCACAGCTTTCATGTGGCTGCAGTTATTTCTGTTTGCACCAAGAGGTCACTTTGTATGTTGCCAGCAGAAGGGATACTGCTTTCTTCTGTGACTTCAGGCAGCTTTTAGGAAATAAAGATTTCCTGCCCCCTTTCCAACTAGAGGCAAAGGTCAGTAAGTCTAACAATGAAGTACAGTGTTAATAGCTCGGTATTTTAGTACTAAAAAATTTACCCACAAAATCAAAGAGGACAATTGTGATATAAAACTCCACACGCAGTGCCCTAAACATGTTGCATCCAAAACATGTGCTTGTAGCCCAAGCAAAGATTTGTGCCCACTGAAACAATACTATTATGTATAGGTTTTCCCAGAAAGATGCTATGTTACTAAGCAAAAGTGCAACACATTAAAATTGGTACATCTGGGTTTTTGTTAAGAAATGAAAAGTACAATATATGCAGTATTAACAAAATAGGATACCTTCCTTGCTGGACTCAATAGCTAATGGTCACACTCATGCTTTACGTCCATTCTGTGACCTTTTCCAGACTCTCTGCCATCCCCTTGACCTACCAAAACATTACACTGAAGGGGTGCATTCTTTACATCAACATTGCTGGATCAATTATCCTCCATTTTTCACTAACAAAGCTACATCTGATGTAACATCCTACCTCTATTGATGCCTTAGGATTCTTAAGATTTTGTAGCATATAGATATTCCTCATATTCAGGATCCAAGAGGAAACATATTGGAACAGCTTGGCCATACGTTTTTCAGATCAGTATAATACTGCCAGAGCACCAAGGCCTCCCTACATATTTATAAGCTGTAGATTTTCAAACAACACTCTTCCCAGGCAAAGGAAATAATCACCAAAAAAACGCAGTGAAGACTGTTTCATTATTTGGAACAGAGCTTGTAAGCGTGGTCTTAGCTGTCCCACACAGGGAATGGCAGCTATTTTGCTAATGTTCACTATAGACCGTCTTCTCCATTTGGAGGAGATGGGACCCTAAATCAGCACAGGACAACGTGGTGTCTTATATCAACAGCAAGCCCTTTACCTATATCACTGGATAGAGGGGTAGTGGTCTGCTAGATGTAATACACTGCATTTAGTTTTGCTCATTTTCATTTCTGTAGAAGCTAAGTGTTCCCCACAGAGTGGTACTTTCTGTTTACACTTTTTTACAAGACTCCCAAATGTATCCTTCAGAGGAAATACTGGCAATGTAGTAGTTTATTTCTGTACACAAGTAAATGCCTTCTCAGATCACACTCATGATCCACTCTACCACCAGCTTCAGGCAGCACAGCTACAGAAGCTTCGGGGCAAGGCACAAGAAAATTAACACTAGCCAATCACAGGAAAAACTACCCCATCCGGTCTCCTCTGTTCCCCTTACCCTGCTGGAAACCAAGCTCTTGGGAGGATGCCTATACTCCAAAGCACTAGGCTGCCAGATAGTAAATTTTTTCCAACAGCTTCTATCATAGAAGGCTCACTCTTTTGGGTTACTCACCAGGATGCAGAAAAGGCTCATGGAAACATCTGAGGCTTCTTCCATAAAAATAAAGCTGGGCCACTTTCTGTGCCCCAGATGTTTAGGCACACTTCCTTCTGCAGCCACTGCAATGACCATCCAGACACACAGGTGACAAAACTCACCATGTAAGGTGCTCACCACAGCACTTCCCAAACTAGTCAAGCATGAAATGGAATAAGGACATATGCAGAACAGAAATCCAGCTGTTTTTTCTGAGTGGCTTCCCTGAAATTAAAACCCTCCATCTACTTGCTGACTGCTTCCATTTAAGACAATTAGTTAAATCAACACACATCTATCACCATAAAAAAATAGGTGTGTTGTACCCAGGATTTAGAGAAAGACAAAAAATATTTACTATATAGATAGACTGCCTGTATATGAGGAAAACAAACTGGTACAGACTGAACTTGCTTATACATTGACAGCCAAGAAGGAAGAGTCAGCAATGCATGGGAAAACTCTTACGGTTGCCTCTTCAGCTGGGCAGAAGCAACAAGCAGGGCCTCTGGTTGAATAGATGACTTCTCTTTTGACTACTCTCCAAGTCAGGAGAGAGGCAGGAAAGGAAGCGTAAGTCCTACTGATACAGGAGCAAAAGCATGCTCTTCTCATGCTCCAGTCCCTGGAGAGCTGTTGCCTAATCTGCAGCATACCCTTATTTCTCAGTAGTTCTCCATCTCCCTGCTCTTGCTCTACAGAGACACTGGTTCATGCACCAGTCCTGTGTCTCCACATTTCTTGTCTATCCCCTCCACACCTTGATCGAAGTAGCAGAGATGACACATGTCTTTAGAGTGGCTGTAAAGCACCCAGGATTTCTTCAGTGGGACCTGACAAACAGGAGTCCCTTATCCAGGTCAGGCGAGCTACCACAGAGTAGTGGCATGGCTTCCCTGAACCACTGGAAGGGCCTGCCAAACTCAGCCTCTGCTCCAGCATAACATTCCTCTGCCCAAGAGAAATCATTTCCCCTACACTGATTCACTGATTTACAGCTGGTTAGATACTCCCCCCACCTCCTTGGTGCAAACATACACAAGCAAATGGTCTGCAGCTGCAGGGACAAACCCCAGGGGAGGCAGACAGACTAATGTGCCATATACAGCCTGCCACCAGTCAAGAAAGCTCCCATCTGAAAGGATAAATTTCTTATCTTCAGTGTCAGAAGTTCCTTGCACTGTCTTATATGAAGGATCAGCCCCGTGTCTAAGACAAGCTACTCCCTATTCATAAAATTCACACAGATCCATGAAGGGAAAGTCCTTTCTCATGAGAGTGCCAGGAATCATGTGTTTTTATCTTGAGTTTCTCCTCTTCTGAGGACAGAGAAAGCCAGCTGAAGGGTGCTTCTTCCTATGGCTTCTGTTTCAGCGTGGGACAGGTCTACACTGCCATCATGGCAGCTGCAGTGACTGGGACCACCAGACTGCTGTGTATGCAGGCCAGCCTCGGCTGCAAACCTGACTCCCCCTGAATGGCAAGTATTGTGGCCAGACTCACGTGGTTCCCAAATTAACCTCTTCTCATTTAGGCTGAAAATTCCAGTATAACGCTGTTTCCCATCTTAACCAGATCCTGTTTCAAGGTGAGGATGATAGCTTTATGTGTTGTAGGAATTGTGTTGTACCAAAGTAGAGAACCAAAAGGAGCGATGGCAGGAATGGGACAGAAATGCTAACCTACATGAGTGGCAGAGTCCAAGGATAGTGCACTGGCCCACATCATCGCTGCCACGAGAGACGGGCTGGTTGAGGGTAGATTCTTGCATCTCAAGAGAGACTACTGATGAGAATGCCAATAAGACAGAAGTAAAATAAAAAGCTAGGTCACTGAGACTACTAAATGCCAAGAGGCACAAAAAAACATATGCAGAAAAGCTCATTAATCATGAAATACGCTCCTGTGCCTTGCACTAGGAATCCAAGATAAACACTGGAGTTTTAAATTCTTTTCAAGAAATTACACCAAACGATATGAATTCTGGATGTATCCATGTTTGGGTTTCTAGGCAATAAGATTTAGTATAACTCTATTCCATGCCAGGTACTAGTTTTAAAATGGAAGTCAGACCTCCTTTGACAACAGATGGTGGGAGGTCTGAGACACTGCACGTGACCAAATAAGTTCACTTCTCTAAAGACACTGTCAGATTCACCCCCCCACACTTATATGAAAAGCAGCTGCTTCTTTTTGGTGGTGGTGGTTGTGTGTTTTTAATGTAAATGCTTTTCCCCTTCTCCAGAAAATGTTCCCAGGGTATTGTGGCACCCTGAGAGTAAGCCTTGCGTGGCATCTTGCTTGAAGGGAAAACTGAAGTTTTCTCCTCTGGAGAACTGAGGAGACTCCACAGCCAGAGTCCTCTCAGAGAAGAGCAGCAACACACTCCCAGAAGAAAGCAGAGGCCAGAACTCAAGACCGACTTCAGGATCTCCAATACTCCTACTTAAAAAGATACCCAGAATTAAACGCTAAAGTAAGCTATGGTGAATAATCTAAAAAGGATGACCCAACTACAACAGATTTTTGAAAAACTGCTCAACAAGGGCAGTTCACTACATAAGGTCCAATTTTAAGGTATGACTGCAATAAAGGAGTGTAAGAATGCTTTTCTCTCTCACTTTTGCCATTAATCTAGAATATAATTTTTGTTGTGGAGAAAATGACATTGCTGCAGACTAAGAAGAGT
The DNA here is from genome assembly GCF_001604755.1 of Lepidothrix coronata. Classification (NCBI taxonomy): domain Eukaryota; kingdom Metazoa; phylum Chordata; class Aves; order Passeriformes; family Pipridae; genus Lepidothrix; species Lepidothrix coronata. Next base: position 11,371,594 of record NW_016690184.1, read on the forward strand.
AAACAAAACTGAAGGGTGCAGGCCCCACTATGTGTACCTGCAGTAATGCCAGCTCAACATGTGTCCATCTTCCCGTCTGCTTGATCTCATTTCTCCTCTGCCATGATGTACCCCTTACTTCTACCACTTATGAGAAACACAAATAAATTACTGAGTTTGAAATATCTTTTAAAAAAAAATGTCTTTTTTTCTTTTCTAACCTAAACATTTAATTGACAGGGGTTTTATTAGAAGCATAGAATTGTTTAGGTTGAAAAAGACCTCCAAGATCATCAAACATTAACCCAGCACTGCCAAGTCTAACACCAAATCATATCCCTAAGTGCCACATCTACACATCTTTTAAACACCTCCAGGGGTGGTGAGCCCACCACTGCCCCAGGCAGCCTGTTCCAATGCTTCACAACCCTTTCCATGAAGAAATTTTTCTTAATATCCCATCTAAACCTCTTCTGATGCAATTTGAGGCCATTTTCTCTTGTCCTATTTCTTGTTACTTCGGAGAGGAGACTGACCTACACTCCTCTACAATCTCCTTTCAGATAGTTGTAGAAAGCAATAAGGTCCCCCCTCTAGGCTAAACACCTCCCTCCCTCCAGGCTAAATACCTCCAGCTCCCTCAGCCACTCCTCATCAGACTTGTACTTCAGGCCCGTCACCAGCTTGGTTGCCCTTCTCTGGACACACTTCAGTATCTCAATGTCCTTCTTGTAGTGAGGGGCCCAAAACTGAACACAGTATTCAAGGTGTGGCCTCACCAGTGCAGAGTACTGGGAGATGATCACTTCCGCAGACTTGCCATTAATGGCTATTCTGACGCAAGTGGATGCAAAGTAAATGGTTGTAGAGAGGAGAGGGTGAAACAGGAGGCTTGAGGTGGAAAACTTTGCAGTCCTCTGGAAAAGCCCCATGTGAACCCACTTTCAGCTCAAGTTAGCAGCTACAGATGACTGCAGAGCCATGAGACTTTGGCTTAGCCCAGCAGAAATACAACTTGCCTACCTATGGCTTTATAGCAGCAGGTATGTTGGTGACACAGTCTAACACAAGGCATGGCACAGTGCCACCAGAAGAGCAAACTCTGTGATGCTCTTTCCTCTGGCTGGTGCATAAAGCACAGAGCAGTGTCCTCTGACCAAAGAGGCACAAAGCAAAGAGATGCAAGAGCCTTTCTTTCCTTGATGGAAATCTACTGGAACAATAACTACCTCATAAAGGGCACCGTAAAACTCGGCACATTCATTGTTGATGTCTGCATTGTCACAATTCTGGTTCTTGGTGCCTTGTCCATGTGTATTTCAGACTGGGCAAAGGGAATACCTTTATTTTATTGACTAATTCAGTTATTGATAACAGTCGCATTCTCTGTTCACTGTAAGCTTTTTTTGTATCTGATGATCGCAACTGGGAGGAGAGGGAGTAAAGGGAGGAGGGTATTCTGCATTTATGTTTCCATTAATTCAGCATGAGAGATAGATCGAATGTTCATTTATTCTGCGTTCCAGGACATTTCTTCCAGACAGTATATATAGTTTCTCAGATACCAGCATCTCCCTCACCTACATATTCACACTAATCCATAAAAAACTATGAGTCATTACACAAAGTTCCATCCAGAAGAGTAAGCCATTCATCCTTTGGGGGAGGAGGAGGAGAGGGGAAATTAAGAGCTGTTTCCAATTTAATTGGCAGACTTTACATTTTTGTTCTGCTTCCATTGGAAAGTGTGGTGCTAATTTTTCTGCCACAGCTTGCAACCACGGTGAGATCTCAGTCTGCTTCATTTATGTCTACCAGTAGGACTGCTAAAAAAATGTATCAGATCTATATTTGCCACGTGCCACTGGTCAGCATGCAAGTCCTATGTGCTGAACTAAATGCTTGTGTTATTTTGGGGAGTTGAATGCTTTAAAACTCCCCGCTACTGTTAAGTGCCTTTTTCAACTGCTCAAGCCTAGTGTGGTATCTTGAGAGCACAATACCTTCAGAACTCATTTTGAAAAAGAGAAAAGCACCACAGATTCACTTACAATGCTCTGCAGCATACCCTCGACTTTGCCTTTCATACAATAAAGCACATTTATGCCCCACCCTGCCTTTTTACCATACCTTCTAGTCGAAAACATGGTTTCCTGTAAGCAAGCAGCTCTTTTTTGGGGTAATTTGGAAGTGAGGTTGCATAGTAGGCAGCAACTTGGAACAGGTATGTGTTTTAATTCCTACATCACCTACTTTGACATAGAAGTTTTAATTATGTATTTCCCTTTCCAATGTGACAGAGGACTGGACTTTGCTGTCTTCTGATTTTTCACTCTTCATGTAATTTCTGATTTTTTTCTCAGCTGCTTCTTGGCTTTGCACCATCTTCTCTCTCATTTTCTAATCCAATGACTCCAGCCTGGCAGCTGCACATAACATTTATGACTATTCCAACTCAACCTTCCTCATCTTGTCCCTTTTTGCAAACAGCCCCTAAATCACGGTGGGTAGTCTTTGCCTCATGAGCAATTCAAGAGCCATTCCCACCAACTGCATCATCCAAGAGGTGTGAGTGTTCCGTTGATGCAGGGACCATTCATCACCCTGCCGGCATTGAGTTGGGTTAAGTCCACAGGAGCTGCTGAGCTCCCAGGACAACCAGCAAGGTAGCACTGAGCAGCAGATCCTCTGGAGAAGGGCTGGAACCTTCTACTGAGCTGCTCCCAGAGGTCCTGCAGCACTCAAGGAGGGACACCTGGGAAACTTTATCTATACAAGGATTTTGGACTGCACGGTTACAAAGACCATCAACCTCAAGTCCAAAGCAAATAATATACAAAATACACCAACTCAGCAGTCTTTCTGCAGGAGATGAACTTAAGACAAACTGTTAGGAGACTTTCAGCACCTTCTCCCAAGTTAAATCTATTTAATTGTGTATGATTTTGCTAATGATTCACATATCGCGCTACATCTTTGTAGGACATTAGATTTCCCTGCAGTTACTCCTTTTCAAAACATGTATCAAGCCTTAACCCTTCCACAATGGTTGCATATCAACATTTTCTAAAGCGTCAAACACACAACTGAGAACTACTGTTGGGTTCTTCAGTAACACTCTCATTTGACAAGGATATATGAGGTGGCACAAACATTGAAAGACTGCCATACACCTCTAATATCTCATAGCTCCATTTGACAGTTCAACTCGCTCAAGCTCCCCTGGAGTCCTGTCAACCAAACTGATGCCAAATATTCCAGGTACCTCCATGGGAAAAACACGCTTATCTTAATAAAAAGGAGGAGTATGTAAACTGTATCCTGTTCCATGGCAGTACAGGACATGAACTGGGGGGGGAAAAAAAAAAACAAAAAAGACTCACAGGCACTAAAGCAGCACAATCTGCTAAGAAAGAAGGGTGTTACACCAATCAGATGAATGTACAAGCGTAAGTCTGCTCCCTTCCATTCCCACCTCCTCCTCAAGGCAGCACGTGCAGTTTTATCCAGTGTAGCTTGCCGGGCTATAGCATTTTATCTGAAATGCAAGGCAATATGAGCCACATGCAATACATTCAACAAATATTCAAGGTAGTAAGCAGCACCTGAACAGTTAAAGAAAATTACAGGCCCTCAAGTAAAGATTTCAAAATTACAAGGAAACAAATCTGTACTTGCAAATGTTAACACCAAGCTTTGTGGGATATGGCTATAGTAGACAGTCATCTCATCTACAGAGAGAGAGTTTCCTCACAAATTCCAGGTATTTAAGCCTTCTTTTTATTTTGTTTTAAGGCTCACCAACAGTTTGTATTACATATTTAATATTTAAAGGCTATGAAATTATTTAATCTCAAAAAGCAATCTTTAAAAGGAAAAACATGCATTCTTTTAGCTGACAAGTAACAATCAGGGAAAACTTTTTTTTTCTTTTAAAATGAAGTTATGTTTCTTAAAAATTATGGAAACTTTTAAGGGCAGAAAATGCCATGGGAAAAAAAAAAACACAAAAGAAAAAAGAAGAAATGCAACACTGGATTATTTTAAACACTTCACATACCTAAAAAGGGCATATTAAACCACAACCTTAGTCATAAACCTACAGTAACAGCAAAGACGAAGTATCACAGGCGTGACCTGCAGCCGCCTGGCTGTCGGCGAGGCAGTGGGTTGGAGTGCACAGCACTACACACCAAAGGAAGTGGGTGTCGTACCCCGCCTCAAGCATCTCCTACTCCACCCCCCACCCTCCCTGACCACCTTAATCAGCCTCAGAGGAAGAAGACATACTCCCACAGACTTTCCAGCTATGCTGCACCAGCCACAAAATATACATGCAGTCATCAGCACATGTGTGAAAATACATACATGGAGTACCAGCATCGGGTCTCTCTGTGATGATTAACCTAGTCTGCGGGTAAGCCAGGCTTACTTTCTCATTTTTTAATTTAAAAACCAACCAGAAAAGCAGCCCAAGGAGCAAGACAGACCCCCCTCCATTGCATTCGTGCCCTTTCCCTTTCTCCTCCGCACACATGCCTACCACTCACACCTACGCTGCGCTGGAAAAAGGCTGTAAGTGTGGCATTACCACTAGCGTGTCCTGGGTACTGGGACCTGTGGTTTTGAGATTAAACACCCAGCAAAGAAATTTCACCCTTTTGACCAGAATTTTCCATAAGCAATTGAACACAGATTAGGAAAACAGAGAAATGTCTAAATCTCTTCTCATGTTCAGATATGGCAGTATGATTGAGATCACTTCTCTGTGATAAGCTAAAATTCAGGCAGAAAGGGCACACACCAAGTGCCTGAGAGAAGATGCCCAGCCATGGGATCATACTGCTGGGGACATCAGGAACTGGTGCCAGGGCAGCAGGATCTGGTTTGGGGGCTCTCTTTGCAGGCGCCAGAAGGGCACCCTGCCTCCACCAGCTTCAGATATGCTGCTATAGGTGTCTTTTCATCAGTGATCAGCCTTTAAGGAAAAAAAACAAACCATCATATGACTCCCCCTCCTAACACCGAGCCATCACAGAAAAAGAAGTTTTACCCCTGTAAACCCCAAATAAGAAAGGAGCAAAAAGAAAATATTCAGGGAAAGCAACTCAGTTTCCGAGGGTCCTCTGGAAACTCTTGGGGTTCTTTGCATATTCTGCAACGATGATTTTCTCTCTTTGAGCCATTTCAGCTTTGCCAATACACTGGAGAGCAGACCCATGGGTGGGGAGGGAGTTAAAAATAAAAACAAACACTGAAAAGCTATTTGTAAACTGTTTCACCCCAGTGAACCCTTCAACTCGTGGTTTCTCTAACCGACTGCACAGCACACCTGCAGAGCGAGTCGGGGCAGGAGACACCCCTCTATAAATACCCGGGAGAACCCTCGCCTGGCTGCACCTCCTTGGGCATGTCTCTGTGCATGAGGATGGCACTAGGGTGCCCATCTTCCTGGGAATATCCTAAACTTTATACTGAGGTAACAAATGGAAGGTGGACAGGGCACAAAATCAAATCAATAAATATATAAATGTATAAATATATAAATACATAGATATATAGATATATAGATATATAAATATATATAAATATATAAATATATAAATATATATATATATATATATATACACTTCCTCAGATAAAAATGCCCTGAATATGATTTCAGCTTTGCAACAGTCAACACTGCCCTTATCTGGGTTTCAACACCTACAAGGTCTCTGGCACCTGGTCACCTCTCTTCACCCTACTGTCTCTAGCCAGCCACACAAAGCAGCTGTGCCAGGGTGTTAGACCAAGTACAGCTGTAAATCCTGCAGCCTCCTCTGCCCCGTCCAGGTGACCTGCAACCTGAAGTGCCAAACCTGGCACTTAAGCAATCGCCCAAACACTGCACAGCCCCATGAAAGTCAGGTGCCCATCTCCCCTGATGTCTGTTGCCTGGAATTGACCTATGGACATCTGGAGCAAAAGGCTGGAAGCAAAGCCATTCTTTGCAGTGCTGGTTTACTCACAGTCCAACAAAACAGCACCAGTTCTCACCTCTGGGTGGAATACTTCTTTAAATAAACAAAAATGAAGCAAAAAAACAAAACACCAAAACAAAACCCAAACCATCTTCAGGCGGTGAATCAGCCATCTCTTGAGTCACACATGCACAGTGTGCACTGAACCCAACTGATAGCTGCACCACCAACCTCAGCCTTTGCTCTTCTCTGCCTGCCCACCTCCTCCACCCCCACCCCTCAAATCCCACAACCAGCAAGGAGACAACCTTCTTTGTAATGCTCTGAAGGTTTAAATCAGAAACCCGAAAGCAATGCTGGTGTGGGCACAGACATCCTATGTGCGGTGGGGGAGTGCATTAACTAACACTGCTGATACTGGAAAATGTGCAGATAACCAGCATGGGCAAATTCCAAAGGCTGGTGTTCAAATAAGCATCTCCATTGCGGCTGTTTGACCAATGCTTAACCAAACTATCCAAACTTGCTGATGTGCAAAGTAAGACTGCGAAGAAAAACCTTTCAGAAGACATAATTCTTCTCACTGGCACATGGCTACCAGGACATTTTGGGTATTCACAGGGAATGGAATTGGATTCTAGGAATCCAGTCTGGGAAAACAGATGTTCCTGTACCTTTTCCTCAAGACCCAATAACATTTTTCTTATTCAGACAAAAGCAGAGCACGACAGAACTCTGCTATGGTCCCGTTATGCTGCACCAGAAAGGTGCCACGGGCTGCCTACAGACCCACAACTCAAGGCTATTCCTTCCCCTCCACCAGCTTTTGCATTGCCTGTTTACAGAACCGTGGCACCAGGGACATCCTAAAACCACCTGCACTACAGGACAATCATACACAGAGAGGACAACTTCACTGCAAGAAATGGACTGAAGTTGCATGGGAGGCCAACAGGCACTTGTGAAAGGAACAAGGAAAAGCATGGGACCAAGCAAGCTGCTTTTGGCATTCATGTTTACCACCGTCACCTTGCCCTATCCCCACATATGCACATACTCCCCACAGCACTCAAGCCTCTTCTGCACTTTGAATTCCTTTGCTGCTGAGTGTGGTAGTCAGCGCTTTCATGTTATTTTAGAGCAGACTGTAAAGACTTTGGTCCTATAAAGTTCTCCTGTGACACTACTGACCTTGCTACTCTTTACACTACTCCAGTTTCCATAAGGAAGAAAAAAGTAACTAAAAAATTCTCAAGTGACTCAAACAAGTACTGTGTTCATCTTCAGAAATAATGGGCATCACCTTGAGATCAAAATATCTACCCCATTGCTATAGAAAGACTTAATAGCTTCAAGTTCTACATAGATAACACTTCAACAGCACAATAATTTTTTTCCCACCAAAACTAATCATGAAAGGCACCAGAAGTATCTGCGGCAGGCAGCTAATACCAATTATTACTTTCCTTGAAAACTATTTTCACTAAATTAGTCTTGATAGCGTCACAATTTGTTGAGAAATTAGCAAGTCATGGCAGTCTGGGGAGGGAAGGAGGGAAGTAAGGAGGCAATATTTAGCCCTTGAAAGCAGGAGTTGCGAAGAAAAACATGAAGTATCACAACTGATTAAGAAAGATGCTGGTTGCTGTACAACAGAACTTCTGCACCGCATTTGTAACCTTGTATTTTGCTTTAATAACTGGGACTAGACAAAACAACTGGACTGTAGTTGTACCACACTGCATGCCAGACCTTACTTGCTTTGATCTTACGGAATGGTAAAAATTTTTAGGAGAAAGTTTGCAGATGATTTGAATGATGCTCACAGCTTTTTCAGCTTGGAATTTGCTGGTTGGTACATAAGCATTACTCACTTTCTGAACAAAGTGGAAAGTTAACACAAATTGGCAGATGACTAACTGTCCAAGAAAGAGATTACTGAATGAATCACTGACTCTACTTTTAGTCTAATAATAAGACAAATGAAGAGGACCAAGAAGGGGGAAAAGACAAACAAAAAATTTCCTTGTAGAGTGCTTAAATTTGCATTGCCCATGATTTTCCAGGCATGACAAACTACGCATACATTTTATAATTTACCACAAGTTTTATATTGGGGTTAGCTTACGCCTCATGATTACTTCACACCATCACTTAATTTGGATTTCTGTAAGAAGAACTCTGCTCCACACTTTCCCTTGGTACACATTTAATAAGTTACAGGAATAAATGAAGAGATTGGAAATTAAGTTAAACTGCCGTGTTTGCAGGGTACAGGTTCCACACAAAGAAATACCTCAGGCACAGCAGACACCTGTAATTGACCTGAAGCAGAATTTAGGTTTGCCAGCTCAGGAGGACCTAACCAAAAGCCTGCAGACACTTCCATTTTTGCTAGTCAGGTTCTGGTGAAAAGCTTGTCTAATATGCATGACCAGCACTCAGCTTTACTGAAAATCACCCCTAGTGCTGCTCAGGCACACAGGAAAATGGCAGCAGTACCATCCCTCTCCCAAACAACAGCAGCCACGTGGGGTGATGCTATGAATAGCAACTCCAGGGGATCTGGGTTTGCCCCTCAGCAACCTGCACCCCCTCTGTTCCCCCTGTCCTTCCTGCTTTAGCCTTGCTGCTCCTTAGACCTGTGGTCTTACTCATCAAATTGCCTAGGAAAATTAGCCAGGGTTAAGAAAATGGTAAATTGACAGGTACTAGGTTGGAAAGCTGAATCAGCTCAGCAAAGAACAACAAGCACACGGCCAAGCAAGACCTCCTGTTCTCACCAAGTGGCACAAGCTGTTACCACTCCTAACTTCACCCACTTGTTATGAAGGGTGAAGTTAGACTCCCTCCCTCACTTGAGTAAACTGAAGTCACTCAGGTCATCTGCTGAACCTGTTACTCAACATTGCTTGCCATCATCCCCAGAGTGATAAAAGGTTGCAAGAAGACTTGAGGGTCTAAGATTGCAGCCACATGGTTCAAAAAACTCTCCACAGTCACCAGGTCTGCTCATTGCCTCAGATATAACAGGTTTAAAATTCACAAGAGCTCATCACATCTGGGGATTGGTGACACAACCAGGTTGCATCAGGCCAGGAAAAGCCAGAATCAGGTGGGAATTAGAACAGTTATAGAATCATAGAATGATTTGGGTTGGAAGGACTTTCAAGATCATCTAGTTCCAACCTCCCTGCCACAGCAGAGACACCTTCCATGTTGCTCAAAGAACCATCCAACTTGGCCTTGAACACTTTCAGGGATGGGGCATCCACAGCTTCTCCGCGCAACCCGTTCAGTGTCTCATCACCCTCACAGTAAATAACTTCTCCCTAATACATAATCTAAACCTACTCTCTTTCAGGTTATTTGAATATTTGCAGAAGATAGTACTTTTGCATTTTGTTAACATCAAAGAGGCATTTGATTGAGTTCTGCTTTCCTCTAACTTCTTTTCAATTGTTTGTTGCAGACATAAGCCAAAATTAAACATCCCAAACCTCTCATGCCCCTGGAAGCAAGCTCCTACTGCCAAGCTATAGGTTAGGCTGGGCACAGGCTGCTAATGGTTTCCTGCAGAGCTGCCACATTACTAAAGCAAGAGAAGAGTGACCTTCAGAAGAGGCATGATGCTGTGATGGTCAGTGTGCTTTGGGGATCATATGTCCCTGGGTCAGCTCCAGGTCTTTTAACAAGTTTTGATTTGATTTGACCCATTACCCAGGTCCTTGACAGACTCTACAGTAAACTTAACATGCACAAAACTAACCCTACACATACAGTGAAAAATTTCCCGCCAGTTTAGCTCTCGGCGCTGGCCCACTGTGGGGTGAGACAGGTGCCAGGGCAAGCAAAGGCAAGGAGAGGAGATGCTGAGCAGAATCAGTCTCAAATTTCAGTATCCACACTGTCAGCAGCCCTTTGCAGGTCCAGCCTTCAGTGATTTTAGACATAAACCCCGTTTCTGAGTCAGCAGAGCTCAAACCATGGACGAGATTTAGACACATTATTCCTCTGCTGTGATCCAACAACCCTCATGACACTTCTGATGGCAAGATTTTCTGAAGACAAGGTGAAATCAGAGCACTGAACCTACATCCTCCTGAACTCTGAATGACCACTGACACCTTATTTTGAAGTCCTTCTGTGAACTTCATTAAGAACTGTCCATAAATAAGTCCGTTAAGTTGGAAATTGGCCTTTTCCGCTATACCAATCTGAAAATAGTAAAATCTGTCTTATTATTATTGTAACAAACAACTGGATTTTCACATTTTTCAAAGTTTTATTTCCACAGGCTTCTGCGCCTCTATTTTTAGGGCGTCTCTCCCAGTAAGAGGCTGGGAGAGATTCTCCATCCCAGTCTGGTTACACAAGAAACTGACACACTCCAGGCATTTCAGCACAACAGAAATTAACTACATAAATATATTTAAATATTTAGTGGTAAACGATGCCCCCTGACAATGAGGGAGCTGGGATAGGTCCAGATAGTCTGAGGATCTGCCCCAGAACAGCTTTGGTAAAAAGCACACTCTGCTTTTAAAATAGAATAAGAAGAGTCAAAGAATCATCCCATCCTTATAAGGAATAACTTACTAGTATAAATATTGCAGCAACAGAGAAAATAAACATGGAGGTTTCATAAATGTTGGAATTTTCACTCTATGAGGGTGAAAATTTATACTCATTTATACTCTTTAAATCTTATATCACAGGCAACTTGAAAACATATTAACAACACTAAATATTAATGCGGCAGATCAGGAGACACTGACTGGACTACCGCTAAAAGTACAATACCTTGAATAAAAGAATTAAAATCTGATATACTATAACAGCATGAAGACCATGCTCTGCTTACATGAACACAAGATAACCTTGCATTCCAGAAGGCGCAGTTTCAAACAAAAAGCAGTATGTTCTAAGGGTTGCTTTACTGCATTGAACACAGGGCAGAATCTTTACAAAAATACTTCATCCTCATAGGTAAACAGCTAAAAGGATTTGAAAACTATTACCTTTCAAAAGGGGGAGAGAGAGAGAAATAGAAGAATTTAATAGATCACTTTCTGATTTGCCCTTTTTTCAGTATCACTTTCAGTACTGGAAGGCGTTTCCTTCCAGGCAGCGACAGACACATCTTACAGTTGTCATTTATTCTTCAACTCCTATTTTCTGCTTACTTTCCTCTCCAGATCCTCTGATCCCAGCTCAAACAGCAATACAGGTCACTTGGCAGTCTTACTGTCCCCTTCTTTACCAGATTGGAAAAGAGATGGAGAACAGCAGCTCGGCAAGATGAGGTAGTGTGTCAAGTCTTCCCCCACTTGACACAAATAGATTATATTTTCCTGATGCGTATCTCTGACACGGAGGCTAAGGATTGGCAATACTCCGCACTGAAATGCAAAACACTGAGGAGGAGACAGGAGACGGGAAGATTTTAGCACTGTAAGCAGTGGTACAAATGTAGGTTTCCTTTGGAGGGCATAAGATCTTTCACTGTTGCAAAGAAAATCACTAAACCTTCCATAAGTCTGAAAAAAAAATTCCCAAAGTAATATTTTCCAACCTTTCACTAAGAGCAGGGGCCAAAACCACATGTTTTAAAGGTCTTTCACAGTTTTATTATTAGAAGTAGAAACCCTACTGATACTGATGAGTCATTTGTATTGGCGGAAACCAAGAACACCCATTTTCTTCATGTGTTACAAAGCTCGCAATGTGGTTTTCTATTCATTACTGGTCAAAGTAGTTGACTAAAAACAAAACAAGTGACAAGAACTCACCTTGTAATTAAACCCTCTTCTATACCAGCTGATTTTGTTTATCACACTTTCAAAGATCACTTATTTTTCATCCCATTCCACAAGAAAAATACACAAAAGACAACTATGAATCTAAACTCTGTGACAGTAAATCCAGAACTGCAGATGGCTAATTCACTCCACTTCTGCAAAGGCTTTTGTGATCAACTAAGAAAGGAGGGAAGAGAAAGAAAAAACCAAACCCACAACAAGAAGATCAGTTAAAAATCATCAGTCAGCAGAAGCTATAGTTTTAGGATCCTTATGAGTAATCAGAACAGAGTCTGTAAATAAAGAAGCAGTTGTACAGGAGCGTGAGCAGATGAAGGAATCCTTCAGCAGCCAGTGATATTGCCACACAGGAGACAATAAACAGACTAGGAAATCGTAAAATTCTGAAAATTAAGAATAGCTAAACCCAGGTTTTCAAAGTTTAATCAGAACTCCTTGCTGGCTTTAAAAAAGATTTCTATCAAAAAAAGGGGTGGAGGGTAGGAGACTCTACAGCTTGTTTTTGGAAAAGGTAAATACAGCTCATAGGCTAGACTTGCCATATCCAAGTTTGGAACAATACTCCAGGGGATTTTTTTGTTAACATCCCATTCACCAAAAAAACAAAAAAAAACAAACAAAAAAAAAAAAAAAAAAACAAAAAAAAAAAAAAACAAAAAAAAAACAAAAAAAAAAAAAAAAAAACGAAAAATAAACCCCAGAGGTTTAGTCTGCTGAACATCCATAGAATCTAGATGCGCTTCGAACACAACCCTATCCACCTAGAGGAATAGCAGCCTAGCAAAATGACAGTGTATTTTGATGTTACTGGGGAAGAAAACCACAGCAAAGCAGTGACCGAAGAACTGAAAATAACCTTTGAACAGCGGTTCGGCACTGACGGTCTCTCCGCCCGCGCCTCCTATTGTGGATAGTTTATAGCCAGGGTAGCTCCAAGCTGCACCAGACACGTGAGTCAGCAAGAGCAGCTCATAGGAAACTGCTGACATGTTCAATTGCTCTCACATACACCGAACACACCTACCCACTAAATAAAAAACAGGCTGCATGCAAATCGGGGTGAAGGAACACCTCCACACCTACAGTTCCTGTTTTCCTAGTTCAGGTTTAAATTTTAAAGCAATCTCCAATAAAAAAAAAATTAAAAAAAGAAAAAAAAAACAACTCAGTGGATGTCAGCTATAGTAAGTACCTGAGATCAAGTCTATTTTATTTGTTTATTTAAGCTGCTTTTCCTCTTTTCAAAAAACGAAATTGCTGCTCCACAGCCCAGAAGCCCTGTGTGGTGACAGGCAGCAAACAGTTCCTGTTTTTCTTGGCGGGGAGACTCCGTTTGAACCTGTGCGCCAAAACCCATCTACCCATCACAGCCCGGCTGAGTGTTTTCAAAGCACAGGAGCAAAACAAAACAAAAAAAGCTTCGGGCTTCTATTTCAACTCCTACTACAGATAAACTGGAAATTCCCATATTTTTCGATCCTAATAGCTTTTTAGACATCCTCAGTTGATACCATAGCAGAGAAAGTTGTATGCAAATAATAAGTCTTAGGAATAAATCTGAGAGAATCTGACCCTTTCAGGTCACCTTTCAAATTAAAAAGAAGAAAAAGGCATAGCTCAGCTCCCCATGACTCTTGCCCCTGCAGCCACCACCACCTTCTCCTCCGTCTCCTTTGAGGCACTGATTCTGGAGTGTCCCAGCTGGCTCTGGGGGCAGGTTTACCTCAGCAGGTGTAAACAGCAAAGGGGGGAAGGCTGAGGGGTTATGCACAGAGGGGTTGCATACCTGGCAGCCCCCTCAGCCACGCAGGAGCTGCAGTTCAGCCCCCACCGCAGTAGGAGCTTTTACAGACAACCTTTTTCAAGCCAAACAGGGACACATCTATTGATCTGCTGAGATGCCAGTGCAGTGCAGCTGGTGTTCTTCAGGTTGTTGCTGTGGCTCCTTCTGCATGAAGATCAATACAATCAAGCAGAGGAGTCTTGTGAGCCCGATTTTTGACAGATCAAAGTTTTCTTTGTACAGTTTCTGCCATACATGCAAACTTTTAGTATAGGGGTTTTCCCAAACTTAATCCCTCATTCCTTTTTATTTACCTGTTCTGAACCTGTGGTTGCTGTTTGATCGTTAGTTCTAGTAACTCAGGAGCTGCGAGCCCATCACTGGCCATAGAGGCATTTGTATACATTCCCTGCTTCTATGCTTTAGAATTGTAATTCATAGTCCATGCTCTTTTCAATCCACTACAAAGATGGTTCTGCCTATCTAAAAAGCAAGATGAGCACATTGCAACTCAGCTGGCTATATTCATACATTTTAAATCTTCTTGATGCAAGCTACAAATGAATGCGTAATGTTCAGACAGCTGTCAAGGTTAGTATCTTTTGGCTGAATTTAAAGGGATGACCATTTTTTGTAAAAGCCTAAATGAGTAGTTTGAACACTGTTCTGGGAAACCTGAGGGAGTTAGAGTTACTCTACTGCCTGTTCATCTACTACAATAAAATCATTTAGACACCAACTGAAATATCAGTAAAGAACTGCAATATCAGAACAACGCTCTTACACATTCTCTTACAGCATCTATAGTCAGAAGGAACACTGAAAGCAGGAGGACTAACTTGGACTTGGAGAAAGTGTAAAGTTTAAATCTGAATTTTCTTCATCACAGCAACAGAATGATTGGTATATTTCCCCTAACAGTTCAACTCAGAAACCATTAATATACAACCATCACATGCAAAATGAGTTGAGCTGGAAATTGAGACACAAAGGTGAAAGACTTAAGCATGCATGCCTTCAAACCAAAGTCAGATCTTCTCAACACTACAGGTATGTTGTTAGTGTAAACTAAGAAGCCATTCAGAGAGCATTCCTTTAAGTGAAAAAGCACATACATTTTGATTTGAATATATAAACCATGTTCATACCACCTAAATTAAAACTACAAGAGACTCTGTTCACATCACACAATAAATGCTATTCAATTTCACCAAACATTTATTACATAAAAATGTCATTAGTACCAAAAGATTACTTCGCATATAGTCATATTACACACCTCATTTTTCAGCTTAGTGCCATAAACGTTTCTTAGCTACACTCTAAGAGGTTTCCTCCTTATCTGTGCATATGCGAAGTCTTATCCAAAAAGAATGTCACAGGCACACAATGAGAAAATATCTATTTCTATTCTTCTTTAAAAAAAAAAGGCTGAATTTTTCATTACACCTTTTTTTTAGAGAAAACCTTGAGGAAAATAAGTATTTGGCAATCACACTGCAGCCTCATTAAGAAAAATAGCTATTGCACTTCAGAACAGAAAATCAAGCAATGAAAGTTTTGAAATAAGCAAAGGCAAGCAACTTCTGTCACATATTCACACTACACATCATCTACACAGGATTTTATTTTTGGCTCTCTTTGTCATTTATTATGAACATGCAGAAAGAGATATGTAATATTAATATATAGAGATTTTATTATTTCAGTGAGTATCTGAAGCCTTTTACAATGTCAAAGATTTACGAAAATCTCCTCATATTAGGAGCATTACATCAATGGCTATCTATTGTGATCTGAACAGTTATCCTCAGCTAGTAACTCAGGTTTTATCCGTAACTTTCCTTGCTGCCCAGTACAGAAGAGTGAACAGCCAATGTTTTCTTGCCGTAAAGAAGGTAGGTGGGATGCCTTCCTCCCCTTCATTAGTAGCGCATTCTGCCAGCATGCACATTATCACCAACAGATGTTCCAGATGTGCCTCTGAGTCAGAGAAGGACTAGGAATACCTGTCCTAGCACTGTTTCTCAGCGTGAGATACCCGGGTATAAACAATTGCTGTTGATTATCAACTTGGGATCTGTCAGCATATGCATTAGTCATGTATTTGCTGTGCGCATCTTCCCCATCCCCTCTTCACAGTGCTAAAAGTTTTTAAAAAAATTAGTTGTTTAACCACAAGTCACACACCAGACTTGCCCAGAGTTGCCCAGAAATGCACACTCTAATTCTGTAGAGCATTTTTGCAAAAGATTATTAAATATCTTGACAACCACCCTATTTCCAAAATCACTAGTGACCTTTCTTGCCCACTTGACAGCTCACTGTACAGGCGTACATGTTTGCATGGCTCGTTCAGTGTTACAGAGGAAAGTAACAAGAAAACTAGACCTATGATCCTGATTTTTCAGTTCTCTGCTTTTCCAATTAGTCACGGCTTCCTTCCATTCCTTGCAGAACACCTTCAGAACAGCCTTTGAAGCTAGAGGGTCAAATGTGAAAAACGTTGCTGAAAGCACAGGTTCAGTACACCACAGGGAAGTACAACACCGATCCATTTTGCCACACAACTGCCCAGATCTCAGTGACAGGGGGCAGACGGGTGGATACAAAAGGCAACACAGGCTTTTAAAAGCGCAAGCCCACATCTAAAGTGGAATTTTATTTCTATTTGTCAGATGTAAGGCTCCTAGAACAGCGGTTTAAAGCTGTTGTCTATAGGGCTGTTGTGGCAACAGTGTAACACACCACCTTATCATTTTAGTCTATCCATCTCATCAAACGCAATTATCTCAAGTTTCAGTATTTACATACCTGAAAAAGTCAATTTACCCAAGCATCACCACCCTCCTCAAACTACAGAGCATTCCACCAGCTACCGCAGAATCTCAGACAATTCCCAGCTCATAAAAATTCCGACTTGTTTCCAGCTCGAGTCTCAGAACACAAAATTAAAATATGCACAAGTTTAGCGACAGTTCCAAAGTCTCTGAAAACAGGCTTTCATCAGGAAAACCCTGACATGGCTTCAACTGGAGCAAACAGCAACGCTGTAATTTCCCAATCTTTCCAACATCCTAAGGAGTATTTATAATCAGATGTCGCCCCTGTCTCACGTTTATTATTAAAGACTGAAACCCAGGGTTTACTCCGGAGTCTCCGGGGCTTCACCAACAAGGGCACAATGATCTCACGGCAACTGAAGCGATTTAAGCGAGACACCCGCTGCATGACCAAAATAGCCCGCTCCACAAAAGGAGAGGCACGATTTCACACTCAGCTTCCTCCGTGACAGCCAGCGTCTCCGCGGCGCGCTGCCCTGCGCGCACGCCGCGCCTTCGCCATCCCAGGAACTGTTACCGGAGTTCGCATCCCTCTCCGGACCTACGGGAACGTGGGGGAGCGGGGGGCTCGGCGGGTACGGCGCCCGTGCGAGCGGCTGCAGGTGGTCGGGCGGCGGGGCCGGGGGCAGGCGGCGGGGGAGCCCCGGGCGGAGGGGCTGCCCCGGCCTCCGGTCGTGCGGAGCGGAGCGCGGCGCGGGGGAGCGCGCACGGGCTCACGCACCAGAACCGGGGCGCCCGCCGCGCACTCCCCGTTACGCAACGCGCGTATTTCCCACTTTAAGGAATAAGCACTAAGCGCGCCTGCACAGCCCGCGGAGCTCCAGAGGCGGGGGTGCAGCCCCTCGCCTGACCCCGCGCAACAGCTGCTGCTCCTGGGAGGAGGAGGAGGACAAGGAGGAGGAGGGGGAAAACAACGCTGCCCCCCCGCCCAGCCAGCCTCCCCCCAAACTTTGCCCCCCCCTTCCCTTTCCCCTTCCCCAGCGGGGCTGCCGAGCCGCGGAACAGGCGCACTCACCTCGCCTCCGCGCAACTTTCGGGGGTCGCCCCTGTCGCTGCAGCCTGGGGGGAAGGTGGAGGGGAGGCGGTGGGGCAGGGTGGAGTGGGCCCGGGGCGGGGCGGTGGGGGGACTGTTACGGCTGAGGAGGTTTGGGGAAAGGGGGGGGGGTTGCTCTTGTTCTTGCTGCTGCTGTTGTTTCGGAAATTCTTATTAGTATCTCTCTGCGGTCAGAAACCTGCACCCTCCCCCCCCCAAATGAAAAAAAAAAACCCGACCCAGACGATCATCACATGGCGATTGCTTTGAACCAGCTGTTTCCAGAGCCAAAGTCTTGCGGAGAAAAATAAAGGGGGAAGGGAGGGAAGGAGGGGAGGGCTGGCAGGGGGGCCGGAGGAGGAGAGAAAGCCGCAGCGGAGGGAGGGCGGGTGGAGGGAGGGACGCGGGGGGGGGGGGGGGGGGGGGGGAGGAGGAGAGAAAGCCGCAGCGGAGGGAGGGCGGGTGGAGGGAGGGACGCGGGGGGGAGGGGGAGCGGCACCGCAGCGGGCTGTGTCGCTGCCGGAGCGGCACCCGGGGCCGGCGGCGGTGGCAGCCCGGCCAGCGGAGGCGGAGGAAAGAAGGCGGCGCTGCTGTGCTGCTGCTGCCGCGGCCGCTGCTGCGCTGCCCGGCTCTGCCGCCCTCTCGCCCGCCGCCGCCGCCGCCGCCTCCCGCGCCCCGGCCCAGCGCCGCCCCCGCCCCTCAATCGCTACATTGTTGACATTCGCAGGCTGACGTCACCTCCCCGCCCCGCCGTGCGCTCCATTCACAACAACGCTACGCCAGGGGCGCAGCACCCGCCGCCGCGCCTACGCCCGCCGCGGGCCCTGCGCACGGAGAGTGGCGTAAGGCCGCTCCGAGAATAGCGGTCGCGCCGGCGGCGCTACGCCCGCCCCGCCCCTTTGCCAGCGGGCTGCGCATGCGCAGAGCCGGTTCACTCGCTCCCTCCCGCGGGAGTGGGGGGGGAAGGGGGGTGCGCGTGCGTGCGCGCGTGCCGGCGGACCCCGCGCCGGGGCTCGCGCCGGCGGCCGCGGGGGGCTCTGGGAGCCGTAGTCCGCGGCAAGGGGCCGCCATGGCGGCGGGGACGGCCCAGGGTTGTCCCGCCGCGGTGGCCGACGCGGCGGCGAGGTGTGCGCAGAGCGCGGAGGGCAGGGCACAGAACACCCACCCCGGTCATTCCCGGCCGCCGGCGGGGCCGCCTCAGTGTTGATGCCGACGATATTTTACGCGCTCCGCCCTCGCGGAGAAACCTCATCCTACTTGTAGTGCGAACCGCAGGCGTCCAGCAGTCATGAGTCAGCCGTGCCGGGCATCGCACGGAGAGAGAAACGGTGCCGGGACTGACAACAAAAACAAAACCCCGTCAAGTGCTTCCAGCGCGGGACCGCTGGTTGTTCTTCTCCCCCTCCCGGGGGGTGTGTGCCTGTGTGTGTGTGTGTGTGTGTGTGTGTGTGTGTAAAGCGCCCGGCTTGGAGCCCTATTCCCACCCCGAGGCTTGGCGCCATGGCTCCTTCTGCCAAGTGGAAAGCTGCGATTCCCGCAAATTATCCCGGTGCCGGCAGCCAGTGCTTCTGAGCGAGACCCCAAATGTCACTGGACATGAAATGCAGTCGGGAGAACCGGTAGATGAATAAGCCGCATTCTACAAGCCCGACTTACTCAGCCGGGCAAGGACAGTAAAACATAAAGATGAAAGACAACTGATAAAAAGGAAAGTTGGAGAATAAATGATTCACAATAGGGGCCGTGAGTGAGATTATCTCCGGAGACATCTCTAATTAAAGGGCGTTGGATAACTAGAGGGTTACATTTTCCTGGGTCAGTGGTCTTGAAAAAGCAATTGCAGTTGCAGTAAATGTCAATAAAGAATGATGGTGACCTACTGCTAACAAAAGCACGTTCAGTAATTAACATGTGCATGTTTGTTATTTTTTCTGCGTTTGTCAGTTTTCGTTGTACATTTTCATCCTCTGTTTCCCCCTTTCACTACAGACAAATGATATACTGTGTTTTCTGTATCTTTTAGAGAGGAGCAATTCCTGTGAAGTTATCTCACTGATGTCTTCTGAAATTCCAGCAGCTTCATCGAGCTACCTGCATTTTCAAAGTCTGCTAAACTACAGAAAACTATGTTGTCAACAAAGATTCAACTCTTTGTATGTAAGGACAAATATATCACCACTTCTCAAAAGCATGGTTCTCCTCAGCTTGCATTTTGCACCGTTGTCTGTAAGTAAAGTGAAAAGCATTTAGTTCCATAGCATTTTATCCCTACTTTTTGTAGCTACATGGGCTGCAGAATAGCACCCCACTGAAGATTTTGACTCATAAACTTCACTGTCCCTTTTCCAAGTAATGATCATATAAAGCCTTGCTCACAAGTGCCATTTAGATTCTGGTTCTGCAGACATATATGGTGTTAAGCACGTGAAAAGTCCCACAGTGTGTAAGGAGACTCATCATGTGTTTAAATACTAGCAGGGCTGAATCTTCTTGTTGCCTCGTTTTTCCCTGAAACACAAAAAGAATTTTGTACTGGCATGAGAGATAAAAATAAGCCATGTAGCATTTGTAATGGTTTAGTTAGCATGCTATGTGCCCATTATGCCACTGCATTCAAAGTGTACATATTCTGTTACTTAGACCACACTACAGGAGATATGGCTCTGGGTAGTCAAAGTTGTCCAGGTTGAAAACTCAACAAAGCACACTGTGTAACTCATAGCATGTGTTTCTGAAAGGCACAATAATTGCCGTTTATCTTACTGGGTGATGTTTTAAAATAAATGTTTTAAAATTAATGTTACTATTTGGCTAAAAGGAAGAGTAAAGTGCAAATATCCGTTTTAGATTTTATTGCAGTGACTTCAGTGGGAACTAGATCACGCTTGTGCAAGACAAAGGTTGGCACAGAGTGAAAAAAGCCAGAGCCAAGCAGGGACTGGGCATAAAGGCTTTTGGAAAACTCACCAAGCACCTCTATACATCTTTTGGCACCCAAATTATTATTAATAATTTTGCGATCAACTTATAATAGAAGACAGAGTTCACACTCCCATATATCACTCAGATTGTGGTTTTATTATGGTCATTATATCTCTCCATATTATTATATCTCTATACAACACTATGCATTATTATATCTCTATATAACACTAGAAAACTGGGGAAAAACTGACAGAGTTGTTTTCCAAATAGAGAAGGAATATTAGACTAACCAAATGAAACCTACCATTTTGAAATGCTATTTTTATATCACTTATTTTACATTTTAATGCCTTGGCTTCCCAATTTGTTCCCAAACTGTTTATATTCCAGCAAAAAAATCCAGTCTGATCCTGTTTCCATTGCAATAAACTATCACCATGCCTCAATTTTTGTATGTGTAACTATTTCTGGACCATTTTTCTTGAAGTGCAGCCAAACATATATTCCAGACAAATATGAGTTATTTGAAAAGATGTCATCTATGGTCTCTCAAAACAATCCATAATTTGTCAAGCAACAACAACAAAATAAGGTAAGAATAAATGTGAAGAAGTTGACCCATGAATACTTAAGGGATAACTTGCCGTGAATGCGGCAATGCCATCCTCAACACACATTCAACAACTTGCTTTAGCTCAGCTCTACAGGCAAAGTTCCTGGTTACACATCACCTTTACTAACGTCTTAATTAGGTGGTTTCTCCACACTGCCGTGACTTCATCCCTTTAGAGAGGACTGCGTGCTTGAGCTTATGGCACTTGACCTACTTTTCAGTGGTTTCTTTTTGGATAACACAAAACTTTCCAGAATAGATGAATTATGAATATATATTTCAATCATATTTCATATGTAAATTTAAGAGATTTTAAAGTGAATCCAATATTGTAAAACATGTCCCAACATCCCTTTCTTAGATCTCATTTGCATATCAATCTCATAATTTGAATAGTCTTAATAGTGCCACTTGTTGGAGAGCTCTGTGTATTGCAAGGTATTTCAGTCACATATTTATAAAAACAAATGACTTTTTTTTAGTTGTAGGCAATTCCTAATTTAAAGTGCTATTGGAAGATAAGTACTGCAGTCTTGGCTTCAACCACTCTGACTCAAAGACTTTATGAAAGAGCAACACATTAGTGGATCTTATGCAATTTGATCTTTACAATGGTAATGAAGGAATGAAAAGGGAAAAATAAGAACAAATTTTGCAGGTTTTAATTCAGGAAATTGTCATTTCCTTCTGAAGTACACTTTACCTTGCAGCATTTGGGTTAAAAATATCAGCTTTCCTGAATAGGCCCTGGTCCTGTGCACGGATCTAAGTCATTATTGGTAATTATGCACATATTCTCCTGGGTTGTGCAGGTAGAATTAATGACATTGCATCATTTTCTTCGCAGTGATTAAGAAATTCACAGTTGATTACTGATTATACTACAGGCACCATATGTCTTCGCAACCAGAATCTGACACACCCCAGGTACATTGTGTTTCCTGGAGCACTGACAGTATGAACAGCACGCCCTGAGTCAGGGGCTGTGACAGCTACGGAGGAGACATTGTCATGGTGCGCGATATCAAAGATCCACAGTGTAATGTCTCCGGAGCGTGGCTTGACATCACATCAAAAGCTCCACAAAGGAACATTTGTCATGCACAGAGCTTCAGATCCCTGGCATGATAGTTTAAGGATCTGGCAAGATATAATATTTGAAATATATTGAAGTGCTAACAAAGGATTGCTGCTGGGACTAAAATTATAGTATTGGGAAGCAAGGTAGGAAAACATGGCAGGCACTGACCTTTAAAAAAAATAGATGCAGATAACATAATAAAAAGGGAATATAAGGAACTCTCTGTATGTCAAGAAGTAGAGGGTCAGGAGTCATGAAGGTTATGCATGAAGTCCAAAAAGTGTTTTCTGGTCACTAAGTCAAAAGGTGGAGTCTTCTCTGCTTTTAATCTTTAAAAAAAAAAAAAAAAAAAAGGAGAACGTCATGAAAGCTAATTAAAGCAGAACAAGAAGCAAAGCTATTGTAGTGTTTTAAAAAAAAAAAAAAAAAAAAAGGAGAAGTAAACTTTCAGATCAGCTACTTGCTGAGTTTGCCAGACTTTGGTTTGACACATATTAATTTGGGAAAAGTAATTGCAACACCTGTGCTGGACAGGTAGGACCTAAAGATTATTCTTTCCATTGGTTCTACAAGAGGTCAGAATTTGTCATCCCCAAAGCAAACACAATCGTAACAGTCTGCTGGTAACTGGAAGTTCGATGCTGTTAGAAGCAGCGCAAATATAGAACACAGCAAGTCCTGGACGTGGCAGCAAGGTTAAGGCTTTGTTCTTGCTCATTTTCCTTTAAATCAGTGCCACCTTCTGAGAACTTCCTCAGGTCTATTACCGCTTTCGATTTTATTTTTTTTGTAACTTATTGTGCTCATTATTATTTACAAATTGTGAGCAACATTTTAGAATTTGTATTTGAATTGTTTTTTAAAATATAATATTTTTATTTTTTTAACAGTTCTACAGTTGAGTTCTGGCAAATTCCATGATTCTGCAGATCAGGATGATCTCAGAGTCTGCTTCTAAAAGCAAGAATATCTGTAATGACGTATTTAAATTTTAGTTCATGTTCTCTTATCACTAAGAATCAGCACAGGCAAATCAACTTCAAAAATCATTTGAGAGCAATTGTGGACAAAACCTTGTTTGCTCAAAAGCTTGCTCAAAAGCCTTGTAATCCATCTTTTTCAACAACACTTTGTTTTCATAATTGTTGTATCAAGAGTATACATATTTGTCTGAAAATACCCTCCCTTACTTTCCAGTTAATTCTGAGATTGAAGGGGTTGGGTGAGGCTGAGCTTAATTTCTGATTAGAACAAATTCAACTCTGTAAGTCTGGTTGTATTCATTGAGATCTCAGATGCACAAATAGTTTGGGTGATGTTGTAAGTCTGGTCTCACTCATGATCACAGATTTGCAAATAGTGTGGTTTACTAATTTGGCACCAGAGGTATGGTGGGGTTCAATAGGAACTTTCAAAAACACAGACTTACAAATGTTTATTGGAGCAACATATTCATCTTAAAATGCTGGTGATAAATTCACTAGACCTGCAAAATATTAGCATTTAACACTAGGTACAATGTTCCTGTGTATGCTGCAACTCAGTCAAGACGCAAGCCAAAATGAGTCCTTGGCTTTGGGAAGGAGAGGGGAGCAAGCCCGTCGACTTGTCTGCAAGGTGGGGGTTTTCAAATGCCAGTTTCTACTTTGCAGGAGAAGTGGAGGTGAGACTCTAGTCAAATACTCTCCTACTGCTCTCATAAAGGTGGGAGGGGGGACAACCACAAGGAAAGTTACAAAGAGAGAGGTTATAAAGACTATGAGTCTTGCTCAAGGCTGGAACAAAACCGTAACACCTTGGTATCACTCCCTCTTCCACTTGGCCAACTGATAAGATCCAACCTCTGCCTGATAACTTATCCCCCCATCACTATCTCATGGAAATCCCTTTACCACATAGCTCATGGCATAGCTCGTGCCTGTAGGCCTCATTCCTACAACAGTTATCCAGAAAAGTGAAAATATCCACTGCAACCTGTGAGAATGGAGGCAAAACATCTGCTTTGATCAGGCTGTCCTTCTGCAAATCAAGGGATGCATGAGAGGGTTTACTAAAAAAGCTTCTTTCTCTTGAGCAGTACGAAGGGAGGGAAAACATCTGGTACTGGAGAACAAGGAGGGTACATGGAAGTTAATCCAGATGTGACAGAGTGGTGTTTGTGTTCTAGATACTAAATATAGGCTGGAGACTTTCCATTCAAGAGCTCAGAGATACATCTGACTAGTCTAGGTTGCAGTTCTGACGTGTCACAGGGCACCAGTTATCTGGCAAGATTTAATTCAAAGTCATTATTTGGGGAAGGAACAGAAGATAGGTAAGAAAAAACATATTATTACGTGGAGAGAAATTGCTGTTTCCAAAGAGTCTTCTACTCCATGTAGTCTTCAACATCAATGAGAGTTTAAGCACATGTGCCACTGGCTGACTAGACTCAAATCTACTGATTAAGAGTAAAAGCCTAGAGGTAATCATTACTCACAAAGATACTTAGTTCGTAACAGTTCTGACCTTCTAGCACCCATGATTCTGCTTTCGGTGCACAACTGTAAGAAGGCCTTCGTGCAAATGGATTTCTTTCCTTCCTGGCTCAATTGTGCAGCCACGGCAGAGGGCATCTGGCTATTGTCACAGGGAAGTCACAAGGAGTTTCTTCAGAACTGACAGTTGTGATGGAATGTCTGACTGGACGCCTGGCTGCTTCTTGTGTCTCTGGAAACATCTCTTGGTCCTCAGCTCTGGGCTGCTGTCATGGTGGCTGCGTGCTCCCTTTGCCTCTGCAGGAGGAGGCATACTTTAGGTGAGGAGGTGTTTCTGGTGGTGAGTCATGCACGATGTAGAAGATGGAGCCATGAAGACAATGCAGTGCTGGTGGGACTGGGAAGGGAGCCTGGGACACTGGGAGCGGACAGTGGAGATGTAGGAGAGGACAAAGCAGAGTGCAAAGCCACCAGCTTTGGCAGAGCCCGACAGTGGCAGACCCTACTGCCTACTGTGTTATGGGGGATGGCCAAGGTGCGCACCAGTGTGCCTTCAAAGGGAGTGGCTGGAAGTGACGCAGCAACAGGTGGGAACATAAAATTTAAGAGGCAAGTCTGATCGTCATGTAGTTTAATAATAATGTGTGCTTCATGAAGCTGAAACATGAGTGAAGCATAAGAAGGCTTGTGAAGGTTGGAGATGGCTTCTGGCTGAACAGAGGCTGGAGAAGGACTGGTGGGAGTGCTGATGGAAAACAGAGAGGATGCAGATATACTGGCACTCGGTAGACACACACTGGCCCTATTGGCATGGTGGGTCTCCCCGCCTCTGATGGCCTTGGAGAAGCTATTGGAGTATTTTGGAATTGTTATTGCAGGTTAAATCCCTGACACACTGCGATTCTGAGGGGGTGTGTGGGTGTGGGTGTGTTTTGGAGTGCTTCACTACTATACTGAAGGTTTTGGCTTTTGCAGGGACAGTTTATTTTGCTTTTAGCTCTAATGCTAACCAAAAACTTGGGATCCCAATAAAGCTGTGGGTTTCCACTCACGACTATCTGTTTGATTCATTTACATCTTACATCAATTCCTTTTGCTTTTTTCAAGAAGGCGCCTTAAGCAAGGACAGAAAATATATTTCTGTAAGGAAGAAGATGGCTCTTTCCATGCAGAGGGATTTATAAGCTGCATTCATCTGTTTTTTGATGAATAGATAGTGTTGCTGAAGTGTTAACACTTAAGGCAGAGGTTAAGTCTGTTATTTTTCTGTCTTATAGGTGAAAGCAAAGTGCATTGGCTTGCAGCATGTGGTGTGGGATTTTTTTGGTAGCTGCAGCAAATAATTGTGACCCCTGATTACGGGAGTGATTTAAAACTGCTCTTTGCTATGTAAACTTGAAGTTGCAAACTATAAAGCTTTGCAGTGAATAGCTTATGAATAGAAAAGGGACTCTGTTGGAACTCGCTATTATGTTTGAAGTTGGTAGAAACTAGAGATTGAAAAGACCTGCTGGTTCACTGAATGAATTCATTGCACGTGCAAGACAGAAACTCCTGGTGCACTGATATCCTTCCTATGTTTCTCAGGAAAAAGAAAACATGTTGAGATGTTTCTGGACAAAATGCTTTGACACAGTTCAATCCATTAGGATGTCTACATTTTCACCCAGTCTGCCATCTAGTTAATTTTTGCATCACATTTTCAGTGTCAGTTGCAAAATGACTAAAAAATTAAAGCTCTGTGTAGAAGAAAGATGATTTATTATGTGTTTCTCTTTCTTAGAGTGTAAGGAAGTGCTATTCTGTAACTGTTTCAGTTCCGATTTTCTCTGAAGAATTGTCTGTTTAGTCTAAATGAAGATGTTGTGAAAACATACATGAAACACAAGGCTGATAATGTTTTTTGTTTGTTTGTTTGTTTTTTAAATATAAGTCAGAAACATATTTCTTAACAACCAGCAAGGAAACAAAAAATTGGTGATTTATGGTGATTATGCCAAACAAAAAGAAAAAAAATAAACAAAGGCTGAAAAGAGTGACAAGCAAATTCCATGAGGAGAAATGTCACTTGTCTAATAATTGAACTTAATTTAATTTAACTAGACATGTAGGCCAAGAAGCCTTTTTCTTCTTCTTCTTTTTTTTTTTTTTAATGGACTTTCATAGGAAGTTGATAGAGTTCCTCAAAGGAATAGACTTGCTAGCTGCAATTTATGTATGGTACAGCCTACTTTTGTCTTTAGCTTATGAAATTTGGTCTAGTTTGTCATGACTACTTTCTTTGTTAAAAGGTAAAATGCACATTGGGCAAATGTTCTATGGCAATTTGCATAAAAAGTGATGACAAAGAGCAATTAATTCCTCATTATTATGCAGTGAAATGCTACTTTGCTCCTAAGTGACTGTAGAGAAGCGTTTTTTCTCTGTGTGTAAATCTGTTGTGGCATTGTTCTAAAAATAGTACTTAAGAGCCCTCTGCACTCTTTATAAATCAGGGTCTTTGACACTCCATTCAGTTCTCCACAGAGAGATTTTTCTCACACATGCTGAACATTATAAGTATTGCCCCAAATATTCATCACAATAATAAGCATCAAAATTTTGTTAGATAAAGCAAGATAGAGCAATTCAGTATTTTGTCAAATTAGATCTCTATCCTTTTTATCTGGTGATCAGTATTCAAAGTACACTCAGATCACCCACAAATAGAAACATATTCCTACCACACACAGCTAGTCTGTACAGAACAAAGAGTCAAGATATCGTTTTCTATGAAGGCTTGATTCTGAGTACAGATTTCATTACCAGCTCACCATAGGATAATGAAATTCCTTCGGGGCAAAGATGAGGTACATCAAAGAGGCAGCATGGAGAGGCAGACTTTGTTAGTGCATGCTCTGTCACCTGCAGTACTGGTCCTTGCCTGCCTTTAATTTGTAAGGAAATGCTAGTAATTCAAACCTTTTTATTGGACGAACTTATATTTATATAAATATACAGAAATATATGTGTATACACACACACACACACAGAGAAATACATATTTTTCAATATACAAAACCGTCTGGAAGTCCGCGACTTCTTTGCATCTGAAAGGGAATACAGAAAATAATTAATTTCTTACTAGCAAAAAGTTACCCATACAGGTCCTAAAAGCATCTTTGTATTTACTAAATAAATTCTGTCTGCACCATGTAGATAAATAACCCTTCCTGCAACAGTGCCCTTTTGTTTCTGTAGCAATTCAGAGTGACTTTAGTGCCTATGGAAATGAGAGGACAATGTTCGGCAAGACCAGGAGCTGCTGAAGACATCAATCACTAAAGCTTTCCCACAAAGCTTTGCTGATATGGGAACAAAAGGGTTGCCCTACAGAAGCACATCATGGGTCTATCTAGCCCAGCATCCCGCCTCTGGCAGTGGCCAGTAACTGATGCTTCAGAGCAAATCAAAACCACAGCAAGCACCTAGCTTATTATGAGATGCTATGTGTAGAGGAAAAAAAGGTTGATCCTGACTCACAAGAGAGCAGTTTATGCCCTGAAGCATGAGGTTTGATTTCCCTTGTATTCATTTGCTTAACTCACACAGTTGCAAATACTATTTATGCTCAAAAGAGTTTCTAATCCTCTCTTGGATTCTAATCAAAAATCTGCCTCAATAACCTGAGAGTTACCAGGAAGTTCTTGGGGCTGAGCACACACTGCGTGGAAGCTTTGTGCTTTGCTAGTTTAGGGGAAGTTTTCAAGCCTTGGCCTAACACCCACTGCCTTGAGGATCAGACCTAATTGTCTAGATGAAAAATACCCAAGCTACCGCTCCCTTCCCCTTGAGCCCTCCCTAACTGAAGCAGTTAATTCTCTCCCAGCCCCCACTTGCTAAACAATTGCTTTGGGTAGATTTCTTTTGCTGTCATTGGGCAGTGGCTTCCGCTTTCTATTCTTCTAGGACGATTGGACAGGTTCCTCTCAGTGTCTCACCTCTGTACTTGAGAGGTCTGCCAGCAGTCAGAGGATGTTGCCTGGCCACGCTGCCTCCTTCCCACTGTTGCAAAGGGCAGTGGCAGGCAGAGGGACAGGGCAGAGGGAAGGTTCATGGAAGCCAGCAGTGGTGCCAGCTTCTTTCTGCTCTTTCAATGTTTCCTCATGAAATAGAAGGAGTTCTGCTTAGGCTGCTCTGTGAAAACATGCGATGCCTATGACTCCCTCTCCTTCCCAGCTTAGCCCAGATTTTCTTCTGTCCTAAGCAAGAACGCAAGCAATGCTTTCCAATCATCCTTTCATGACCTTACATGACCTTGAGCATCACTGCAGCGTGATCCTGGCTCCATTACAGCAAAGCGATAATCCTCTCTGCACTCTCTCCATTGCATGTGGTTTTCTTCTAGGTATATCACAAAATGGCTATTTAAATCCAGCACATGGACCTTAACAGGAATGCCAGAAAGTAAAGGAAATCCAAAAAAGATTTAACTACTTAACTACTCCCCATGGGGCCTAAGTGCTCAAGCCTAAAGGTGTGACCCTGAGCTCCTGAATAGAGAGGTGCCTCCTAAACAAAGAGGTGCCCAAAGTCTGTAGGTTTTTACCCCAAAGTTTTCTCTTCATGACCTGAGGCTGTCACTGCTGCACAGGTGCAGACAAGCTGCAGTTTTGATGGTGGCAAGCAGACTAGCGCCTAAGGGTGTTCTTCCAAGATGGCTCCAAACAGCTCTCATGGCACCACTGCCATTTTGTCCTCATCTCTGGCTGAGTTTTCCAATCTCTCGCCCACTACTTGCCCATTAGGCAGGCACTGCTGTTGTAGTAAGCTAGTTTGGGAGCTGAAGTGGCCACACATTTCTTTGCAGAATTAGTTTTCTGCCAGCTTAACTTCCTGAACCAGCTAACCAGATCAGCCAAGACCAGCACAGGCACAAAGGAGGATTGGCAATGAGAGGCTGGGGATAAGGCAAAGCACCCTGAATTGGCATGGACCCGCTGCCTTGAGAGTCCAGAAGGGGAACCTCTGTCTCAGTCTGGCACCCCATAAGAAGATGCTCTGCCTGCTGGAAGCTCCCTGGTATGGGGGCTCACCATCCTCTGACCTGGGGCACAGCTGTAGCTCTGGCAGCACCTCTGCGTTTCAGTGAGGGGCGGTGCTGTAAATACAAGGAAGAGAGGCAGGTTGGTGCAGTGGGGAAGGGAGGAGCAGAGGGGACATGGGGGTCTGGTAGTGGGCTCAGACTGTGAAAGAAAAGGTTATGAGTCCAGTGGCTTATTGCAGGCTTAGAAACAGGAACTCTTGAACCTTTTGAGCCCCTTCTGTGCGAGGCAGAGGCACTGAGCAATTTGGGAGTGTAGGGAGGGCTGGGAGTAAGCTGCCTGTACGAGCAGTGAGGGTGGGCATATGTGACCATTTCCCTTCATGCTTTCTCCATACTTAATGTCAGCCATGCTTCTGTTTCCATCAGCTTTCCCAGGATCTCTTCAGCTGCTGCTTCAACTATGGCAAACAACAGAACAAAACCCAAATCAGAACCCTCATTTAGCAATGATCTCCACACAGAGGATCCACACAGAGGATCCAGCCTGCCAAATACAGAGGTCTGAAACTGCCTGTTGTGTGTTGGTCTGTTTATCTAGCGTGGCTCATGCTATTTTATTTGCTTAAGCGTCATTACCTGTGTCCTGAAAGAGGTGGGAGAAGTGCCTGCTGCAACCTATACTGGATTTTTCTGAAACCACCAAATGAAGGGAATGCCATTTCATGTCAAGAAACTGTTATTTCACCTATGAGCATGTTATTTTGTATTCTTCAGACTACATTTTACATGCCTGGAGTGTATATGTGCTATCTACTGAAATTGCTTGCCATCTTCCGTAATTTATGCTGGTCTTCAGTCTTAGCAGTGTGCATAAATTCAGTGACACGTTGTCATTTCTCTCTAAATCATTGTGAAAAATCATTCCAGGTACAGCACCAGATCCAGGGCATTCTGTGTTTCTCCCTCTCCACTTTCCAGATCAGGATCTGAGGTGGATGACACAGCAGAAGAAAAATCACAGCCAGCAATGAGTGAAATAATGTCCCTCATAGTAAGAGTTTCATAGTAAGAAATTAGAATAGCTAATGTATTAGCATGAGCTTTGGCATGGCTGTTCAGCCTAGCAGTGTCATCCTAGGGGTGGTGGAGGCAAGGAGAAGCCAGCTTTCCTGAAGGCAAATGTTCCCCTTTTTCTTCAGGCAATTTCTTCAGAACACCTCATGATGAGCAAATGTAATGGAAAAGGGTTTAACCTTTAAGACACTGGGAGTTTAGCATTTGCTATTGTCGTGCAGAACTGTACTGAGATTATTTGTTTCCTATTGCTTAATCCATTTATAACGCGGCATACTAATCCACAATTTGTCATTTGATCCATTGCTCTGCTATGTGGAGCTCTGTCAAAGGATTTTGAAAACCTACTGACACTTTCTGCTTCCTTAATTTGCTGGCACTCTTTTGCAGTGTTTGAGGGAGAGAGCTGCAGCCCAGCTGGCCTGATCCTGCACCCCCAAATTAACCATGTTTGTGTTTGCACACAGTAAACATCCTCAGCACTGGGGCTGACCTTGCCTATGTTCCTTTCAGTCTCATATTTTTGAAGAGAGAAATCCTTTATTCTTGGAAAACACCCTTATTTTTCCACATTGCAGTCTCTTGTCAGTTGCTCTGTTTTAAAGTTTAGCTTCTGAATACTCCTGAATTCTTTTAACTTCATCGGCTTGGGTTTTCTCAAATCGCTCCAGTACCTTTTTTTCAGAAATGTTTATCTTTATAATTGCACAGTCATCATTTCAATAAATTTCCAAATCCCTCACTACAGTGAGAACAAATGTAAATAATAAATTCAGCTTCTTGAAAACGTCTTAATCCTTGTTAATTGCGTCCTTAATTCTGTAATGACCTGGAGGGCCTACAGAGACATGCAGCTTTATTTATGTTTAGTCTATTTGAATAATTATGTATTGTTTATCTTATTATCTTTGGCTGTTTGCTCCCTCTCCTCCCTCTGAATTACTATCTATTTACAGTTTACTTGTACTGAGCTAGTTTGGGCAGAATTTCTAACACTTCTATGTGAAAGCTCCCCCAGTGTTGTCCTGGAGGCAACGTCTCTGAAGTTCACAGCACCACACTCTTCTACTACATCAGCTCTCGCCTTGAAACAGCCTTTGAGGCTCTGGAATTTCTTAAAAAGGTTTTGTTTGCCTCAGTTCAATGTGATAAAGCAGTACAATGTGAAATTTCAGTGAGGCATTTGATTTTTTAAATATTGTTATCACTAACAATGATATTAGCCGGAAGGGTAATTTAAGATTGTCAGATACTTTCCTCCTGTCAGCTGCTCATAAATCCGTCATTTTAACCATCACAGGTGGCTTCTTCTAGGCTCTGTGTCCAGCTTACCTATTAAAGCAGTCTTTTTTTAAGGAGAGGAGCAGGCATTTTTGGAAGTGAGTTGGGCTGGGAGGTGAGGGAGGTGGTGAGAGTGGACCTGAATGAAGAGCTGGTAGGAAACACCAAGACTACCTGACCTAAGGACCAGGGCTGAAACCCAGCACCTGCAGCCACCAGCCTCCCATGGCTGCCTGCAAGGGTGACTTACAGCATTGCCCTCTTGGAGCTTGTGATTTGTACAGCTGAGGCTCAGGATGGGACCGCAAACTTAGTTTATATGTCCAATGTGAACTAGCAGTGAGACAAACCTGTAAGAATGCACAACTAGTTCACTACCTTGCCCAGCCTCTGATTCCAAGTAATTTCCATTTTTACTCATCACTGAGAAGGTCATGAGAGAAAAAAAATTCGACTAAGTTATCTTTGCCTTTTTTTTTTCAGCTTTGGTACACAACAGATTAATTAAAATGGAGAGAAAAATAATCTCTTCCTTTCTTTTGTCATGAGAACCATATGTGCTGTGTAAAGTAGAGAGTGAAAAGAAGCAAGTACTGTAAGTAGTGGATTATTTTATGTATTTCATGGGAAAAAATTCGCCAGCTCTTTTCAAAGCAAAGCATGCCTACAGTACTTTAAAGGGAAGTGGGAGTAAATAATAATAATTATATCTGAATTGGCTGAGGGCTAAATTCTCTAGATGCATATGGGTGTGACTGGGCAAAATGTTGTCTTGATGTTAACCTGACTGAAAATTGAACCTATTAAGACCAGATTCAGTTGCAAAAAGTGTTATGTTTGTTATTGTATATTCATGCAAGGATATTTGATTTTTGAATTTTTCTTACCTGAATACGCAAATTAGCTTACTCCTTATTAGCCTTTGTAGGAGCATATTCATATGAAAAAGTATGAGAATTTAATTTCAGTATTTCAGTCTTAAAGATCCCAAATGGCCAATGTAAATATTAGTGGAGAAAGTAAAATTAAAAAAAAAATTAATGACAACTAGAGTGTTTCTGGATTTTGCTCAGAAGTAGATGGGAAAGTGAATATGGGCCAGGGAAGGGAAAGAGCAGTAAGCTTATCTTTATCTGTGAAGTTATCTGAAGGGCAGAGGGGGATTATGTTATTGATCAAGGCCAATAGCCATGGTCATAAAGAGTAGTAAATAAGACCATTATTAAAGGGAGCTTATGATTAGAAAACTTTGAGAAGTGGGACATTATAGAAAAATGGAGGAAGAACTAAAGTATGAACAGAGTCCAGTCCTGTGTAGTAGAAAAGAGAAGTCTGCTGCAGCTCAACTGCAGCAGTCCTGGTGTTAATGAAAGCAAATCTTTTTTTTCAGCATCCAGAAATATATGGGTTAAAAATTCTTCCTCATCTGACAAGGTCTCAGCTAAACAGATCAAAAGGAGAAGGAAAACCAAAACACAAGCTCAGAAGTTGCCTTTGCCTTGTACTGGGAGTCAGAAAGTGTCAAAAGATGTGTCATATCTTAAAAGGCTAAATGAAAAGTTATAGTTCCTCAGTACATGAAGAAAGAAAAGCTTTATTGAAATAGTTTCTTTGTCGCATCCTATAAAAATATTATGAGGACAGCATGTATAAAAGAGCAAGAAAAACAGAGGTTACTGGAAATTCATGTAAAGACGAGTTTCTCTGTTTTATAGCATAACGAGAGAAAGACATCACTCTCAATACTAGTGTTTCCAATTATATGGGGGTTTGGGGTTTTTTAATAGTTTCTAGACTTTTCTGCTAAAAACCTATGGCACTTCCTGAAAGTGTTACCAGAGTAGCTGGTTAACCCATCCATCTTTCCTAACTTTGATTAACAAACATGAATATTCATATTCTCCAAAAATGTGGTTTTTGAAGTCAAGGGCCAAGGTTTTCTCTGATGGATTTTGACATAGCATCTGCAAGTAGTGACATACCAGGGGCCGTTCCTTCAGCAGCACTGTGCAAAGCACCCTCCCCTGCCACGAGATGAGTTGTGTGGATGCTCATCTACTCCAGGGCTGCCACTGCAAATTTCTGGACCAGTTTTCTATCAAGAGCGACCTTGAAAAATGCTGGAGAAAACAACTGGTTCTGTCACATTGTCCTCCCTGAGAATCCTTCTGCCAGTTGCAAAATACTGAAATTTCAGTAGTTCCAGCACTTCATCTTTTTGTCCCATTCACTGAGTTGGCTCCTGCTGAGTGCCAGGTTGAGATGAAAGTGGTTGACAGGGTTGGCCTGTACATAAGTTCTGTAAATCTGGGAGAATTTCTTACTCCACCCCTTGTTCCACTGGAAGTACATGGGTAGGACTGAGGGAGCTGAATGAAACTACCTTCGGTGCTTTTTTGGGGAGCAAGCATAGCAATATTTCCCCCTGAGGCACAGGTTACATATGTGAGCTAGAACAACACACAAATCTACCCTTCATTGTTTTGAAACTTTGAATGTGTGCTGAAAAAGGTGAGTGGGAACCATTTAATTCTAAATATCCCAGTTGAGTTTAGACCTTCCTTCAAGATAGTTTTGGCTGCCACTTTTGGGGCCTAATTTGCTGAAGAACCCTGCTATTCACCCTGAAAATTAGGGTGAGATGAAAACTAATCAAAGCAAGGGAGTACTCAGGTGGTTTTCTGGGCCTGTTTAGGGCTGTGCTAGTGCTGGTGAGGAGAATGGCCATTGTCTTCGTGCCTCATGTAGCAGACTCCCCCCTGCCAGCAGCCTCTACAGCCGTGTTGCACGGTCAGAGCTGGCTGGATGAGAAGACTTACAGTGTTTCTTAGAAAGAGCCCAAGATTGTTACTAGAAGGACATGCAGAATTCGTAAGTTGCATTAGCCTATGTTCGTACTGAATGCAAACACAATAAGGATTTTGGGGAGCTAGGACATGGGTGTCCTCAAGAATCCCAGCTCAAATACAGAATGGACCCTTTTTCTAAACTATGACCATGTTGAAAATGTCTTAGTTCAGTTAAAGAAGGAGGAATTCTGCCTTCAATTAGATAAATTCTGCCTTAAAATTCTTCATGGTTTTTAGCATTGCTTACTCACTGATACCAGTGCAAATTGGATGTTAGGTCACTTCTGAAATGGGGATGATTT
Source organism: Lepidothrix coronata (assembly GCF_001604755.1). Classification (NCBI taxonomy): domain Eukaryota; kingdom Metazoa; phylum Chordata; class Aves; order Passeriformes; family Pipridae; genus Lepidothrix; species Lepidothrix coronata. The sequence continues at coordinate 11,406,645 of NW_016690184.1, forward strand.
GTATCAGACATGCACTGGAGAAATGACTTAGCAGCCCACTGGAAAGCCTGTCCCATTGACTTCACCAGGAGTTAAATGACTGTAACTGGAACTACTTCTGACTTCAGAGACCTTTGTGAACACCATGCATTTACCCATCGACTGCTACACTTTATTATTTTTTTAGCAAGACTAGAAAATGGGATAGTCATCTATTAAGATATATCAAAAATACTGTGTTTCTCCTCTTTGTCTAAGCACTGCAAGCTCTCCTTCTCTTCTTCCCAGCCAAGGAAATTCTGCTACAGTGCATAACTAAAACCAGGTATTTCTGCAATTTTTACGCTACTGATACGTACTCTGGAGCAATTGCTACGTGTCCTTCTCCCAGCTGAAAACCAAGTAAAAGCAACCCTAACCATAATACTGGTAAATAATTAGTTATGACTTCTGTTAACAAAGCTTTTTTACACACAAAGTGGAGAAGCAGCAGATTGTGAGTGTTGTTAGCAATGTGTTGTCTTCTCACTATTATTAGAGTGGCATTTCATCACCTCATTTTATTTGTTCCATCTGTTTCATGCCAGCTTTGCTATAATGCTACCTCAAGAATACTGTGATTGTTTGTTTTATTGATATCAGAAATAAATATAAAATGTTCTTGGAAGTACCATAAGGATGTAGAGTTTTATGGGATTACAGTAAAAGCAAGCAAGCTGTGAACAGAGACACAAACTGCTGCAAGATACAGGATCCCTGGAAGAAATGAGTTAGAGGTTATTAAGGGAGAAAGGAGAAGAAAGATGTTCTTGTGACTAAGGCACTGGACTGATACTAAAGAGGTCTGGTCTTTGTTCCTGGATACATTATTGGATTCCTCTGCGACCTGTGACAAGTCACTTAATCTCTCATTGCCTTAGTTCTTCACCACTAAAATGGAAGTAAATAAAATTTCTTTACCTCACCAATATATTTCAGAGAAAAATCCATTCAAAAGTTATGAAATGCTCAGCTGTTAAAGTGATGAGCACAGGGGAAAATGAGTAAATCAATGAATTCTAACTCTGCTTGTGATAAGTGTAGCGAGACATTTCTCTGGCTAGTGAACGTGGTAAGAAGACAAACACCAGCTTTTTCCTAGTCAGAGAAATATCAATGACCAGTTTTGTGTGAAGTCATAACAAAATCTGAGATATTTTTAATTATATGTCAGTAAAGAGAAAAAAACCCAACATATAAACCCCATCTTTTTCTTATTACATCAAGGTAGAAAAGACCCAAGAGAGGAAGTGATATATGTGCTAACTGTATCAAATGAAAACTTAAATAGAGGAAATGTACAACTTTTCTATCACTGGAAAACTTTAAAAGATTAAAACATAGATTAGTTTGACTTTTTACTGCCAGGTACCTTGCACAGTCAGTTGCATCCACTAATATTGTGAATAACATGCCTCACGTATAACTGGTTGTATTTTATATTCATTCCCCTTGCACCATAAACAAAAGACTCTAGGCATGGAGAATCCATTTCCCACAGATTTCCAGCATATCACAACCTGTGGATGTTGCTTTACTCTTCAGTACCATGTTTGTCACCAAAGCTAGAGAGATATGAGGTAAATTCTATTTGTGAATCACACCCAGAAAGCTTCCTAATCCGAGGTAACTACTACCTGATGCTGTATGTGTTTGCAACTGATAAGGAAATCTTTTAAATTTCCTATTATCTTTGATTAGATATGGGTTTCAGTTTTGATTTAGTGTTAGGCACCTACTGTGAGGAACAAAGGAGGTGTCACAGATAACAGAGAAATAATTGTTTTTAAAAGTGAGATCCCTAAGAGAATAAAAAGCAGGCTGTTGAATTTCTTTTCATTTTATTGATTATCCTTTCACTATGATTATCCATCTATGGAAACATATGCTTTCAAAGGAGATAATATTATCTGTGGATGACTAACATGCATCTAAATTTTCCATTGTTACATACCAGTGACATGTCTTTAAACCAGACCCTTCTCCTGGAACGTGTTCAATGCCAATGACACTGACGGGTTTCCCTTTACAATGAGGACAAGCGGTTTTCTTTGAATCACTCTGTTCTTCCTTCATGGCTCACGTGTTTGAAAATTATTTGCAGGCAGATGCTGGCAATTTCCTGAAGAAACTTCATGGTTCATTATCTCCCTTTATGATAGCAGCAAAATAAATCGCTGTAGAGTCAGTTAATGTGATAGAAAATGTTCACGTTTCCAATAATAATAATAATAAAATCTCAATCCTGCTTTCTAAACTCTTCCAAAATACTTTCCAAATCACTTCCCTTTCTGCTGTTGCACAGAGATACTAAATATTACTTTGTGCTAAGTAGAACAAAGGTTATCTCTGCGATGCAAATACTGCTGGTTTATGATGCTGCTTAAAGAGATTCTTCAGGAAAAATAATGTGCATAATTTAGTGTGACTGCTGGATGAGCAAAGGAGAAACAAGGGATGGGGCTTGTTGCTTCTGCTATGTGCTGCTTGCTAAGTCCCGAACATGCTTTGGAATTACAACATGCGATGGAATATCAGTCAAATACATGCTCACATTTTCCCTAGAGAGGGATGGATGTAATATAATAAGCATATAACTACTGTGTATATTCTGGTGATCATAAAATGAGTATCAGCCCTACAGTAAGGAAGAAAGAACAGACAATCAGGCTTTTCCAAGTTCCAGTGTCTTTGCCATGCTTGATATTAGCACTATGTGGAAGTAGCTATGCTGGTTTCCATTTTCCTGAATGTCCTGGTGGCAGAGTCTCCAAAGAGGCTTTAACTGAGCTGACTCTCATGTTGAGAGGGAAATAATATCAGGGGTGCTTTGGGGTTCGCTCCTGCCAGTCTGGAGGTGGATTTTCTGTGGGGCTAAGCTTGGATTCTGGACCATGTTGGCACAACCTTTATGTATTATCGTAGCTTATGACTCTCAAAAGGGCAAAATGCAAGAAGGTGGACAAAAATATTCACTGCAAGTGAAGGGGAGGAGCATTAACTAAAGTGGATTCTCTTGATCAGCACAGAAGATGTTGCTCAAACAAGAAAATGAAGGTGGTATAGCCAAATGTGTCATGACCCAATACAGGAAAATTATTTTGAAAAATCAGTGATAAAGGGCTTGCATGGGAGTCAAACAGATGATAACCCTCTATTTTGAATGATCAAGCAACAGGTTCTCTAAGTAGTCGTGGCTGCACCCAGGATGGGCAGGTAGTTATGATCTCTGTAATCCATGTGTGTATCAATAAAGCACGCAGGTAGCAAATCATAATCTCATAGTGAGCAAATCATTCTAAAGAGGAGATTTGCATTCTGAAATTATGCCCTAATCCAGAAGATAAGTCTTCTATAGCCTGTGTTTACCACATGTAGCACATGTTTAACTCTGGTTGATGTGATTTCACTTACAGTTGAGGTTAATACCACAGCTCAAACTCTAGGGGTACACAGAGATGAGCGGTGTTTCAAAGGATGTATCACTGGACTGGCTGACCATTTCAGATGAAAGAAAGAAATTGGATTTCTGGGGTTTGGATGAAGACAGGGCTTGTGTCCTGTTTCTTATTTTTTTCCATTAAGCCTGATCAGTACATAAAGGAGTAGAATCAAAATGCAGATCTGTAAGTTCATCGCTGAGATGAAAGAAGACACTCAGCATGAAGGCACAAAGGCACAAGAAAGAAAGACAGGGAAGTAAAAAAAGAAGCAAAAGGCAAAACTTCAGTAGAAAAATCCAAAGCATCAGAATGGCTGATTTCAGCTTTAGAGAGTTGCCCTGAGCATACATTAAACTGGGTTCAGCTGCTCTATGTACCATCAAATATTTCATATTAATAATTAACCAGTCACTGGCTGTCAGACCAAGATTCAAATGGATGGAAGGGGAGTTTGGGTCACATTCCCTAGGACTGAGAGTCTTAATGAAGGGATGGCTTTACTACACTGTTGAGGAATGATGAAATATTAGGCAGAAGGATTAAGGGATATACATCTTGAAGGATCCTTCCATGCTTGCTCCCCCATAGGAGCATATTTCATTTTCTCTTTTTATTCTCCTTGCTGATACACTGCCAATGTGTACACATAAAGGGCTTGATCTTGCCTGCCAAATGTGATGTACCCCAATGTACATGTCTGGAAAATTAGCTTGCGTATATGCAAACTCAACAGCAAAGGTGCTGTGTATCAGGGACATGACTGCATGCAATGACTGTTACAAATAAGAGTGCTTGGTGTGTCTTTGCTGGACACATTCTCATTTAGCAAGGTGATTTTTAAACCTGTGCATAATTCCCATGTGTGAGAAATCAGAATTCACTGAAATCTCTTGTGATGCTTTGTTCTGGCTTTAGATTTTCTCCCCAGCACTCCTGTTCACCTTCAAACCTACTTGAACATGATCATAAATGATAGACTACAAGGCACTGGGTTTATTGCCTTTCCATCGATCACTGATGGGTGGTTACAACTCATGCCATCACATGAACAGCTTGAAATGGCACAGTTAAACCCCGAGCTTTCCTTGTTACTCTTATGAAGGGGAGAATGAGTCCAAAGGGACACCAAAAGCCTTTTGCAGCCTTGGCTGCAGGACCAAAAGTGGCCACTGCTAAAAAGAATAGCCCCACAGGAAGCAACAAGCATGACTTAAGAAAAAAACTGAGGAAACAACAGTTTCTTCAAGATCAACTGAAAATGTTTATGAAGTTGGGCTGTCATTTGCATCTCCGGCTTGGGATGAAAAATGAACATAAAAGCTGTGCAGAATTACCTTTTTTCTAGTCTTTCAGAAGGACAAACAAACACAATGACAAACTCTGAAAGCCCAGAAGAAAAAGTGGCACATTTCAAAAAGCTAATTACAATTTTTTCCCTTAGAGATTAATCCACTGACTGTAATTAAGCTCCCCCTATTTTTGAGATCTTGGCAAGATCTAAGAAAAGTGTGAGCAAATGAGAGAGTGCCCTTGCTAGCCAAGCAGATTTTTTTACTAAGCTCTATCAGCCCTAATTAATAGACCTTTGTGTAAGACCAACGAGAAATCAGATTTCCAATAGAACTGAATCAAATGGCCTTGGCTACCTCTGCACACACGGTTTGTTAGGAGCCTGGCTACAGCCAGGATTTACACATTCAGAGGATGAAAAGGAGGCATAGAGGGGAGGCAGGATGAACAAGCTCCCCCCGCCCCAACTCCTTCTTCTCCTTCACTGCTGCTTTGTTCTGTTTGTAATCTTACCAGATGGCTAGAGCAGCCTAGAGAAGAGATTGCCTGAAACAGGCAGGTGATGAGGCCAGCAGCAGGGACTCTGTCGGTGATTGAAGAAACTGATACAGCTCTCTAACCCTTGCTGCTAACAAAAAGCTTTGTTATTCTTTAGCTCACAGCTACGTTGCGTTTTGTGCCTTTCTGATGGACAAGAAGGATGTTAGAAGCCAGATCCTCAGCTGGCATGAGTGAGGATAGCATCACTAACATCCCTAGAGCATGGCTGATCTGTGCTAGCTGCAGCTTTAGCCCTTAATTGCTGCACAGCCCAGCTCTACTCTTCTCCTTATGGCTTCTCCTATAAGTATGCAGGCATGCTACTTTCAGAGCAGGGAGGATCTAGCCCTTTCCAACAGCTGTACCTGGCAGACAACATGTTTTTCTTTCCACCCACACCAGGATAATGCTGTGGGCAAACAGCGGTGCAACAGAAACTGAACTGGGTCACAGAGAGCATTCAGAGATCCCCAGAAATCTCTAGAGACAATATTGACTATGCCAACACCACCCTCAAGAGCAGACTTGACTCTTTTCCATATTGCGAGTCTGTAAGCGCAGTGTCTGCCTGGATTCAAGGTTTGCTTTCTGCAGCAGCTGCAAAGACTGTGCTTGCCTGAGCTTGCTCCATGGGATGCTCCCAGGTGCATCCAAAGAGTCCAAGAGCAAACTGTTTGTGAGGCAGCTGTACGGACTGAAAGTGGGTGGGATGTGGGGCAAAATATGTTAACAGCCACTCTGGGGCTGGTTTTCAAAGCCACCACCAGCTCTCTTCATTTCAGGGATCCTTTGTAATACAGATCAAAAGCATAGCACTGCCAGGAAAGGTTGAAGCAGCTCATTCTCTATTTCCATCGCAGCCCCCAGAAGTGTGAAGAATCAGCTATTTAGAAAAAAAAGCCCAAACCAACACCCAACCTGTCAGGTATTTGATTCCATGCAATGTATTTTCTGACCCTACTCTCATAAAAGTTAATAGTGAAAATCCTGTTGACTTGAATGGGAGCAGAATTGGGTCCTGCACTGCACTGTAAGAGCAGAATAAGGCCCACAGCACTTTTCAGTTATTGTACAGTCAAAGACCCAGCTTTGTCAGTTCTTTGGTTTGCGGATCGTAAGGCCATACAAGTTCTAGTATTTACCCACAATGCACGAAACAACAATAGAAAGTTTGTAGTTAAAAAAACAAACTGAAAGCTGCAGAACAAAAGGCTGAAATACCATAAAAATAAGGTAAGGCATATTTTTCATAGCTAAGCTTACATACAGTATAAATGTACTTTGCTTGGTTTTTTTTCTTTCTGCAGAATTCAGCATTGAATTTTAAAAATGGAGAAACTACTGTTCTTTTCTTAATCCTCATTATAATTATCTATAAATCCTTTTTGAAACTGTTTTTTTTAGTAGGACCTTAGTAGTATCAGTTTCTCCCTCCATATTGTTGCCAAACACTATTAAGACTTCTTGTATATCTTTCAGAAGTGGAAGTGCTTCTACTTGAAATGTAGAAGTGTTTATTTGAACCAAGAACTCTTGAAAAAAGGTAAAATTTGAACACAGACGTCTCACGTAGTAAGTTTTTCTGTGGTAGTTTGAGAACTTTCTTTTACAAATGTACTGATCAGGATGGGAAGAACATTACCAGTTCTTTTTACCCCTACCTACCACATCATATTTGTTTCTTACCTGTGGTCATCTTGAAATAGGAGCTACAAGATCTTCTACAGAGAGAAGTTAAAGGTGTTAAGAAAAAGCTGACCGTCTTACAAAAGGCCAGAAATACAAATGCTCTTCTGAAAATTCTCCTCGATCTGGCCAATATCACAGCAAATCTTTCAAGCTTTGGCAGTGGAGTTAAGTTGCTCGGGGGACACGAGAAACAAAGAAAGAGGCTAGCAATTTGTCATGGCCAGGAGCAGGAGAACCAGAACATTATCATCACATCTGAAGGTATTGAATCACCACCAGGTGCTGAATCAGACACCTGAATGAAGAACCTGCAAGAACCAACTGGAAGAGGGTATATGCAGGTGGTGGAATGGGAAATTGATAAATGCTTTTCCTTTCTAGCCAGACAAACCTCAGAAAAGCCCAAAATGGCCTCCCAGCTTGTCCCAGTAAAGACAGATGATGCAGAGGATCATCAACCCAGAGGGGCTGGCAGTGCATACGGCTCTTGGAGACACAGGTGGATCCCACAGCAGTTTTCTGCTTTCTAGAATTGAGGGGCAACATCACAATAATAAAGGACACTCATGTGGGCATCCCAGATTTATGTATGTGGTGGAGATCTGCACTAGTGACATTAGCTTCATGTAAGGCACAGTGACAGAATGGTACCTTTTAGACCATTACAGATCCTAACCAGGCTGTCTGAGAGGTTGTAGGCTACACTTTCAAGTGGTGAATTAAAGAGGTGTTGGTATTGGCAAGCATTTATTAAAGTGCATCTAATCTCACGTGCTCTTAATCTTTCTATTTAATGTGCAGTGAAACTGCATTATCACTTGCACCTTCCTCTTGGGACACACCAACTAGACTCCTTTGGCCAGTAGCAACATTTTCTGAGTTTCCAGAAATGATGAATTATTTCTTAATGCAGAAGTGCTGTGGTTTCACTGCAGTCACAAAAGCAGATTAAATTAGTATTGACCTTGGTGCTGCAGTAGCCATGCGGGTATCAGGAGAACATATGACAACTCTGCATACTGTTTCTTATTCTGCTTGAAGAAGATGAGATCATCTCTGACCTAAAAATTGGCAGCTGTGCCTGCACCAGTGAAATCAGCCTGGTTTCATTGACCTTGTAAAGAAAGTGCCAACATCTATCATGTATATTTGGAACTTCAAAAGGAAGAGTTTTCCAAGACTCAAACCTCTTACTGACATAACCACTGTAATGTGGGAACCATTACCTCAAACTGAGGATTGTTTCATGCTATCCTACTGGCATCCCTCAGCCTTGCTTCTGCAGTCACATGGGGAAGTTGTGCTGCTGGAAAGATTTCCAGGCTGAAAGGTACATGGACAGTAAATAATGCGCAGTGATGTGGAGAGCTCAAGGAATCATTCACATAGCTTGGGATTAAAGGGCTGGAGGCAATAAGAAGGTGGTTTTGTCATACTAGGAAACAAATTTTTAAGTGAGGTAAGGGTGCACTGCTACTCGCAAATGGTGGATGTGAAAGTTTGATCTCGAAAAGGTAGACATTTTCAAAGAGGTTTTTGTGTTGTAAGTGGGGTGGAGCAGAAGGATATATGCAGCTCAGAAGAAGTTATAGCCAGGAGTAGAAACCTCTGAAGTACAGAAAAAGGTGCATGAAGCAGCATCTGCTAAAGATCAAAATTTTAAATCAGCCTATTTAGATTACTTATAGCCAAGAGGATGAAAGGAGTGAGTCAAGGTGCTCAGGGCTTGAGCAAACCGGGATACTTGGGCAGTGAGCGAGCAGTGTAATTCAGGGAAGTATAAGACCCTGGTCAAAACAATAGAAGACTGAATTCAGGACTCTACAAACTATAAACTAAGCTCTAGTTACATCTAAAATGATAGCAAATGTAAGTCAGTATGTTTTCAGGTATGGTATGTCTCATCACACAAACTTGTTGCCCTTTTTTGACAGGATTACCAGCCTGCAGACCTGCATCGATATATATGTATATATATATACATATATATATATACATACATGTATATATATATACATTTACACTTCTCAAACCCATTTGACTTAATACCACATTATCTTTTGATTGAAAAACTTGCATAGAACGAAGAGCCCTTTCTTATAAAGTGGTATTGAACAGAAGGACACAGGGGTCATTGTGAATAATTACCAATTCACAAGCACTTAACACAATGTCATGGGAAAAATTTGCCAATGCAACCCATAGATGTATAATGAAGGAATATGAAATAAAAGAAGGAAAGTGATTTCAAATTAATGGTCATTATTACTATACTTTGTCCACTTCTCATTTTCATGTTTCAAGAAAGACGTTAAATACTGCAGAGAATTCAAAGGACAGCTACAGAGATGACCCAAAGGCTAGAAGACAAGCTCCAAAGATAAGGCTTATGCAGGATGAGAGGAGACTTGATCTGTGTTTATAGATATTCACACAGAGAAATGAGATCTAGGGTGGTGTTTTAATGTTGTATATAAAAACATAATAAGATTCAGTATCTGTAAGCTGAAGTTAAATGAATTCAACCTCGAAATAAAATCAGCTTCCTAGCAGTGGTGGTAAATAGATATTGAAATAGCTTACCACAATGGTGATGGGCTTGACACTGCTTCGTGTCATTAGGATGACATCAGCAGCATTTCAGAATGATGCATCTTTATGCCACTGCTGTCAGAAGGTCTATGGTGATACAACCATTTCTGTATTTGGGAAGGAGCAGGCTGAACCCCACACCTGAGATCAACTGTAGCTGTGATTGAGGCAGGTTGAGGAGGGATGTAGTTCTTGGGTGGCATGAAGGGTTGAGAGCCAGGTTGGTAACTCAGGGCTGTGTGTCAGGGGCAGAAGTTTGCTGCTGGGCACATCTGAACATTACCCCCTGATTACTTCCCATCTGCAGTGGTGGTCACATACATTGCAGGAAATCAGTATTCTCTTGCATTGGGCCTGTACCTGAGAGTCCCAAGGCTCAATTTAACTTTTCAGACTTTGTGTTGCTCACATTCTTGAGACTACATAAGTTTTATATAGAGGAATAAATTATTCATGTTATAAGAAGTATTAGGAAGCTAAACCAATTTAAGTTCTAAGTGATGATGAACTTCATGGGTGGAAGTTTAAATAAATAAAAACAAGGTTTGACAACTATTTGTAAAGCATGGACCTGTGTGATTCAGACCAGGGAGCACAGTGGTTTTCACAAGCTGGCCTGAGGGCCATCCATGCAAGCAAGCCAAGGCTCAGTTTTACGATACTACTAAGCTGATGCAGCCAATGCCTTGGAAATGCCCTGCTGCCTCTGGTCCTTTGTGGTCCCACAGCTTACTGCAGCATCACCATGTATGTTTTGCTGACCTGGCCCTGCCGTGACCTGACCAGAACAGAAAGCCATGAGAAAACTAACCCCAAAAGAGCCTCTTGCTAGTTCAGCTCCTGTATGGCAGAACCCTGACCCCATAAGAATGCCAGTGCTCTGGAGCAAAGAGGACAGGAGTAACTCATGGGGATGATGAGATGGAGGGTTGCCCATTTTGGTGAAGGTTTGGCTTAGGTATGATGTCAGGTTATGCTCAAAAGCCACCTGGGTCCACCCATGCCACCTCCTAACCTCAGAAGAAGACCTTGCCATCATGGGGTAGATTTTTCAAGGGACATAGTTCAAGGAATCACAGAATGGGTAAGGTTGGGAAGGGACCACAGTGGGTCATCTGGTCCAACCTCCCTGTTCAAGCTGGCTCATCCTAGAGCACATTGCATAGGATTGCATCCAGACAGCTCTTGAGGATCCCCAGTAAGGGGGACTCCACAAGCTCTCTGGAAAATCTGTTCCAGTGCACGGTCAGCTGTACAGTAAAGAAATTCTTCCTGATATTCAGGTAGAACTTCCTGTGCATCACTTTCTGCCCATTGCCTCTTGTCTATTGCTCAGCACCACTGAGAAGAGCCTGGGTACATCCTCTTGACACCCTACCTTGAGATACTTACAGACATTGATGAGATCTCCTCTCAGTTGTCTCTTCTCAAGGCTGAACAGGGCCAGCTCCCTCAGCTTGTCCTCGTAAGAGAGATGCTCCAGTCCCTTAATAATCTTTGTTGCCCTCTACTGGACCCACTCCAGGAGCTCCATGTCTCTCTTGTACCAGCAGCCCAGAGCTGGACACAGCACAGGGTCAGATCAGACCTCACCAGGACTGAGTAGAGGGGCAGGATCACATCCCTCAGCCTGCTGGAAATGTTCTTCCTAATGCATCCAAGACTGAGTAGAATTGGAGTAGGCGATATTGTCCTGTCCTTTCCAACCTAACTTGGCCCACTTCTGCAGCAGTGATGGAAAAACATCAGCTGACAGATGAACAATGACAACAGAGACAACAACACGTTATGTCAGTCTCACATCAAACATGGAAATGTTTAGACCCAGATGTTGGAAAAGATACAAAATAGGGTTTGTCCTGAGCTCCCTTGACTAGCATGTTGTAGACAGTGCTGGCTCAGCTACCTGGGTTCCTTAGCAGTGTCTCTGAACAGCTCTGCTTTCTTCTAGTAAATCTGTGTTCATATAGATCAGGTTAGGAGAGGATCTAATAGTTCTAGCAGACATACAGGGTATCTAACAGACATAGCCACAGTTGGATTTGTTGTTTGTTAGCAATCAGTGCTTATATGTACATAAATGCACAAAGACACCTTACTCTGACATTTTTCTACTGGGATCATAAATTTATATTAAAGTATTTCTATTATAGTCTGTTTTTCTTGGCTTGAAAATATCAGAGTATAATTTAATCCTCCCCTCTCACTGCCTCTCTTTTCTGTTCCTCCTGTGAAGAGAAGAAGCTTGCAGTAAATAGTGGCCAGAAGATGCCCGGAGGAAAGCACAGTCCCCCCTAAATAGGAAATGAAACAGAAAGCTGCAATCATGAAAGAAAGGGCTAGGAAATATTTTAATAACATTCTTCAAAAAGTGTCTTGTGAACACTCACAACAATTTAATCCTCAAGTGTTTAAGTTCTCCTGAAACATTACATCTTCTAAAGGGGAAAAGAGATACCTTTCTTCTCTAGTGCTTCTAAACCTTCATGATTTTCAGCAGTACATTTTCTCATAAAGCTAGTACATGAGAAAGAAAAAACAGTCCACACCCCTTGCAAAAGGTTATACCAACATCATCCCATGTGGTTTACACCAACACTATCCCACGTTGCTTGCAGTTATCATTAGAGTTCCTTTCTTAAAGTCACTCAGAACAGCTCTCAGGCGCTGATTGCTCTTGTCTGAAGGGCTGACTGGGACACTGGTACAAAGCAAATGTTGCAGGTTTGGTTGTTTTACAATTTGCTGGTAAAGCTGCATACAGCTGCACAATGCCTCCAGATATGACCAGACTTGCTGACTAAAGGCCCCTGTCTGAAAAATTACCTTCCAACCCTAAGCTTGCCGCTCTCCAAAGGACAGCACATGCTGGATTTGAAGTGAGGGAGGCCAGTGGGCCACAGTTCCTCTCCTAGCCCTGAGGCTGCTGGGGATCTGCAGCAAGAATTGCCTTGAAAGCTGGACTCTGGACTCCTCTGCACCCCACTGGACTCCCAGCCCTACAGTGCTGGCCACTATAGGAAAGTAAAACCCCGAACAAAAGGCACATGTTAAACTATCCTAGTGAAGAAAGATATTCTGCAGTGCAGGAAGCAAGCATGTACTGGTCAAGGAATTAGATTACTCAAGGTGGTGACTCACGCAGTAACTATTCAGTGTTTGTGGTTGAAAGGGAAACCTTTGCCAGAGAATGACTAAAATCCATTGGCACAGGCTCTAAAGGAATCATGACTGGGCCTAAATGGCTGTGTACGCAAGTGAGTTATTTTTCCGCCCCTTTCCACTGAAGCAAGGCAGAGGAAAAAAAAAACCACACCATCCCTGTTTACGTAGGTTATTACAATGCTGAAGTTGCCTCGGGGGGCCTTTCCAGCAGCCGCTGTCGCTGGGGCCAGGTTCAGGCTTACATTTCCCTGTTCAGGCTGGGCTGTGATTTTTGTGTTCATTTTAAAGGCTTCAGTTGGCATTGTATAGCTAGCTCCAGGGCATTAATTCTTGCTTCGCTGAGTGGTATATAGGAGGAGAAAGAACAAATTCCAGGATTTCGCAGTTTTGCCGCAGAAATGAAAAACAGAATGACTGGCTTTTGCAGACTGCACCGAAATAATCTGGGACTAATCTCAGCTCTATCACTGCAAGCTGCTGAGTGTGGCTGTGGCTTGTTGCTCAGCATCTGACAGGATCAAACCAAAGTAATTTCAAATAACTCAGAGAAAGTACCACTAATGTATGCAAAAATCAAGAAGGACATGGAGTGATTGAGAGATAAATGAGATGCCTTTTTTCTTCCCACTGCTCTCCAAAGTTGTTTTCATATTACCCTTTCCTTTGTTTAATTCTGAGATCCCCAGTGCCCTGATTTTTTTCTTCCTTACAGCCTAGCAAACCTTATTTACTGTCTTTGTCAAAGGTCAGTGAAGTATTTCAGTGGCATGGCCTGTCAGCAAATATGCTTAGAAGAACTTGAGTGTGTTTGGTTGCTTTTGTCAGTTTTTGTGGCTGTAAGGGAACTATGCAGTAAGGCAATAGCCTGGCATGCACAGATGTGTATTTCCCTCCAGTAAAGGTTAAAACACAGCGCTGGCATCATTCAGAAAAGCCTTCCCACACCTGCTTTTCATTTCCTTTTGCTATTTCTGGTAATGAAAATTGGAAGTGTTGCCATAGATTTGGAGTCTAGAAGGCCTTCTACACTTTTTTTTTTAAAGACGAGCTGGGATTAAATCAATATTTAAGACTCAAAAAGATGAAACCAGAGAATTTCTGGAAGGAGAAGAAAAGGAAAAAAGCCTGCTTTCATTTATTATTTTTCTAATACAGCTGGGAAGCTCAAGTTGCCTTTCATTCCTTTCAAACCTCCACTGCTTTTGCACCAGAAAATCCACTATGTGCTGGAGCTGCCCCTTTCTAGAGTTTAACATGGAAACAACAGAACTGCAGTCTGTTTTGCGACAAACCATTGAGCTTCCTGTAGCAACAAATTCCTTTCCAGCACTTTCTTCCCCTGCTCACCAATCAGTCTTTTGTTCTTTGTCTTTCAAAGCTTGGCTGTGCCGCCTGAAGGAAAGGGGTTAGCCCAGCCAAATGCGCTTTTTTGCTGCTTCCACTCCCATCCCCCGACTGCTACTGAGACACCCCCTTAGACTCTGGCAGCAACTAGAGGGCATAAGTCCTCAAGGAGATCCTTGATCATGTCTCCCCCTCCACTACTGTCACTTGCTTCGGCAAGGATCTCTGGGTGTGTTCTGTTTTTCTGGGTGGGATTTCTCAACCCCCTGAGGAAGAGCAGTACCAAATTCCCACCAGCCCTGGCAAAAAAACCTGCTGCCTTAATGTCTCTGTAAACAGTGCAGACAAAACCCTCAGGGCAACACTGCACATAAGTTCATAGCTCACCTGACCGTTTAGAGTATTGCCCCAGAACTTACAAAGCCCAAGCTTCATCTTGTGCTGCCTCATTTGGAGAAACCACTTTGAAAGCTCTCCTCCCATGGGATCCCACCTCTCACAACAGAGTATGGAACATAACAACTGGAATGTCCTTAATAGAGGAGGTTAAGACTCAACCAAAATGGTCATAGTTCGGCAGCAAGGGCAGCCTGTGTACATGGCAAGTGTCCCGCATCCATAACCTGCTGACATCAAATGTTTGGGGCAGTGAACACAGCTGATTTCTCAGCCACTGCTGTGTCTGTGGGCTAATGGGCGCACAAAGCTGGGAGAGGGCAGGAAAGCTCTTTGCCTCCTGTAAGAAATGCCTTGGCAAGTTTTGGCAGACAGCTCCAGGCGAAACTTCCCAATGGAGCAAAGGACATAGCTGTCTTTGAGGGGCTTTGCCTAGTTTGCTCTTGGCACTAATGGCCACCCACTTTCACAGGGCTGATTCCTCAATCCCTGCTCACCTTGCCAATGTTTCTAGAGACCCCTGTTCAGCTTTTCATCCTCTATATGTAGCCTGGAATGTAGGGAATGTGGGTTTCTGCCCTGGGGCTTCATTTCCTATAAATCTGAACTGCTAAATCAGGCAGCACTGAGTCTGGAGAATATTTAGCCTCAGGTGTGCCAGCACCCTCAGGCATGTTTGCGGATGTCATCGTTTGACTCCAACCTCCTCTTTTCCTGACAATGCTTTTACTCCTCCAGAATTTTTGGTCAAATGATAGACATGTGGTGTCTGCATCCATAAGTGGCATTTTGAACATATGTGAATGTGTAGATTTGAGTGTTTTGTTTCCATCCTGGATGAGATGATCTCCAGAGATTCTACCTACCTCAGCACCTCTGTGTTATTCGGGTGTGGGATTTTATATATGAAGCGACATTTCTGCTCTTCCTACTCTCTCCACTTTTAAATCCCTTTTGGTGCCTCTCCATGCTTTTGCACTCCATTAAGGTTATTAGCACACACTTAGGAAGAGCATAGTTTGGCTTACCCACTCTGAGAGCATCTCATCTAAATGGGAGTTTCATAGCAGGTCTCAAACCCCGCAGGTCAGTTTAGTGTTTTCCAGACACTGCACGTTCTCTTTTAGCATTCATAAAGCAGACTGACTCCGTCACTTTATCTCAGAGCCCAGGAAGGTATTCTCTCTGCTACCTAATATCCTTATTTTAACATGTAGGACAGAATCCCGATTGCTATATACAAAGATCAAAACTAAAGATGACAGGTTTTGAAAAAATAAGCAGGCTCTGGTCCCCAGTTAAGTGCAGCACTGTGCTTAGCTCCAGGGAAAGCAGGAAGGATGCAGAAAAGTGATCTCCACTGAGGCATTCCTTTACAACATGTTTTGTATCTCATCTTTTTTCTCCATCAGGGTTTTCTCCGTCTTTTTTAAACCACAGTGGATTGTGTGTGCTCCTTTGAAAGAAAGATGCAATTGTTAATCAGTATTTGGGATGCTTAAAGAAATCTAACAGCAGAAGCTTTTGACTTTGGCAGTATAAAATTGTCCCCATTTACTCATGGTCTCATTTTTTTTGGTAATATATGCTGAAAGTGCTCTAACATCCCCCATCACTGTAAGGATTCAGGCTTTAACCAGCAACCCTATCCTTTCTGCCTTTGGCACTATTTGCTGAATAACCATCTGCTGTCATCAAAGTCCTGGTGAAGAATTGTGTGCTCTGCAGTGCTGAGTGGGTGACATTTGGCACTACCAGCCATGGAAATACCCAAAGCAGTGCCCATACAAAACTGGAGCCCCAGGCAGCATATCTATCACAGACTGGGCGGAAAGCTGAGGGAAACACTGAGAACTCCAGGTGCTGTGAAGGGCTCCGGTGATGGATATTGCCGCTGTCCGCCTTGTCTGTGTTCTCAGATGAAATGTTTTCCTCACGGAGTGCCCCATGTGATTAGTCTTGCCTTGAGTATTACTGGGATATGACATCATCTTCTGTGTTTGGCCTTTCAAATAAATGACATTAGCAGGAAATAATTGCTGTGAATAAAAATGATATGCTGTCTAAACTAATTTTTTAGGAGGGAAAAAAAATGAGCAAATGGCACTTGGTCAAGAACACTCATTTGTGCCAATGAAGATGCAGAAGTGCCGTATTTGACCTCCTGCAGCAGAGTGTTGCTGCTCCTTTGCTTCAGGTGCTTGTTGATTTTCATTTGCTGTGGTGCTCTTAACTCATTCTTTTCTACAAGAAAATAACTGCCATTGACCTAGTGATGCTAGTCTAGGGAGAATAATAATAACAACATCACATCCAGCATACCATAATAATAGATTACAAAGATTTTCCATCAAAAAAGACCCTAAAAAGGAACATTTGCTTGCTTTTTTTTTTCTGATATGTACCACACACTCAGATTTGAAGAGTGGATCTGAGGATGAGACATGTGGATGTTGCACCTGGGCACCTGCGTTGGCTCATAGATAAGGAAGAGGGGATGCTGGTCTGTGTCTTTCTGGGAGAGTGCAGAGGACAGCAATACCTCCTGGGCAGGAAAAGAATTTTTTTTTCAATCCCAAATGCATGGCAAGAA
Source organism: Lepidothrix coronata (assembly GCF_001604755.1). NCBI lineage: Eukaryota > Metazoa > Chordata > Aves > Passeriformes > Pipridae > Lepidothrix > Lepidothrix coronata. The sequence continues at coordinate 11,423,715 of NW_016690184.1, forward strand.
CATGGCCCACTGTAGGGAATTGGCTATAGAACACGGCTTGCCTAGGCCGTGAGAAGATCTGAGATAGCAAAACTACAGTGTCTTTGTGCCTGCTAGTTGGCTGGTAAACAGGACATTGTCATTAACAAAACAAAGGCAACTGAAGAGCCACCTGTGTCAACAAAGGAGGGAGTGAGGGGTGGAATCAACATCTAAGCCAGAGCCAATAATGAGCTTAGCCTTTGCAATATGTATGAGTTAATTATAAAACATATATTAAGCTGTTAGTGATGATCAATAAACGAAGCTTGCTGATTCTCATATTGAGGGTCCCTTTCTTCCCTCGTCACGACAGCCCACCTGGGTAGGGCTCGATTTCGTTGATCCTCTCTGATGCCAGTGATCTCTCCTGCAACAGAATTAAGCAGGGTTCAGGATAGCCTGTTTAAATACCCATAATTCAAGACCAAAGGCCCTCAGCCACTTTCTGCGTGAGGCTGACTCAGGATGCAGCTGGGTTTGGATTGAACTGTGGCAGGAACGTAATTATGTGAAGAAAAACAATGTAACAAACTGGAACAAGAAGGGCAGGCTTCCCTCATGCTTGAAATTACCATGAGAACTCTAGGAAAAAGAGTATCAACTTGTCCTTGGAAATCTGACTCAGGTGTAGCATTTAGCTCCGCTACTGAAAGCATATCTGATGCCCCGTTTTCACTTTCTGGTAGCTCTTAATAAGATCTCTGTTGCACTTGGATCTCTATGTAATTGATTGAGATCTTATCCCAAAACCAAGAAAATAGAAAGAACGAAAGCAACAGTGCAACCCCAATAGGTGGAGAACATAAAAAAATCTTCATGAAGCTGGAGACAGAGACCCAGAACACATCATGGGATGAGCAAATGCATGATGAAAACTTAACACTCTCCCTGGAGCTAAAGAAACAGGCTCAGAAATTTTAAACAATCCTCCAGTATCCCCAGTGCTCCTATTTAAGATCAGTGCATTATTCTGCATTCTGGTTAAAAAATAAATAAACAAACAAACCAAAAATCAAAACAACAGGCATGGCTGGGTGACTGTATGGAAGCCAAGCAGCAGAGACAGCTCCTACATTACTATACAAAGTAGTTATTGCCATTAGGGGATAAAGGGACACAGCAATTGCTGTTTAGAAACAAAGAGCAAAGGGATGAGTAGCAGCTGGAGGAGTCTGCACGCAGGTGCACTAACACAGAATGTATAGCACGGGAGCAAGATGATGCGTTTTCAAGATGACATGGAAAGAACCCACTTTGAAGTTCCCAGACTGAGTAAAATCAATATCTAAATGCTTCAGTGAAATGTGTTTGATGTTGTCTACATGTAGAAACCCAATAGAGGCCACTTACTATTGAATAGTACTAGACCGAGCAAAGTAGGTCATATTACAGCTTTATTTGGGAGGCAGCACTGTACCTGCCAGAACAGCATCCTTTATGCATTGTATCTGGCACTGGAGAATAGGTAGGATATGCACCCAAGCCACCTGCAAGAATGAGTACACAGACAAGCGGATCTCATCTATGATTGTTTTCTGAAATAATTGTTGGTCAAATTGCCAGGTTCTGTCAAGTGGCTGCTTGAACCCATCTCACATGCCAGGCATTTGCAAAGGCTATTTTTAGAGTGACTGTGGTGGTGCTGAAGGTCTGTCAACATTTCCATTACAGGCTCCCACAACCTGGCAGTATGATACTCACTCCAGGCTACAACCTGACATGAATGGTGGGATCTTGTTTTAAAACAAACAATATTTCTCCTTACCTTTGGGTTTGTTTCCCTAGAGACACTAAAATTTATTGGTGTCTATTAGACTTTTTTGTTCTCTTCCTTTTTTTAAAAAAAGTGTAAATATTCCTGATTTTTTTAAACTGGGTATTTTCACAGCCAAAGATCAAGCCACATTTTCCTGTAGGCAAAACAGAGGCAAATAGAGAATTGGAAATGGCAAGTGGCTGCCCCTGTGCATTATTAACACAGTCACTGGCTGATGACTGTATGTGACACAGGGATGTTGTGTTCCTGCGGAATGTGTGTGACACTGTCCTCTAGCCATGTGAAGGACTGTCAGGTGTTTCTCACAAATCATAGAGAGCTGCTCCACTGTTCTGCTTGATACCCTCTGGCACCCTCACATGTTGCAGGGCACAGTTTTTCAAGGTGTCTGCCCACATCTGTCCCTGGGCATGGCCCCTGCCCACATGGACACATCTATTTCTGTGTTCAGTGAAAAGGCTCGCCATTGCTTCTTTCGTTCTTCAAGACCTCTTGGGTCTCACATCAGGGAGAGCCTGGGAAGAAAACAACCTAACTCTCCCAGCCACCTTACACTGGGGTGTAAAACTCCTGCCCTGGCAGCTACCAGCGCACGGGATTGGCTAGGAATTTTACTTTAATATATAGATACAGGGTTCTTTAATACCTCAAGATAGTGTCAAGAGTAGAAGCCACGGGCTTGTTCCAAAGGAACTTCTTTATTAATTCAAGGGAGCAAACAAGGGGACTTGGCCAATGTTCAAAAGGACACCATACAAGCTAGACAAAAATGTTCCACCACAATACTGACTCGGCATATACTATTAATCCACAACACTTAAGTCAAAATGCAGTAAACCAACAACACTTCAATCAAGGTCCAATAAACCAACAATTCTTAAGGCAAAATCCAATCAATTCCACAACACATAAATCAAGATCCAATCCTTCCAGCTCCAAACCACCCCAAGCATAAAGGTAGGAGTAACGAAAGAGAGAAGCAGACAGAGCAAGAAGAGAGAAGGAGAGAGAGGGAGAGACAGATTATGCAGCTACCACTGAAGCCTCGTAGAAGACCAGCTCTCACAAGTCCAATGGCAGGACTGTGACACAAGGTAAACACATGCCCTTGCTTTTATCTGCTCTGGTCCATATGGCCAGCTCCTCTAGGCAGCGTCTCTGACCCACCAGCCACTCTGGGGCTCCAGGCTAGGGTGAGGGGCAGTGTTCTCGCTGTCCCTGTCAATCTGAGCCTGGCTTAGGGGCTCCAGGAGGTGTAATGTGTTCTAGTTTTGCCGGGCTGTTTGTGACTGACAGCTGCTCTGGGACTTCCCCGTGTGGGCTCCAGAGGTCTGCTATGAGGGATATGAAGCCATCCCTCCACATATCCCCTCTCCTCCCCAAGGTGGTTCTGACATGGGGTAACTCCACCCATGCACAGCCTGAATTGTGGGTGACTCCAGCTGTGGTATGAGTGCTGTGCTCACAACAGGAGAGAAACATCCTATGCCCACATTTTTGGTAGCCATGCTGCATGTGTGTCTGTGCATCCATTGTGGCTGAAGCCATCTTCTTTACAAACAGGAGGTAGAATGGTGGGGCAGAGGTCCAGGATGCCCAGGGCACTGCCTGCTTCCTCTGCTCTCCACTGTCTGCAGGCACTACAGGAGATGTTTTGCTGATGTGCCTTTCCTTCCTCACTACCTCGCTCTTGTCGTCTGGCCCAAGACAGATTGCAGTGCCTGGCAGCCCCAGCTCCTCACTGCTCTCATATGGAGTCAGGACTCATATTGATTTTTCTGCTTTTCTCAGACTGCACTCATCTGTCATTTTATTTTACTGGAGATACCATTAACAATAAAGTAAAGGATGAAAGGCACAGAACCCATTAGAGAGCTTACTTCATGTGCATGAGAGAGCGAGTGAAACAATTAAAAGCATATCAGCTTATAAACATGCTGATACAGTTATTAGCACAGTGAATAACACTCAGAGCATGATACCAGGGGATGGAGATGAAATCTCCCCTTTCCTTTTTCCTTCCCTTACTGGGAAGCAGAGAGGGTGATCTGATATTTCATAACCACACTGAATGTATGCAGCCATAGATTTTGTACATGAGCAAGATGAAAAGCAGACTAAATAATAAAATCAAGGGACATTACACAACAACTAGTCCACAGTTGACTTCTACATGAATGAATTTCAGATCCACAATGGTAAAACTAGAGTGACAGGAAGGTTAAATGTGAAAGGAAGAGGTAGCAATACAGCCCTGGAACTAGTTTCTAGTAAGCTGGGAAAAGCTTTAGCAAAGAAAAGAACAAGTTTTATTATTCCCATTCATGGAATGATTTAACCAAAATCCTTCTGAGAGCCTGATACCCTGGTGAGGATGATACCAATGAGAATAAAAGGTGTGAAAATATTGGATAATAAGCAGGCACTCACCCACCATCCCGAACACTTCAGTGTCATTTGCAAGAAAAAAACATCTGCTGTGTATGTTTTGCAGCTTTTGTTTTTATTATCTGTTCTTTTTTCTCAGCAACCTCAGGTGACATGCCCAGCATCTGGAGCACCAGGTAACATCACTCCAATCAGTAGAAGTGAGCACAACTTTTTGGTCGAGTCAGGTGTCACACTCTGGTGCTCAGACCCACTTTGTCCAAAGGCTTATATGTTTCTGTGGGCTAGTGTTCCCCACTGCAGATAACCTCCTAGCACTCCCAGATAGTGTCACAGATGGTGTCCCAGGAGGTCAGGTCAGATTAGGACCAAGCAATTTTTGAGGCTGATGGTGCTTGAGAATTTGTACAGAACAGAAAGTTATTGAAACGTTGCACTGCTATTTGGGATGGGAGTTTTTTTGAACGGTCTTTTTGATGAGGTCAGTGTTGAAAAACCATGGACTTACTGTAGGGCTTACTGTATTTTTATGTTTCTCTTCCTCTTCTCTTTTTACTCTGTGACACTGTGGAAAAGAGATCCTACTGTGATAATGTACTGGATGATAATGTACGAATGTGGAGTGGGTGAGTCAGACACGACAGGGATGCAGAGTTGACTGAATTGACTGAACCACGTGGTGGGTCAACTAGTCCACAGCTGCTGATGCACCCTTGTCTTTGCACACTTTCCCTGCCCTGGGGCATGCTCTCCTTGGTCAGAACCCACAGTCCTTGGTCCTGTTGATCCCTTTTTCTATGTGCTTGTGGTTAAGAGCTCATAAGAACTGGCAAGTCAGCTGAACTCAGTAAAACACGAGTTTACAAGTTGTGAGCAGATATGGGCGTCCACAAAGTGTTTTCTGGAGCAACCACCTTCATTCTCTCTAGTAAATGGTACACATGAATACAGATCTCAGCTGTGCAGAAAGAGTTGCTAGCAATTAAGGAATTTGCACACACCCATACCTCAGTGAGTTTAATTGCTTCAGCGCAAATCTCTGTGGACTGATTTAGGATGTGTTTATACCCATTTACCTTGCTAGATGGTAGGAGCCTGACTGAAGTCCTGCAAGGTATACCCGTGTACAAAAGTCTACCCCAGGTTCAGTGAGCAGATGTATTCACACTGATCAAAACCTGCTTAAAATCTCACCTATAAGCTAAATAGAAACAGTGGTGAGTTTACATCAGGCTTAGTAACTCCCTATGGAGTAAAACTGTGGTGCCCCAATGCACGAGTTCAGTCATGTTTGTGCTTGACAAGGATAGGGATGGCAGAAGTTAAAGGGGAGATAGAAGAGAACAAAATATGCCCTCAAATGTATGAATTTGGTAAAGGGGGATCTCTGTGAGAAAAACCCTGAAAAAAACAAACCTACATAGTATTTTGATCTTGCTTTGAACAATAAGCATAGCAATCCTTTAGCCTCTGATTCAACAACATTTGGAGCAGAGGTAGGCAAGAGAAGATGGATCCTGCAAGCCTGAGCGTGTTTTGGGAAGACGCCCAGTGTCAGGACATTTCCATGGCCCCAGGGCAGACAGCAGGGGTGCAGCACACTAGGAGTGGCAGGAAGACTCTTGCCTTCTCTGTTGAGCAGGAGGCAACTGCGCACAGGGAAGGCAAATCTCAGCCCTGGTACACATGTAACTCGGTTCCTGTCGTGGGATCAGGAAGGAAGTGCTGACTAACAGAGCAGCTCTCAGCTGGGTGGTTTTTGTCATTGATCCCCTAGCATTGAGCAACAGTGACTTTGCAATGACTGACTCATTTCAGATATCCCAAGAATGGAAAAATAACTGAAAGATCCTAAATTTGTCACAAAACTTGTTTTGATTCAGCTGTTTGCCTACCCAAATATTTATATAGATCAGAAAAGGTGCATACCCCTTCTTTATGCCTTGGTTTTTGTTCTCAGGGAAACTGCCAAATGCAACTATAATTTCCCTTTCTTGTGTGAAGCAACAGTGCCCAAAATTTTTAGGTTGCTAGGCCACGTGGCTTACCATTGTGAAAGGCAAAGGTGTGCAGTGCAATGCTTCCATTTGAGTTAGCTCTGACAAGCTCCTGGAGCTGTATGTGTTCCCAGGGGAAGGGGCCTCGAGAGCCAGCAGCAATTGCCCAGAGAACTCATACATCAAGGTCTGAACCAGCTGCTTCCCTGGGTGAGCAACTGGATAATAGGGTGAGTCAGGTAATTTGGGATGACAAGAACTTTTCATGACTCCTTTGGATGTTGGGATCCCTCCCTGCTCCAATGCCAGGCGGTGTTACCACATGGTTGTGCCAGGGCTGTGCACCCATAGAAAAGAAAGAGGTAGCATCTGGCTGCTCTTGTTGTCAGTGGATTTGTCCTGTTCCTTTGGATATCGGGGAAGGGAGTGACTAGGCCATCTGATGCATGATGATGCTGTGGCCGGTCATCAGGGTGCTTCTGATAAATGGGCTGTGCAGTGAGCAACACACAGGTCCTGTTAAAATGGTCAGCACAGATTCTCAGAGGGGATTTCTGTGGTGCCTAACTCCCAAGAACTGTTGACCTTGTTTAACTGAAAAGAGCCTTTATGTACATTATTTTATTTTTCTTCAGAACAAATAAGATTGTTGGAATAGAAAATTGCCAAAGAGAAAACCTCGTGACTGGGAAAATACAGAATAAGAAACAATGAGAAGAAAAGTATGAGGCTAAGCCAAAGCCACTCAGCTCTTCGCTTTGCCACAATTATTTCCTGACCTGTTTATTGCAGTAAGTGCCTATTAATGGGCTGACTTCAGCTCTCAGATGTGTGAGCTCCTGCCCTGATAGTTATGTTGAGGTAAAAACAAAGTGCGAACAACAACCCCAAACCCTCCACAACCAGTTCTTGGCATTCAAAGTGTTAGCAAGCGTTAACGTAGTAATTAAATGTACCCAATGCTTTCTGACTTCACGGATGATATTATGTGGTTTGCCTGCCCACCCAAAATGCGTGGGAGGGCAAACCCAAGTCTTAGAGCTCTAGCTGCACTAAGTGTCTCATCACTTTCCTTATCAAGATTTTCACAGTCACTGGGAAAGAGTTGCACCTATTAGCAGGAGACATTCCAGCGCAGGAGACAAGATGACTTTCCTACAATTCAAGCTGCACAGGATTCCTGCATAATCATATTCCCTATCTCATCTCTTTCTGCTGTGCACCTTTTTCCCTCCTGTGAAGTTTTGCATCACTTCTGCATTTGAGCATAAAGGAAACTCACAGGAGAAAGAAGAAGTTTAAAGCAAAAATAAAACACTACAGCTCCATGGATTCCTCAGAGGCATGGCCAGGATTGTTCTACAGTGACTCTGAGCACCTACACTTTCAGGAAGCCTTTGACAAAGTCCCTGACAAAAAGTTCACAGAGCAACTAGTCACAGGACCAGGGGCGTTGTATTCAATGGCTGAGAAGTGCAGGGCAGCAGTAGGCTGGCAACTCTCAGTGTGGCTAAGTGCTAACAACGAGAAGCTCCAAACACCTTATCTAGAACAAGTATTTGAAATATGTCAGCCTGGAAAGGAGGGGAAACCACTGCAGCCACAAAGGTACACAACACACCATAGGTTTGTGACTCAAAAGAGGGCACTGAAGAGCAGCACAAAGGGCTGAGATGATAGAGCAAGGTGGAAGGAGGGGAATTTGCTGCTGACAACTGTGGTGTAAAACTTCTGGAGGCTTGGCACTGCTTGCTTGGCAGTTGTACGGAAAGGTGAACTTTTCTTCTGCGTGCCCTTAGCTTTTAGCATTCAGGTAGTTTAAATAGTATTTCTGGTTTTCGAACTGTGGGCATGCACTTTTACCAGTGTCCAGATACATGTATTTTGAAACAAATGCATCACAAACATCTTCCTATCTTCTCCCTGGGAGTCCTCTATTGGCTTGATGCTGCTGACAGATACCATCTCATTCCTCCTCTCCTCTCCTCTCCCTTTTCTCTTTCTGCTGCTGCTGACCAGGACTCTCGCCCACTTTCTGACATTGTTTGTTAGGCTGACTGTGGGGTTGATCTGGCTACCTGACCCATCAGAATACGTCCTTTGCTTCTGATGTTCATTTTCCTCTTGTTTCATGAGCTGCTTCTGGTCAGTGAGAGTTCCAAGAAACACTGGTGCTGCGGGATGGGAATGAGTGTAGCTGCATGACCGGAATGTAGAGGTGTTGTGGGAATGAAGTGGGGCATCAGCTCCTGGCAGCAGTGATCCTTTCTGACTGCAGCTCAGTCATGTTGCCCCACCAGAGCTCAGCCTCCTCTGTGGCCCATCACCAGGGAAGGCTGGGCTGAATGTTCAGGTCACCAAGTGCTGTACAGCTCTAACCCAAACTAGAATTGCCAAATAAAAAAAAAAAAAGGATTTGTGAGCAACATCAAGATGCCCTGCAATATACCAAAGCTATCAGAACACAAGCAATATGCTTCAGACAATAAAAAAATTAATCAGATGATACCATTTACATATGCAAAGGCATTATTAGGTAATCTGTCATTTAAGGCGGGCCAGTCTTTCTAGCGATGATACAGAAACCTGGTGAAAAAACAGCTAAAGTGATGGGAGACTTCTTGATGCAAAGTCAATAAAAAGGGCTTGCTCCTCTGAGACAGGAGATGAATAACAGGGGACAGAGCATCCTATGGCACACAAACAATGCATATAATACTGCCTGAGGTAAAAATGAAGTGAAACTGAAAGGTAACCATTTCCAGTAAATGGTAAATACTTTTTCAACAACCTGTCAAGTTCATTGCCACAAGATATGGAGAAAGTAAAGGCACTATTAGGCATTTAGACATTTACATCAATAATAGAATATGTATTGCTATTCTGTGTAAGATAGCTGGAAAAATTACGGAGATAAATACTCACATTGCAGATGATAAGCTATTTTATTTTCCTAGTGCAGGTAAATTTGAAACTATTTTAAATATCACACTACTCCACAACTACTTAATAAGATCCTGGCACCTTTTCCAGAAACATCTGGAATTGTCCAGTCTCAGACATAAAATGCTTTAACCTGCTATGGAAATCCTCCTTTTCCTAGCACAATGATGAAATCCCACGTGAACACAAGCACAGTGGATGTTTGAAACTAATTTTTCTGATACCATGTCCTAGTTAGGACAGCTGAGTTCATCATGGTATGGGTGTAACCCAAAACTGTGTATTCTATAGCCTTCCATGCCATTTCCCAGAAACTGTTGTCAATAGACTATTAGCACCACCGCCAAAAAGAGCCTGACTCCTCAGGCTATAAACTAGGTGTTAAGAGGCCTGTGAGATAGGAGGATGCTCTTACCTTTTATGGAACTCCCTGAGGGAAAGAACTGACCATTCCTGCCTGAACTGGAGAATATATAAACCTGGAGTTTTCAGAACTTTTCAACCCGCTCGTGGGATCCAGAAGGAAGACTGCAGCTCGTCGCTCTCGACCTTTGCTGGACTTCAATCACTGCTTCTGACCAGACTGCAACAGCTCTCCCACCAGCAGGTTTCTCCCCTCTCCCTTTACTTTGGACTCAAGCAGGGCCCAGGGAACACCACTTTGTTCATGCCCCAGGGTACCAGGTTGTACATGTGGGTTTTGTGGGTTAGGACCAATTGTTTGTTTGTGTGATTGTGCTTGCTGTGTTGTTTTAATAAATTGTTATTCTGACTTGTGGTCTCTCCTTTGAGTTGAGTTCATTTCCCCTGCTGGTTGACTCTTAAACCAGCACATACCAGAAACCAGGAATGTTTGAAGGAATGGGTAATGTTGTGACCCCATATGCCCATCTCTGTCTCCAAAACTGTGATTTACAAGGTGCAGTAACAGCCTTTGAGCAACATATAAAGGCATTCAAGGCAGAGTGCAAGACCCAGCCGCTCGTCTTCTCAGCTTTAACTTAAAAAATATTCAGCAAATGATGTAACCCAGAATTATAACAGACTTTCTCAACAAATGGCACTGCAGGCCTATGTGATGTGAGGGTCTTCTTGCCATTGAAGCAAAGAGAAGAACAGCACCTGCCCATGAACAGTGTGTTCCAGGAAACTCAAATTAAGATGCCTGTTCCGTGTTTGATTAACAGCTCTTAATGGCTTTTCGGTCTGCCAGTCCATATGAATTATAGTAAAGAACTAACTTGTTTTGGATCCATAAATAATCATAAACAAATGTTGAACCAGATAGTCTTGCTCCTCCACACGGAGGAGGATTTTGCAAACCTTTCAGAAACATCATGTCTTGTTGAATTTGGGCAGAGAAATTAAAGTTGCCGTGAGGCAGCTTTAACTTGTGTGACCGGCACTTACAAAGTGAATCACAGTAGGTTTTGTTGACCTTGGCAAAATCAGAGGTCATATTTTCACACATATAAGCCCTTTTAGATATATTCCCCATACGTATTCACTGTGAAAAGGTTTCTTTTTGTACCTCTACAGAATGTAATGCATGTCCTCACCTTCATTCTTCCCTCTTCAAAGTATTACTGAGGCTATTGAGAAGGAAATTAAGTTCCTTTTGGAACATCTCAGTACAATTATTCAGGGCAGGATTTTCTGCCACACTCTTGGGTATTTTTATATTTATGAGTTCTCTTTAAGGCTTTAATGGGGCAGCAGCCATAGTAAGATGAACCAAATAGGACTCTTAAAGAGAGACTTGGTACATTAGGGGCAGATTCTCATTCTTATTAGCCTTATAATTTTTAATCCTCTAAGCAGTGGCAGTGATTGCGATGTGACTTGTATTTGAATGAAGCACAGTTTAGGGTGAAACCAGTTTTCAGAATCTGACCCTTCCTTATTCCACGAGAAAAGCTCAGACCAAACAGCAGTAATTTCCTGCTGAAAAACAGTTGATGGATGAGGAAGGTTATCAGATCAGTGAATCTTCTTTTTCTCTATGACATTTCAGGTAAAATAAGGATGAAAACAAAGCATGCAAAAAGAATGAGGTCCAGAGGTCTTTCAGAAGCCTCATACAAAATATTCTGCTTCCCTTCATACTTTCTGTGAGTTGCCTGTTTTAGTTTGAAGTAAAAGAGCACGTGATGCCAAGGCAGGATTGAGTAGTACCATAACTGTATGTGTGCTCTTATAAATTTATGGTAAATCTGAAGCAGCCGGTGGAGACTGGCTTTCAGTCAAAAACACTGAGTTACACCATGCTTAGCACAGCCTGAGATCAGTTCCTATGGCCCAGAAGATGGAGTATGAGAGGCCTTTGACTGCCCAGACCAAAGCCCCGGATAGCTCAGTAGCCTGTCTCTAACCAACAGTGACTGACAGTGGATAGGAAAATGGTTTCAGAGTGACAATGATACAAGTATATTCCCAGCTTCTGACAATCTCTAACCTAGACACTTCCTGAGCCGGAGGTGGCATCTTTATGCAGAATAGCTCAGAATGGTATTTTTCTGTGACTTTGTCCAATTGCTTTTTGGAATCCGTGCAAGCTTTTGGGATTTACAGCATCCTGTAGCAGTTAATTCCTCAGTGTAACCTTAGCGTTGTGATAAAGTGCTGCCTTTGTTTTGAAATGACCAGCTGGTAGGTTCAAAATGTGATGCTGTGTACTTCTCATTGTACAGAAAGAGTGAATAATCATTCCCTATCCAAGTCTTCCATGCCATTCTAGATGCCTTTCATCTTCCTGTTCACTGCTCTAGGTGAAAGACTCTTAGGTTACTTACTTGCTTTTTGAATATTTTTTCCCATACATTTAATCATATGTGTTGTGTGTCTGTCCTTTTTGTATTTGTATCTTTTTTCCCCCAAGATTTATGAAGGGCTGGAATTCCATAGATGCCTCAAGATATAGGAATAACAAGGATTTTGGATTCTCTTCCTTTCCTAATAGTTCCTGAAATATCATTTCTCTTTTGATACTACTAAACCATGAGCTAACATGCTTATAGCAGAGTGTTGTAACACCAGGATTACTTTTCCGAGGGCCAACAGACAGCTCAAACCCCATCACTGTATTTCTGAATTTAGGGTTGCTTTTCCCTGCATGCATAGATGTTGTGTTCATTGACACCAAATTTTGTCTGACCTCTTATTGCCCTGTTGCTTTGTACCATAGCACTGAATTGTGATTCTACATGGTCATCACTCATTTTCGCAACTTCAGTGGCTTAGTATCATCAATAAACCTCATTAGCCTACTCTCTATTGCCTTTTCTGGGTTGTTAGTGAACATGCTTAATGACACAGAAGCAGAACAGATCTCCACAGGACCTCCAGGTTTATTCCTCCTCTTTGTTTTCTTTAACCCACGAGAGAACTTTCCCCCTAGTTTAGCATCTTTATGAGTGCTTGGTGAGGATTATTGTGAAATCTTCTTGTAAATCTGCTTCTACTTTATCAATCAAATGAGCTACATCTACATGTGTGTGAGCGGCTTTAGAAAACTCTGGTAAATTTATAAGACACAGCTTCCCTGCACAACATCCATTATTATTCTTCTCCATTATGTCATATTTTTCCATGTATCTACTTGTTTTACGCTTTTAAAAAAGTTTCTATTGATTTGTTCAGTACAGCTCTTGGTGACAGTGATAGGGTAGCTCCCAGTTTGTCCTTTCTTTACTTTGTAAAGCCACATGCCAAAGAACAATGCCTGAAACACCAAGAAGAGAGGCCCGGAAGACAGTGTTTCTGAAATGTCCAAGGGATGCAAAGATTGCTACACAGACATTTTCAGGCCTCCTTCCTGGAACTGCCATCTGCTAGAAGATATGTGAGCATCAGTTGCTATGGTAGCACACAAAATACTATGTCCAAACCCTGGAAACGTGGAGTATAGGTCTAGAGCTGGGCTGTGGACCAAGAATCTCTGCAAGGTCTGGAGGATGAGAGTTTTATCCCTTTCCTGGCCTATGCAAAAAAATCTTTTCACTGTTGTATAGTCTCACAGCTGCCATGGATTCAGTGGCAGACGTTGTCATCCTGTTTGGGGATGACAATACGTAGAACTTCTTGTAAAACAAGCCTTACTTTTGTTTTGCAAATCTCCCTATCAGGAGGTCTATAAGGAGTAGCAATGGGTTGCAGTGAGGTATTTTGGTGACTGTTTCCCAGTAAACTTATGCAACATCCATTGTGCTTGTGCAGCCTGTTGCAAAAAAAATGGATGCCATCCCCAGAATGTTGGCTGAATATTGATTTAGCAAATGGTGAGAAAAAAGGAATGAAATAAAAGGACATTGTAGTTGGTACTGCATATAAATAGCTGGGAGGTTAATTTATGTTATTTATGGAAATCTGGAATACTGGGAATGCTCTAATGCTTATCCCAGCTAGACTATTAGTTCTCTTCTTATGTACATGGATCACCATGTTATCTGAATGATGCTAAGCCCTCTTTAAAAGAAGTCAGGCAAGGCTTTAAGCAGACTAGAAAGGGGACTGTGAAAAAAAGTACAATTTTCTGTAACTATTTATAAACCTAAAGGGATTAATGTAATATGAGTGCACATAAGCCATGCTTTTATTTACCTAGCAGTAGAGAAAAGCTGCAACAAAAGGAGGAGAAAAGAATGTCCCCCTCGCAAAAGAACAACAGTTACAGGTGATTTTTAAAAAAACATAGATATAGTTGGTTCATTTTTTTTTATTTTTCTGCTGAGAGGGTGCACATATGACTAGTGGAATCTCTCTGAACCAAAGAAAACACTTCAGATCATTTTATGTTGAACACAGATTTGCCTTGTACAAAACGCATAGTCCTCACTCATTTGACTATGCAAATAACATAAATTAAGAAAAGAAAAATGCAAATAGAATATGTATCTCATCTCTCATTGGAATAACTACAGCACTTCTACGAGGCACATCATGATTTGCTCTCAAGGCTTCTCTTTTAAAGGCTTGCAAAAAAAGGTGTGGCAAGGAGATCCAGTGGTGAAAGTACTGTTCTACATCAGCTAAAAATACTCCCTGGTCAAAGCAAAGAGTGGATGAGAACGTGCCAGAGTTGGGGAGGGAGGCGAGCCTGCAATGTGTATAAACAAATGCCCCAGTGACAACTGGAATGTATACAAAGCCATTGTTGGAGATTTCCTACACCTTCAGGGGCTCATTCTTCTGCTGAGATGCACAAACATAGATGCTATTCTGACAGGGTATCTCAAAGAGTGTAAAAGCAAAAGCCAACGCTAAATATAGAAGGCTGTCACATGCTGCCTTTAGTCACATTTCAATTCAATGTAAACTGCAGCATGCCTCGCATCACGGTTCTTTTAACCTTAGTGACGTGTTTGAGGGGTTTTTCCTTTGTGCATGTCCCTTTCTCCCCTCTAATTTGGAAATGCAAATGTAGATGTGCAGTCGATAATCAGGCAGTTTGGAAGGTCCTGTTGAGCTTTAAAATGTACAGGCATGTTTGAAACAACATGGGAAGTGCTGGTGAAAGGGGGAGCAATTGGATGAGTCACTTCTAAAGCAAAGCAGGCAAATTGGGGAAAAACAAAAAAAATAAAAGAAAAAGATCTGTGTCTTGACTCAGTGCCCAGACTCTTAGGATGATGCTTCACTGCAGAGTCTGAAGTTCAGCTTATATTTCCTCTCATTTGTTCTCTTATTTTTATGTCTTACGTAATTTATGAATCTTATATAAATTGATTCATAGAAATCTATTTATATAGTCTAGGATTTGGGCCAAACTCTGAAGTCCTAACTCTGTCTTTCCTCAGGCGAAATGGTCATTGTGGTTAGCGATATGAATGAGTTTCCTGGGACTGTGTGTTCAGGGCTGGACTCCTGGGAGCTATTCTTATTCCCTCTGTAATTTCTTATATCCTTGCTAGAGTATGATTTCATGTAAGGAACTCTAGGCTGTATTGTAGCTGGAGGACAAATTGCCAGAAACACACAAAATATCCCAGCTTTTAATGGTGAGTCCAATATGAGCCTGTGGTCCCTCCACGTGCCCAAAGCATACCAGTCAGCATTTTGGGTCTCAGCTTTTTGCCTTATTCCCCTCTTTCCACATCAGTCCTGCAGAAAGAGAGATGTGGAAGCCACATGGAAGCCATTTGCTGGGAAAGCCCTGACATGAGTATGGGGATGTTCTCCCCATTCCTGTGGTTCTGGCGTGTGATATTTGCTGTGGAGAAGGGATGGCTGGACCACGAGGCACCAGCACCATCCCTGTTGCAATATGTCTTTTTGAGGGCTGTAGTTGGATGGTGTCATGGAGGGCAGGTTTGCACCTGAATAGGATCTTGGAAGTGGAGACCAGGAGCTGGCTTCCTCCAGGGCTGCTTTGCTTCAGGCAGTTGGGTGTGAGCAGAGGACTCCATACCCTGGGTCTGTCGGAGGAGCTGGCAGAGCCAGCTGACCTTTTATCTGACAAGCTGGCTGTGAGGAGAAGGCTGCCAGAGAGAGAGCTCCCTGCTGACATCAGAGTTATTCTTGGGGCTAGATGGAAAACAGTGAGAGATAATGCCCTTTGCTGTAATGATGAGGCTGATTTCAAATACTTTGCATGAAAATAGCAGTTCAAACCCAACTAATTAGGTCAGAGAAGCAGAACTGAGGGAGATTGCTTCTCTGTGGCACTGTGACCAGGGGCTGGAGTTGCTGCTCTCTAACAAAGAGCAAACCCAAGAAGAAGCCCCTCCAGGGGCGAGACGTGCCCAGGAATATTCTTAGCAGTCTGCTAGTATCTCAGCTCATCACCCAGCATTTCTTGCAGTGCAAATGCTCTTATAACCCTGTTCAATTGTTGAGGTATTTTTTTTGCTTTATTTTGTTTGTTTGTTTGTTTGTTTCTGTTTGTTTGTTTATGGCTGCTGGTAAGAATGCAATAGCTTTGATAATACTACCTCTTGGTCATATTTGATGACACAATGTTCATATTTTTAGCCAAACTAAAAGAAGTCACTGTAATGATTCCGGGAGAATCAGGGAAAATGTTTTCAGTTTATGCTAGAATACATACACACACATATTTATATATAGTTCTCTCTATGTATACGAAAATTTTTGTCTTTTGACTGATTTGTCAGAGTTCATAATGCAAGAGTCATACATAAAGTATGCCAGATTTTGACACTACCAGAGTAATGAAATAGCCAAACAAGCACTCTCCCTTCACTTCCTCAGCTATTATTCTTTGAATGCTGGAGATAAATGTCATTTGTAAATCCCACTCATTGCTAACATTAGTACTATGCATATGTACTTCCTCTGACAAGTTACCCTACCAGTGAAATCTACAAGGCAGCAAACTTTAAAGTTTTCTTTTAAGCATGGATAATTATTAATTGGGGGGCACCCGTTTCTGTGAGCACCCACACTCACTCTTCTTTAAGATGTTCCAGGTTGGTGACTTAGAGTCAAGGAGCCTTGAAACATTTGACATCCTTTCTCCTAGTTATGAACTCTGTTATCAACTTTCTCTCTGCTGGAATGGCTTTTTCCTTCTTTCCCTTTCTCTTTCCTTTTGCAGCACAAGCTATGCCTATGGGCCTTGAGCTATGCTCCTTTCCATCTGCAGCCCAGCTAACTGAGATGACCCATAGGTTCCACGACAACCCTGAAAGACTTGAGCCTGTTGGCTCAGCCACTGCTTGGGTTCCTGCCAGCTCTCCAGCAGCATCTCATAGAGGAGAGTGAATCCACTCCTGTATGATGCTGTCTCATGCCAGGAAATCCAAGGACCTCACTTGTGTGGAAGAAATCATCCTTCGTCACAAGAAAGATGCTGTTCCTCAGAAGCCTTTTTCCTCCAGGCTGAAGTTTGTGTCTGGTTATATTGCCACAGGAGGCATCATGAGGGGTACAGCCCATGGAAATAAATCATCCAGCTCAGTGGCAGAGCTACTCTGTCCCTCAGTCCAAAGAGAAGAGCTGCATTTTCTCCCTCTGCTCCCCTCTTTGGCTTTACCATTCAAGAGGAGGACTAATAACATTCAAGTTACCTCAAACCAGTGTCACTTGTTTCCTGCTCTGCTGGAGTGTAAAGGGTCCAGAAGGCATTTCAGATCTGAAGTCTGTTAAGACCCCACTGATCGTCTTCTGGAGTTGCCTGCCATTCTCCACTGACTCCAGACAGGCCCTTGGGAAACTGGCCTCCAAAATCAGCCTAGAGAGGAGGCAAAACCTGGCATTTGTACATACCTCTGCCCCTTGTCCTTCCCTTCCCATCTCATCCAGGTGTCTTGAAACCTTAAAGCCACTAATAGAGATGAAAGGATGGAACTCGATATATTTTTGTGAAGATGTGAATTAAGTTTTATTACTCTATATGCTTTCCTCTTTACCTTCCACTGCTGTTGCATTTTGTTTTGCCCTGTCATGTTTTTTGCAAGCTCATCTGTGGTCCTAGTAAGTTTTTTTCCTAGCAAGAAGTTATTGGTGCCTCTAGGAGGAGAGAAAGTGTTAAGCAACTTTCGGGGTAGGTAGAAAAAATCCCTGCTGGGTATTTAACCTACATTTGTTTTCAATTTACAGGAGTGTTCATGTTATAAGTCTGCTGTTAAAGGTGAAAAAAAGTAGCTCAAGTAGTTCAATAGGATTTAGCTGAATTACTAAAGAGCTATAGTAACAAAATTCTTAGTGTCTTTTCACAGAGGTGACATAGTCTTGAAACAAGGAGAAGATTACTGGTCACATTAAATTTCCTTGGAGCTGGCAACCTTACCTTTCCCCAGTTAGCAGCTCATTTTAATTGTGAAGAAAGATATTCTCTGTTCGAAGCTCAGCATTTGACTGGCATATCCAACACCATACTGGTAATATTAGTCCCTGGCATCCCTAGGCAAGTTGATGAGAGAAGCAAATTCTGCAAAACATGGAAACAAAGGCAAGTGGCAAGCCACACAATGCACTTTTTGTCTTCACATATGTGAAGTTCATTGTCAGAAGCCATACTTTGCTCCAACTGTAGGAGAAGGCTGCAACTGTGGAAATTCCCAGCAATGGTCTTGAAGTAACAGAGGCTCTAGCACATCTAGGCAGAAGTACCGCATGTTCAAAGAGACAAAAGGGAAGGCCCTCTAAAGGCCAAGAAACTGAAGCAAGGAAGGATATACACATAGTTTCTCTTTATAAAGCTGGCTACTGAACAGCTATGCTTCCCTTGTAACTCCCAGCACTTTAAACTCTGCTGGTAGATCTACTGTACCTTAAATTCAATATTCGGTGCTGTATCTCATAAAAAGGAACTGCTTAAAGGCAGGTCAACCTTTTAAAGTTCTGCTAAAGGATTTTGCTTAGAAATTGTCTGTTTAGGAACATTTTTGCATGCTGCAGTCCCATCTGTGCTTTCGATGTGAGTCTGTAGTTTCACATCGAGACTGTAAGTACAGAACATCTGTTGGGTCATGTATAAACAGTTCCATAAATAGCTGACAGTGGACAAAGCAATTGCTTTGGTGAAGTAGGTAACTGCTGGGCAAGTTACCCAAAAGAAAAGCTGTCTCCTCTTCCCTGAGAAACAGGGTGTAACAGGCTTTCTGGCATAAGGATTTTCAGATATTAGTGGAAGCACTTTTCTTTTCTGCCAACCTAAGTAATAAGTATTTTCTCTTTAAATAAACGTGCCAAGTTTATGCCTTAAAGATTTCTTGCTCAAACTCCATCTACATATAACCTTTCCTGTCTGGCTGCATAGCTTCTTAGGATGACGCGTCTTAACACTTTTATTGCAGCAGGAGCTTTGCTGCAGTGGTCATTTCCGTAACCCATTGCTTAGACTACTCCATCATCACTTTTTCTTTGCTGGCTCCTTTCTCTCTCTGGTGATCACATCCCTGCTCTGACTCTCCTCTCTTTGTGATATCAGGCAGAAATAATTTCTCTTCACTTGTAAGATGTATTAGAGTCTATCCCCACCCTGCCCATAAATCTTTGTTCACTGTCGAGAGTCTGACTTCCACCTTCAGCAGCCACAAGCAAGCACCTCTGCTATTTTCTCCTCGGGCTTGGGTGGAGCTCCTCATTAAAAATGTACAATGTTCTCTCCTGTTCTTCCAGGCCCTGTTTTCAGAAAGACTCTTAGTTGAACAATGCAGGCCAAAATCTGGTCTGTAGTTTGTTGGACCTGCAGGATGGCTGAAATTTTCCTATGCTCTATTTATGTCTCCGGGTATAGTTTTTCATGTTTGTGTTGTAAGGGAGGACTGTGCTCTTGTGTGCTGAATAGTACAGTGGGGATCCCAAATCTGTGGCAACCACCAGTGACTCATTGCATGGGAGCATGCTTGGGCAGAAAGAGAGGAAGGGAGGGGAAGGTATACAGAGATTTTAAGAAGCTCCTTTCCCTCCCTTTATACACTCTCTTTGATACACCTCAGCACTGTCCCTCCAGGGCAATGGTGTGTAAACTTCACAGACCTTTATTTCAACCTGGAGCTCTGGCCTGGTTTTCTCCAGGAATGCAGGGAGCTACACAGGATGCTTTCAGATATTGCATTACGTCTGAAACCAAGGCAGTGTTTTAGAGTGGAAAACCCAAGTCAGCCTCAAAGAATTGGGAATTTGATTTGTAGCCAACTCTTTTTGTGTAGCTCTGCTTTTCACATTGTCCTGCCCTCCCTTTTCCTGTAGGCTTGGTCCTGGGGAGAGTTTGGTTCTTGCTTTCTCCAGGAGTTTTGGAACAGTGCAGCATTTTACTGTGGGGTGCATCCTTCCTCTGCAGCTATTCCTATGAGGACAAGCAGCACACGCAGGAGAGAAAAGAGTGTTGTGAAGGACTGTTTATAAATGACTTCAGTGAGGCAGAGTGATGTGTCATTCTGGCAGAGAGCCCATTAAAGAGGAAGCGCTACTCTTGAATGCATTCAGCTGGGGTTTCTGAGAACTCCTTTATACCCACTCATTATCCATTTCACATTCTGGAAGTGGATGGTTATGTTTGCCTATGTGATGCAGATTGTAATAGTTTTCTGCAGTACTACATCATTTAGCTCTCAGCTAATACAAACCCAAGCTAGTAATTAACATTAAATGCTGAGAAATGGATCTGATGTGATGAACACTCAGTGCATAATGAGAACGCTGTGATTTCTTACTGGGAAGCCATCGTGGTCTTACAACATAACCAGTTGTTACAGATACCCAAACAGAGTTGAGATTAACAATAGGATCTGGTTACACTTGCAAACCTAATTGTTGCTAGTCTGGTAGAAGTTGCACTCTCGGGCTCCACTTAGATGGATAACAGCTCTGGCATCTATTGTCATTTCATAGTGGTGTAATGCTACTTATGCCACAGAAATCCCAGCTGAGCCATGAATTACACGTAGATCAGGCACACCATGGAAAATGCAGCTGTGTTGGGGGGCTTGCAAGTAACTGCTCTGCAAGGCCATCTTGTACACTGTGGAGTGGGACAATGTAAGTCAACCATAATAATTATTAATAAAATTATTAAAGTCCCAGCAGCACTGGAACCTGAGCATGCCAGACACTGCAAAACCAGTAGCTGGTTTCTGCTGGACTGATAAATAATCAGAAAGAAAAAAAAAAGCCTTAGCAATGGGTAGGCTATAGACTTTTTCCTTGATATCACAAAGAAGACAGGTGCCAGGAGGAGGTAAATAAGCTGCAGCCCTTCTGTTTCCTGATGCTGTTGGGGTACTGGTGGTGGTAGTGACTGTGGGGCCATAGACTCCTCAGGACTGAGGATGAGGGTACAAAATATTCTGGGATAAGCCCTGAATACAAGGGCATGTTCCCAGAATTCTATCTTTTCCAGAATGAGCTCTAGAGGGGAGAGGCCATAGTTTCTTGCCCCACACGAAAGTGCTACAGAGCCCCAGCCTCTCCACACTTGGTGGTCCAGGCCCCTCAAAAGCCACCCCGAGAAGACTTGTGATAGAGAAATGCAGAGTGAAGCTGTCCCTTGCTGTGGGAGGGTGACCTTCCCCTCTCTACAAAGCCTTCACCTTCCCCCATTTAGCTGCTGCTGCTGCTGCTGCTGTTGCATTTCTCTGTCAGAGGGGAAAAACTTTACTGGGGCATTGGTGATGCCTGAGAGCTGTGGGGAGGAGAGGACCTGCCCCCCAGCCTGTGAAGTGCCCCGCTGCCCTTTGTCTCTCCAACCCAGATGCTCAGTTCTTGTGGCAAAGGAGGAGAAGGGACACAAAGCAATGTTTTAAAAAAAGGAGAGTAAGTTGGCCCCAGTTGCCAAAGTGTCTTCATCTAGCTTTGGGTCCAGACAGAAATAGGATGCTATGTTTAAGCACACCAGTAATGTGATAGCAGCAAATACAGGACTAACTGCATGCTTGTTGTGTGATTTGTGTCTTGGGTTTGGGTTTGGGGGGGGTTCTTTTGTAGGGTTGCATCTCCAGTTGGAAAGGCACAATCCAAGCAGAAATAAAAGACAGGTGGGAGAAAGGGTAAGGAATGAAAATAGGGGAGAAACTAGATAAAACCAGAGTGTGAACTCAGGGTGAAGAGATCACAAGCAGTTTACAAGTATTTGAAACAAAGCTTTGATCAACCCATGCCAGAGAAAAGCCAGACTGTACTGTGGAAAATTTTGAGTGCACTGTATCAGACTTCAGCCTCACCCTGACCAAAATATTCCACATCCGTATCAGGCAGATAATAACGAAAATTCTTAGGAAAGTTCACATACAGTAGTGGCTTGGAAAATACAGTGGCGTGAATCCTCATATGTAAATATAGATAAAACATTGATGGGTATTCACTGAGTTTACCCTGGAAAAATTAATCATTGCATTGATTATACTAAAATTGGAACTTGTCTCAAGCCCAAAGGCTGGATCACAAAACTTGCCCCCCTAGTGAATGCACAGCAATTCCTTGCAAATGGTCATTAATGTGGCTTACCAAAAAATACCTTATTTTCCTTTTTTTTTCCCTGAAAAAAATACATTCTTTAAACTGCTGAATACTGAACTGAATAGAAGATTTTTTACCATATAGAGGATGACTGAACATACTACTTCAAAGCCATCTCTCTTGGGCTTATGGCTTTGCTTTGTGTATTTTTAAGATTTTGTGTATTTTTAAGATTTTGTTTGCTTAGAATAGCCTGCAGTTGAAATGACAGGCATTATAATGTATCCACAGTCCCCTCCTCAACTAAATTAATCCCAAAAGACAGAGAAGCAGGTTCTCAAGGGGGAATTCTTCATGTACCCTTTCAGTCACTCCTTCTTTTCTCTGCGCTTTTATTTTTCAGTTTTCAGTGTAGAAATGTCACAGTCATGATCTGTCTTGTTTGTAGGCTGGTAATTCCATTTCCCAGCTTTGTTCAGTTTCCCTTAAGCTGTTGGATCCAAAATGCATAAAGGAAAAATAAAAATATTTGAGTCTAGTGGGGTACTAGGGTCAGCTTTGGGCCTACAATGTGAATGGGGTAAGGATAATCTCTGGCAATGTGTCTTCATGCACATTCTGGAATGGCATATATTAATTTTTAATCTATTAATTTTCTAAATTATTCATGTCAGAGAAATGGAATAAAGGGAGGGAATGGAATGGCAGACTCCGTAAAAACAGCGTTCCTGTGCAGCTAATGACCTCTTTTCTCTCTTGGTATGCTCCAGTTCTCCTTCTCACCACTCTGATACTTTTGTGGGCACAGCTGTGAACAGCATATATTACCTGGCAGCAGCGGGAGTGCCCAGACCTGATGCTCTTGAGGCTGAGCTTTGCAGACACACCAGTACTGGTATCAGTGCCAAATCAGGAACCTCCACCCCACCTTCAGCCACTATTTTGTCCCCTGCAGGGATTCCTCCCCATAGCTGTGCTGTGGGTCTCCGTTGTAAATTAGATTAGGCATCTCTTCTGTGCGATAGAAAGAAGCAAATGTATATTTTTCAGATTCCTAGGCCAAAACGCATTTAAAACTATTCCCAGAATGGATAAAGTGCATGGGCAGAGCTATGATTTGATGAATCAGATACTTTTTCTTTGACAACACCTTGTTTAATAGTGTCAGTAGTGCACGTGCATGCAGATAACACTGAGCAGACCTGACCTCTGGTTCCTTCAGCCTCTGCTTATCTGTCTAGTGAGAGTTGCTGTTACCTCAGGGTGCTATACAGATCAAAGGCAGCTAGTTAAATATGCCTACAGATTTTTAGACCTGTAACTACATCTCTCTGTGTATTGGGTGACACACAGCACAACTGATGCTGATCTCGATTGCACCATTTTTGCATTACCGTCAAACAAACAATGAAAAAGCCATGAGTGGAATCCTCTAAGGTATAGCTGTCTGCATGCCATCTCCCCGCTTGAGTTCTTCAGGTCGCTTAGACTGTAAGAGCAATCCTGTGCAGGAGCTTTTATTTTAAATTAAAGATGCTACGAGACTATTATGTCGTGAGGCATCATGAAGAATACCCTTTCAGGAGATCAAATTGACGCTTCCACCCTGGAACTGCACAGTGCAACAGCTACGCACATTGCTAATGTTTGTGTGGGCACTGTGTAAGGTCCTCGAGGGCAGGCAGGGAGGCACTGCTTTGTTCTCTCACCTGCACTGAATAAAGATGGTTGTCGGCGTGCCGACAAATCCTGCCACAGACTTTTGTCATGCTTGGAAGAAAAACAATATGGTGTGTTACAAAGCCACATAGGTGATAAGAAAAAGCTTGCTTTGCTTTGTTTTAAATAGGAGCTGCTTTGTGCATAGGCGTCTGTATAAGCGGATACAGCAGTGATGAAGATAGTCAGATGAGGAGACTGACCATTGTGTTTAGAGACCTAAATTTCAGTATCTTAATCTGTGCTTTTCTCCTGAGCCATCTTCAGCATGGTCTTTGGGTAAAACACTCACAAACAATGACCCTGTCGGAAAATTCGAAGCCATTTTAACTGTGTGACGACTGATCACATCCTCATGCATCTTCTTGTGGTTGACCTCCACTGGGGCACGGACACAAAATGCATCCTGGTGAATGGCTTGTCTGAAATCTTGGTCTTCCTTTTCATACTGAAAGAGTAAATACAGGACTGATGCTTTGGAAAAGCCACTGCTGCATGGAGGTTGGTGCTGTCAGCAACCAGGGTTATAGGTAAATTCATACCACAAGTGTCACAGAAAATGGGAAGAACTGAGAAAAGCCTACTACCAGGTTAGGGATGGGAACATCCCCAAAAGAAGTAAGAATGTGGGGAGGCAATTCAGCCACAGAGATGAAGTACTCCACACAGCACCTAAGCCTGACCCTGCAGGTAGCCCTGGGAGGGCTGAATGGTCCAGCTGGCACATCCACAGGCTTGTAGCCTTTCTTCTGACACATTCACACCACTGCCACAGTGGAGATTTCAACAGCTGAAACCAAGCCTCTGCCTTGGCTTGTCAGGATCGAGATGGTTTCTGACTTTCTTGTGAAGTTCAGGTAGACTGCAGAGAATAAATGACATCCTGGATGTTGCTGAGAAGGTCTAGAATGAAGTCAAATACTTAAACAGTGGTCTGCATTTGAACTGTTAATATACTACGGGACACCCTGAGAAGTAGCAACCCAGGCAACCTTAAGGATGCTTGGCAGGAAGAATGTGACTGCCAGATCTTACCTCCGTACCACCTTGTGCAAGGCCATGCATGCATAACCCACAGTTATCCCCACGTGTCCTCAGTGCATCAGAGTGGGGTTATACCAGCTTATCTCACCCCTGCGAGCCCAAGGGCTCTTACTAGGCAGCTCCATCTGTGGTACTTTGGCCTCAGAGCCAGGCAAGTTAGCTAGCAGTGCTTCTCCAGGATACAAACAGGACTCAGAGGAAGACCACCAGGGTATTTTCTGGATTTTCTATCACTTTGGTTTTCTTTTTTTTTTTTTTTTGGTAATGTGAACTATCCTGTCACTGTTCCTGTATAGATGATGGGAACAGATCCACTTTACCAGGATGATGGATGGATAGCTCATAATCTGGATTTGACATCTGACATAGTAAGTCAGAAAGGGTTAGTGGCTCTCATTCTTTATTTATTGTATTTCTTCAGACCTTAAGTAAGTGCTAAAAGGGTAGGCAATATTTTTTGCTTATTTTTAAGGTTTTGATGGCATTATAATTTTATGCTTTCTGTTCTTCTGCAGTGGCTTATTCCAGTCATAAACCAGCAATGGTCTGGGCACATTTAATCTGAGAGGATTCCAGATGGCTGTCGTAATAGAAAGTGACCAGTTTTTCGGTGTGTGGTCTCTGCTCAATCTAAGCTGGCCCAAATAAAAAAATTGATATGAAAATACCTCTATTATTTGTGGATTCTCCAGTGAGGAAGTCTGGAACTTCTGTAAAAGTTTTATTTTATTTTCAGTCACTAATGGTGCAAAGCTATCAAATGTGGACTATTTTTTGGGGTTTTACCCCTTGGCAGTAGCCTTTCTGCAGGAAACCATTACAAATTTATTGCATTGAAGAACAGAAGTTTTTGCATTTGACAATTACAAAATACCACTAATTTACAGTCTTATCTGCTTGTTATTTTGATTTATGGCCTTGAGCAAACTCTTAGTTCACACACTGCCCTCCATCTCATCTGTGATGGTCAGATCCAGTGAGGGTCATGACAGGTGCCCTGAGCTTAACAGGTCTGAGCTTGGTGGAAACAGCCTGTAGAGATTTTCGGAGCTCCTGGTGTAGGGGAGAGCAGGCCTGGGGCCTTCTGTGTTTGATCACAACACAGGTGGTGGTATCATCCCCTTTTCTCAAAAGCCCCTTTTTGCTTACCCATATCAGTCTATCATAGCACCATGGTCAGTTGGAAGCTGAAGTCTGCAGGTATTTGGATACCTAATTTGTCTATACTTTCAAGGGCTGGGATCAGAGGATGTAAACACATCAGATATGGGGATAGTGTGAGAATGACCCTTTGAGGTAGATTGTTTGGTCAACCATATCCCTGATCTAATGGAGCTGGGGTGCCCTAGGGGCTTGCACCATGGTGGTTTAAGAGGATCCACACCAAGCTGTGTGGGTATTACCTCAACCTTCTTGGCCTCTGCATAATGGAAGATAACAACACTTCCCTACCTCACAGAGACATTGCATTTGCATTTGTAAAGTTTTCTACAATGACAGATAAGTAATTATCTAAGTAAGAGGAACTAAGTACCTAACATAAGTACATGAATCTTCTCATTTGCTTTGACTCATCTCTATCTGGACTAACTCCAATCATCAGTTGTAATTGCCCCTCTCCTTATAAAATCAATATTCCAGTAAATCATTGTCTTTTTCAACTGCAAACATGACCATTTTATTGCACAATGACATCTATCTCAAATCCAGGCACTCTTTCACTCTGAATGCCCGTGAATTTCAAGGACCAATATTTGATGAAGTTGACAATAGCGTATATGAGTTACATTCAATATTTTGGTCTGTGGGTTCTGAAAAACACTGATAAACTTGAGAGAAATATTCTGTCAAATGTACCACAGAGCGTACACTAATATGGCATAAACACACCATCTACTTACCCTGGAAATATGACGTGATAATTTACTAGTCTAGCATAAGGTGTCCGCACGTGACTGGTCAGCTCACACCATATGGGAGTCACCTGCCTGTATCTTAATTACATCTTTTAGTCTGGCACCAGAACTCCCATCACCATGCCTCAGTAAGCAGCCTATGTTCTAGGGCTGTCAGATCTTATCTACAGAAAGGAGAGAAAGCCTTGGAAAGCAGAAAGGCTAGAAAACAGTGATCGGGACTTGTGGGATTATTGCTGGCAGGTTTCAAGCGCTCAAAGTGGATGTATCCAGGTGCGCTCCCACCATGTCATGAAATGAGGCAGTTCAGGAGACCACAGTATTGCTGTGAGCACTGGAAATGCATCAGAGCTTGCAAGCTTGACCTGGGTTTTCATCTGCTCCTGTGTGGCCACCACAGATGCATATGGCAGAGTGATCTGAGAATCACTGCAGGACTGCCATGACTGAAGGTTTAAACTCAGCAGCACCGATTACTGCCAGTGTTGGTGTTGTGGCCCACTTAGAGGTTGAATGAAGCATCCTGCCTAAAAGCTACGTGACATGTCAGGACAATCCTTGTTTGCATCTTTATCCACTTCTTTATGTGAAGACGACAATTTTATCGAGTCAAACTGTGAAGCTTTGTTCAGAGTGGTGGTGTCTCTGCTTGACTTGAGGGGAGCTTTGCCAGAACAAATTCTGAATGAAAAAGGAGGCTGGGATTCAGGTTTTGATGGAGTGTTTTAACTGACATTTTAAGTTGAAACATATTTGGAGGAGACTCTGACTGAAACAAAGTTTTTGTGGTAAATATAGCAATTTGAGATTCAAAAGAAGTTGCAAAATTGTTGCCATGTGTGCTGAATTTTATCCCACGCAGGAATCCTTCAGATAGACTTTGACTAGTAGCATGGGTGAGATTAATAAAGATTTGTATAATTTATATAACTGAAATACTTTTGTGGGGGTTTTGCTCTTCCCAGAGATGTGTCAGTTGGACTTTTAGCCATGATGTCAAATAATTTTGATTACTTGACAACAAATACTTAAACTTATAACAAGTATGTAATGCTTTTTTATTCTATTCCCCCATTACTAGACACCCAAAATAGCACAATCTGACCAGGGCATAGGGCCTCCTTTCATAAGATCTCCTGTGCAAATATCTTCTGAAAACAAAGGTATAATAAAGGTTTTATTATTTTCTCTTCAATCACTTGCACATGCCACAGAGATGAAAAGGAGGAAAATTTTACCAAGTAAGGAGGAAAGGAAAGATTTTAAGTGGGTCCTTAAGTGGGATTCTTCTCCAAATGGGGCTTATTTGTCACTGCCTTAACACAGAAAAAGAGAGCAAAGACAAGATCTTGGGGCAGTCCTGCCTCTAGGCAAGCTTCAAATTAGAACTTCCACATTATGGGTTTGTGACTATGTGTACAGTGATGGGGTGAAAGACGTGGCACCTGCAAGACTTGGCCTGGAAGGGCGAGGAGAAAACCTGAGTCAGCTGCTGACGCTGTGCAATGTCCACTGATAACCCACTTGGTAACATCACATCAATGCTGTGGGTCCCACACTCTTTCCTGGAGGCCTGCCTCTCATGGAGATTGCCACTGTCATCCTGCATCCTGACATGCATGATGTGTTCACATTACTGCCCATCAGATCTTTGAAAGAGGGAAAGAGGCATGAATTCTGTTCTGCTGCAGGAGTGTAGTGTCTCATCATGCTATACCGTGTTTCTCACTAATGCTTATTAATACAGTTGTAAAACAAGTAAATCTTTCTGCTGCTGTCGATGAGAGCATTAGCACAAGTCTGGAGTTGAAAAGGTAAAGGTGAGATGTGGGCTGCATAAGTGATGTTTCAGACATCAGAAAAGACCCAGACATGTGAAGCCTCCCACATCCTTGTTCCCTTCCGTCATCCCTATGTCTTGGAGGGGAGAGGGGGACCTGGCAAGACCACATGAGAGAGCTGAGTGGAAATGAGCAGACGTCATTAAAATTATCCAGTGGACCTCAGTAAAAATGTACTGAGTGGTCCTGACAGAGAGAGACATTTTTCACACTGTAATGGCCACACAGCTCCCTAAGTGGAAGAAGGAAGGTCATTTACTTCACAGAACAGGGAAAAAAAGTCTCTGAGATCATTTATAACATTACTCACAACCATTATCTATCCCAAATCATTCTTATGCCTTGTCTGTGATATTGGCTGCCTTGCAGTGCTCTGAGTTGCTCTTAACATAAAAACCTTTCTTATTCCTTAATGGCATACCAGCTGAAATATTTAAAGCATTTGCAGACAAAGTATCTAATTGTATCCTAGCTGCATGAAGGCCCCAGGGAATGCCAACTGCTGCCACAGTCACATTTACCTGCCCTGGGGAAGGCTGTTGTTTCAGTAAAAACCCTGTCAAATACAGTTTGGTTAATAAGAAAATGCTTTTCCACAAATAGAGCATCTTTAGGCTCATATCCTGCACTGATGAATTCCTCTAAGTGATAAATCTCCCTGACCTCTCTGACAGCCCATTGATCCATGGGAGGGCTTCAGCAGCTGGAGGGCTGGCAGCACCCACCTCACCTCCCACCCAATACCGAAGTACCCCCTTCACCTAATGGAAAGGGGGGTCATGCACTGGGTTGTCCTTCCAGAGCCTTCTGCATTTGAAACTGGATGTAAGTGTGGGATTAAACACAGATGCAGAAAGAAAGACCTAAAAACTCACTTAAGAAGAACAGGGAATCAAAGAAGACTAGAGCCTTTTCACCCTTGAGCCATGCAGTTTCTTGCTTGATTTGTATTCTGGTCCTGTTTCCCATCCCCATGCGAGAGACGCTGATGTGTGCGGCAATGGTTTCTCATGCATGACCCTAGCAGATATCTCTGGCTCCAGCCCACCACGATGGCTGATCTGGTAAGAGTCTTGAATAGTTTCTTGTCTGTGCATGGTTTCTTTTAGTGGCTGGACTAGCAATTAAAGAATGATGTCCTGCCCACTACATGAGGGGCTAGTAAGGATCATTCACAATCTCCTGCATTTTTTTCTCACTCACTGTCTGTATTTGCCTGTGAGTTCTACCCTACATTTACCAAAAGCATTGGTTTTGACTTCCAAAAACATTGGGTTTGACTCTACATGCTTCAGAGCAGGATTGATGCATTGCAGGGCCCTAGGGGGAGTATCTGGGATGACCCTTCAAATAATCATCATATTTTCTTCAAGGTTGTGGTGCAGTTGTTTCCTCTGCCTGGGGCTGAATGGTCCTATTTATTGTTGCCAGAAATGATAGAAATGGTCATGTGCCTGTGTGAGGCAGGCACGTAGGTCATCCAAAAAAGGAAAACTCTCTTTGGTTTGTCCCAGTGCTGAAGAAATCACAGCCATTGCTAAAGATCTCTGCAAACAACCCGGGAACCCTGCTCATTCCCTAACACAATCAAAATGACTGCCACACTAGTAGGACGTTATTTGAATAGCAGGCAACTGTGGAAATGTGAGGCAAGAAAATATGTGGAAAATAACAAAGCAATTGCAAACCTGGGCTGCCATGAAGTGAAGTGTTTGAAAATCCTGCCCAGAAATTCCTGAAGGGAAACTGTTACATGTTGTGCCCCAGATTATTTCATATGAGACATTAAGGTTTTGATGGTAATGACTATCACTTTTCCCATACTACTGGCAGTGCCCTGAACCAAATCAAGGGCAAAAATAAATTGTCCTGCCTAGATCCTATAACTGTGAAAAAGCACACCCTATTCCCCAGAGTAAAAGTGGTTGAATGATCTACTCTAAGAAACATGACTCCAACTATTTAGTGGCAGCCATGTCAGGTCACGGTGGTGCAGTTCCATTAAAAAAAAAAAGAAGAGAGGTGGGTGGAGAGCAGCTGAGAACACTGTGAATGAGCATGGGTTAGTCCTAAACCTGGGTTAAGACTCATAGCCAAAGAATAAAGGAGCTGGTGAGACGGGGAACATGTTGTTCTCATTATCTGCCAGTGGTTGCACATCTGCACTGAAAGTCAACAAAGGGGCATTTTTTGTACAATTGTACATTGTGTAATAAGATAAGAATAAAACTAATTCACATTTATCTAGAATTTCTCAGAACGGTTGTAGTCCCAGTAGACATAACTGACTTCATAAAATGTGAAAGTCTGAGTCACACCAGCAGATTGTGTATGGCAGGGAAACTAATCTGATGTAATAGAAATGTTTACAAGCCCAGTAACCCTTCCCCCTCCACCCTCCTCCGCTTTAAAAAGTCATGTAAGGCCATGGATCAAAGCGATGCAGTGGCAGCATGCTGAACACTGAAACAATAACAGCACTGACTTCCTCAGACATCAACAGTACCAGTTACCAGTGGATTTTTGTATTCACTGAAGAAGGAGGTAATATAATCATATGCATCAAAGGCTGGAAGTGGAGCTATCACTTATCTCTAAAATATTGCTAAACATGATTAAACACGGTTCAGTGGAAATATCAGAAGCTTACTACCCAATGGGATCAAAAAAGCAGCAAACAGTTCAGAAATGTGTACTCAGTTAATGCTTACCAGATGCAATCAATTTAGACAGTCAGTTCCAGTACTTAATTCATACCTTTATGAAATGAGTACAGACACACTCCTCTTATGGCTAACAGTTTTCCTGCCTTTACATTTTACTTTCTCTTCCAAGCAACACATGAGCTTTTGTTTTTCAAACTCTTTGCCACTCTCCAAGAAAGCTGCAGGTTCCTTCCAGATAGCAAGTTTGCTATTGCTTCCTTGAGTAGATCTCAGTTTTGGTAAGGGTAAATGTGATGACACAACACTTTTAGGGTTTTGCAAGACATGTGATTTCACTGCACCTGATGCTGTGAAAATAAATGAGAACTGCAAAGTCAAAAGAGCCCATACTGAACAGATTACATGTTGCCTGTAAGTTTGTCACCTTGGGGGTTGTTCCTTGCAGGGTCCCACCGGTTTCCGTTCTGGTCCTGGTGGAAGATGTGTAGATAACAAAAAACTGTTGCAGAAATTAAGAATAGGTCAGCTAGAAAAAGTGATCCAGAACACTTGTTAAAGGAAGGTCAGTTAAACAGTACACATTTTGACAGACGAATGGAAGACTATGAAGCTAGGGATAAATAAAGGCAGCTTACCTACAGGAATAGGGGCTTTATCCTAGAAAGTGGTGGTTTAGCAAGGGATTTAGGTGAATAGGCTGGTAACCAAGCCTAAGGGAGCTCTGGGGATAATTCATAGCATAAAGGCCGATTTGAATCTCAAAGAAGAGCAGGGATATATTTAGCTGCCCTACTAACATGCTGGAGAACACTCAGACAAAAGCAACAAGAGTGATTAGAGGTCTAGTAAATGCGAACTCAGGGCAAAAATTAAAAAATGAGACTGTGCCTAGCATGGAAAAGAGAAGACAAGACAACAGTCTTGTCAAATATGTAAAAGATAGCTGCAGCAGAGACTGTAATAAAGCGTTGTCCATATCTGCTGGCAATAGCACAACATGTAACAAGCTTAATGTGCAGCAGGGAAGATTTATGTTAGCCACCAGAAATATTTTCTAATGATAAGGACTACCGGGCACTGGAACATATTGCAGATTACCGTAGGGTTAAGAACTGTTTGGGCTGGTGGTTTCCAATCTTTATTTTGCACCAAACTTCAACTGAGAAAACTTACAGGGTTCTGCCTCCCATTGTTAAATGGTAAAATTGTTTTATCCTAAAACAAAGAGCTTTAAAAGCTTTTGAATACTGGAAATAATGATGGAGATGATGATGACACGCACGAAAGTTATCACATAGCGAACTCACCAACTCTATTAGAAACAAATGAAAAGTCAGTTTGGGAGTTACTCATCTGCTTGTAATGGTCTTAGGAGTGGGAGAGTGCTGGAAAACTGACTGGGATGTGTCTGGGACATGAAGGAGGTGATACAGTGGTAGAATTTGTGGGGCTGTGCAAGAGGAATCATTGCAGACAACTACAATGAGTCCATCTTAAAGCAAGCAAGAAATAACTGGGTTTGGGATGAATGGAGATGAAGGGAAACTATGGCCTCTTGTGGGTGTCCATGGGCTTACTGGCATGACGCAGGGCTGGGAGCAGAGAGGACCAGTGCGAGAGACATGAGATGATAGTAAGGCAAAAGGTACAGTTGGAGGTGTTTGTTTGCTGCTGAGTTGCACCAGCTTTTCTTTTTCCCTTCCCCCACAGCTGTGGTGACCCCATGGTGTACACCTCACTGGGGAGAATCTCAACAGAAGCAGCTGTGCATCTCTGAGGGAGGCCCAGACCCAGTCTTGAGGTAACTTTATTCAAGCAGACCTTTTTATGATTATAAATACCTTCTGAGCAACCTTTGTCAGATAAATTGACCTTGCCAAGCAAAAAGCGATGCAGAGATGCTGTCAAAGGAAAGGGTGACATTTTTCTGTTTCCTGTGCTTCTTGTGCTGTTCAAACTGTATCTGTCTGAAGCCTAGGGAATTGTACACTAATGTAAATATGCACGTGAAAGCACAGAGGTCCTGCTCTGCTGGCCATTGAGGGGCTGTGCAGATGGTGCCCTCAGTTACCCCTTTCCTGAGAGCCCAAGTACATGTCCTTGCATTGTGTCACTCCTACGTTTCCAACTGAAATCCCTTATTGCTCATGTTTAGGAACTGGAGTCACGATCTCAAATGTCGTCACTATAGCTGAGTAGAGAAATGCCAAGCTTCCCACTATGTTTGTGTGGGTAGCACCTTTTCTTTGATTAGCTCAGAATACTTTCTAATAGGAATTAACCATCCTGACATCCTAAGGGGACTGGCCTGCTGTGATTAATCTTAATATCTCTATCTTACAAATAGGAAAATCAGTAGTAAAACTTGCCTAACATCATCCTCTAAATCGTTGCTTTAAGCCTGGGAAAGACTATGCTCTCTCTCTTTTATTAATTTTTTTTTTCCTCCAAAGAGTTGCTCTGTCAATTAAAATGCACAGCCAGATACAGGGAAGAAGCCAATGTGGAAATGCAACTCTTAAACAGTATCTGTATGTTAAAGAAGGCATTACTGATATTGTAAGCCCTGTCTGGATGGGTCTTTACATCCTCTCAGTTCCTGGCTCAACAAAGACTTGAAATGTGTCTGGCTGAAGTCATAAGCCTCCAGTGCTGTCCCAGCACTGTATATACTATGATTCCTCTTGGAGGGAGTACCAGCCCATGCTCATCATCCTGAGACTAAGAAATGCTCAGAACTGCAAAAAACACAAATTACAAAACAAACCTGGTGAAGTTTGAAGAGCAGTTTTTGAACACCCCAATGTGGACGGTAAACCACAACAACAGTGACAGGAAAAGCAGCACCACAAATGAAAACCCAATACTCCATTTGAAACTAAATTCATTTAATAAACTAGAAGAAATTGCTCAGCAATGAAAATCTCCAGCACCACCACCCTGACCACATAAGATACATGAAAATAAACAGACTTGTGGGCACACCTCAAGCAAGCTTAAAACAGCAGCCTCCTCCAAAACAGTCTCCACACTAACAGGGTGATTTCACTGCCTGGTAGAAAAAATGTTTGTCAGCCAACTGTAATGAATCTGTTTCACAAGAGTGCATGCTATATATAAAAATTGTGGTTGGTAACATGTACAGGACGTTTGTGCCAGACCACTTTTTTCTGATCTCAGTGAACAACAAAACTGAAAGTATTTCTCACAGAAACCAGTTATAAGTTATAGATCAGGTAATAACTTGGGAACTTCAGCAAAGTCACAGTTCAGCAAAGCCTCCAGAAAATATTTGCAGTGATGTTTTAGATTCAGTACCAAAACATCGCTTGAGGTCTGCTTTAGTAGAAGCATCCAGGAAATTAGTTTTATTCTTGCACTGGCAAAAAAACTTTGAAAAGTGGGCAATCCAGGTCATAAAGGGCATGAAGGTCTGCTTATTGTAATGGGTGGTAGGTAACCAGGAGATCCTTTCTGATGCTCAGGCACATGACCAGATGATCTAACTTCTCTCACCGTGAGAAAGACTGTAGGTATAGACACATGCATGTCATATCAGTAAAACGTAAAAGATTACATTTCTTAGAACTAATTTTTCCATTATTTGTGTCAAGGAGTTGATGGGTGTAACTGGAAAATCAATAAAATGTACACAATACCAACATTTGCTATTAATAAACAAACCCCCAACTGCTTTAAATGTGCTTCATGCTTTGTGGGGAAGGTTGAATAAACCAGGCATCAAAACAAGTTTTGTCCTTACATCTAACGGATGTATTAAATAAGGGAAGTAATAACTGTACTTAATGAACGGACAGGCTGTTTCTGGTCACTGAAGATATTTAAAGATATGTAAGTTCTTAAAGATACAGATAAGCTGTCTGTGGCACTTCCCAAAGCATCTCAGTGGAAATGAATGACAGTTGTGTGAAGTGGGAACGCTACCTGCTTGAGTTGCAGTTTGGAAAATCTTACCCATATCCTTCTTGTTTCTAAAATGAGCATGTCTTGACCTTGTCCACCTGCTTCTAGTCACAGGCTGGAAGAGGAAATGAGCATTGCTGCTTCTTCCACTCCCGACTGATTTCTTAACTGTGAATGAATGAGTTCAAATGAAGAAAGTGCTCTTTTCACACCCATTAGCTAAACTGAAACCAAAAGTCACTACACCAAACATGTTTCTGCGTAACAGAAAACTAAACTCTTTGCATTTAAAAAGAGCAAATATCTAATAGATAAAATATCAATAATATGATACATGATGGTTCAAAACAATCTTAAGAGTTAAGTTTAGGTTATTTTTTTTCCTGTGACTTTGCATATTGACTTGAAAGATGCCACTATCAAACTGGCAAATCAAGGGCAACAACTGCCAGAGCTAGAGAGAACAGTTTGTCTGAAATCTCTTACTTCTCTGCATGACCTCTTCTTCTGGGCAGTGCAGATCATCTCTACAAAAGAGCAGGGCCTGATGGCACTAGGCCTTCTCCCAGTGTACAAGATGTACTGGAGATTGAAGATGGAAAGGAAAAAAAGGACTAGGAATGGAGAAAAGGAAGCTGATGGGAGGCTGGGGCATTGTCTGAGGCCACACAAGGAATTTGGGGCAGTCAGGTGAGCTAGCCTCTGGTGGTCATGGAGGAGGTGTGCTGATTTCAGTGACTCTTCTCCAAGAAGCCAACAAGGTAACGATATATGAATTATCAACTGTCACCCAAGTGTCCCTTCAGAGTGCAATTATTATTCATCAACTCCTGGTAGAGTTTGTCCACATGTGACTTAACAGGGAAAAAGCCCATCTTTTGAACTAAATGACATTCTGCTGTATTTTGAACAAAGCAGGAGGCAAAAATGGAAGACATTGGAAGTCACTTAATAACACCATCAGGATACATGTGATACCTAGCAAAACCCATTTCTCTCAGGTTATTGACTAATTCAGCCCAACCCAGGCACACACAAACTGCTGGTCTACATCAGCATGTGCAGGGGTACACTTAGCATGGTATAAAACTTAGTCTTCCCTGTGGAGGTCATTTGGCAGAAGATACTGTAAACTGGTGTATCTCTTGGTAGCCAATGAGGAGGGTTTCTCTATTTTGAAAGCAGCTCTGCTACTATGAATCTGGATGTGAGCATGGGCTACAACAAGTGAACAGTCCTAAAGGAATTTCACCTTGTTTAGAATGCTTGTTAGTGTCACTATTCTTGTTCAGTATTATCATTTTCTGGGGAAAGCGAGGCAGACATTTACCTGCCTTTGCGAAGGCCAAGGCAACAGTCTAACCAAATTCCTGTGCCTGGTTTGCAGAGATCCCCTAGGTCTCTTTGTATCCTCTTCACACATACTCCATAACATCAAGGCTGGGGACCAGATGGATCTTATAGGTGAACTTTGCAAAACAGTGAGCATCAGGGATTACTTAAATTCTACCAGGTTTGGGAAGAGGAATGAACAGGGAATGAAAGAAAAACACTATATACTTTTCTCAAGAGGGATAGGGCAGTGCCTACAAATGGAAAATAGTGGGGTTTCTTTCGCAACACGCATAAATCTGGACTCCCTTCCCTTACTACCCACACCCTCCTGGGAGCGTCTGCTGAATTGTAGCTCCCTTGCCACGGCCTTCAGAGCAGTGTGTGGCTTTCAGCCACAGTGTTTCTAGCTCTCTTTGGAATACAAACTTTGGGCTTCATTCAAGAAAGCACTTAGGCATGTGTAATTCCTTAAATTTCAATGTGACTATTCATGAGCATAGAGTTAGCACATATTTAATTGCCTTCCTGAATATGAGCCAAAATAGAGAGTATCCCAGGAGTGCATGGAAAAGAAACTTAGTTTTCATTGCTTTAATAGAGGTAGTTGCTCCACTTAGATGCATTTGCAAATAGGAAGGTTTGGGACTTTTTGCTAGCACATCTCTAGAGGGTAAAGCAGGCAACTAACCCTACTGCAAATATGATGAGGATCACTGGTATCTGCAACCACCCCAAGGGGGAAGGCTCACATGAGAATTGATACTTTTTCTCATTTTTTGTCTCCCTGCCCAACAAGTGCTCAGCTCCAATGTTCTCCCTATCCATTTTTGAATTTGTCAGGTTTTATTAATGTCCTTTGATTGGGAAAAAGCTCTGGATTTAGAGTATTCAGTTGTGCAGGTAAGAATAGAAAACTTTGAAAGTGTCTCATTTTTAAGACTCTACTTTCCTTTTTAAAAATAACTGGAAGATTATCAGAAGAAAACCATGTCATGTTAACTCTAACATGGAAAAAACCCAGAGGTACAACATCAATAAGGATGGTACATTTCCTCCTAGATCCCACAGACCTCCTTTGTTTTCAAACGAAGTAGTTATTGAGTGGGAAAACCCACCAAAATCTTTTGTATTTACTACCAGTTCTAGACCAAGGTGGATGGTAGCCCTCTCCACATTTCAAAAGCAGCTCTAAAACCTTATGTGGGTTTTCAGTGAGTAGCATGAGTTTCTGTTTGGCTTTTCAGTTGTAAATAGTGAACATCTAAATTGTGGTGGAATTTAAAAAAAAAAGCATTTGTCCTTAGATCTACATTCATTTCTCCACGTATTATGGTGGATACCTCCACATCTATGATGAGGTTCATCTCGTCTTAAAATAGATGTCTCTTAGATGGTTAATCGAGTCTGAGAAATCATTGCTTAATTTTTGGACCCCAGTTTGCAACACTTGCAGCTAGCAAGAGAAACCTACTTTCCTCAGGGTCATTTTCAGTGGTAGCTTGGTCTACGACAGCCGTGACCCCTATATGCACACGCCAAGCTGGCTGAGCCACACTGCAGATTAGCACACCGACTGCTGCTGTGGGGTTTTGGGTTGAGTCATGTGTGGTGGGGGTAAGGCTTTCTCCTTCACAACCAGCGTTATTTTCACTGACTCTCTGGGTGAGATGATGGAGGAAGGAGGTTAATAAAACTGTGTGTGTGTCCTGCTTGTGGCAGCATCAGATGTTACTGTTCAGCACTCTGGGGCTGAGGGCGAGCATCTGGCCTCTGTGGTGGGTGAGAGGCTGCTAAAGCCTGGAGAGGGCATGTGGATGGTGCCTTGGTAGCATGAGGCCCCTGGAGTGCAGAAAAGTCCTTTTTGGGGGAGAGAGGCACAGCTGAGCCCTGGGATAGGGCTGTTCCTCTCCTACAGCACTGCAGAATTGCTGGGATGTGATAGGGTCTTGGCATGGTGCCTGTATATCCCACCTCTCCTTCAGCACTCCACAGATGTGCTACTCTTCATAGAATAAAGACTCCTTCACCTAAAGGATCCGGGGCCATTCCCAATTTTGCGACGGGCAGAGCTGCTTTGGGCGGTAAGGGTGAGAGCAGATTAAGCTGCAGTCCTTCTCTGCTGAGTAGGAAATGGGGTCAGTGTGCACAGAAGCACATGGCTGACGATGTTACGCATCAACATTGCTGATATTGCAATACGCTTCTCTGCCCGAGGTGACATGTGAATATGGAGGGCAGAGAAGTGCTTTTGAAAGATGTATGAGAGAATGCCAAAAGTAATTTCTGCTTCCTGAGGAGGATGGCCCAGGAAAGGCAAAACACAAAGGCATACTCACATTTACAAAGAAATACATTTTTATACATTGTATGTGAGGGTGATGATCATGATGGAGACAAGTAAGAGAAAGTTTCCCCAGGAAAAAGACAACTCTAAAGCAAGGTTGGCCTGTACAAAGGAAATGCAGTACAACTGAAAGGATTATTTTCAAATTAGCAAACCTTGACAGTTCACTTTGTTTTTTAAAAAAAATAATCTTATTTCTAAACACAAAACCATGCTTATAGTGGCATCTAGTGGCTATTGTGCTTATGGAGCTCTGCTCCCCAACACTGCTGAGAGGGTAGGGCCAGGAAAGATTGGCAAGACCAGTTGCTCACCTTTTCATCCAAGACTGACTTTGCAGCATTTTTTTTTATGCTTACTTTCTTCCTTATAGTATTATCTAATGGATCAATGCAAAGATCAACACTGAAGATGGGGGAGTCCCAGACTTCAGGGTGAATGTTGGGTTAGACCAACTTAAAAAGATACATATGAAGTTCTGGAATCAGATCTTCACTTTATTTCAGATTTATAGAAAACAACTTCAAAAAGGTAAAAATTTAGGGTGGTTCAGATTGATGAGAGCTGAAAGAAGCTCAAATCCAAAGTTCCCATTTCATGTGAACTTTTAATGTTTCAGCAAAGGGGAAATACACATGTACATGTTTACTAAAGGGCATTTGAGCCAGGTTCTGGCCGTGACCCTCCTCATGCTTGCTGGTGCTCATGTAGTGGGTGAGAGTCAGGGCATTTGGTAAGAGATTGGCCATGCCTTCTCCTGCTAGTAAACACCCTTAGGGGAACACTGTCAGCCAGGTGGCTGATAAAATGACCCAGTAAATGCTCTTCCACTCAAGAGACTGAACTGATAGAACTCTTCCCACAACACATCAAGAAAAAGAGGGAGGTCAGTGCAAGACCACACCTGTGGCCCCACTGCCTGCTTCCTGCTCCTGTCCCCCACCTGCAGCCATCCAACATGGAAGAGAAACACTCCTGCCTCTCCCCTTGGCTGTCTGCTGGCCTTGCCTCTAGGGCAGGCTTCTGCTTACCCTTCTCAGGGCTTCACCAGTGACCCCAGCTCTCCCTGCTCTTGTCAGCCCAACTGTCCTCAGACCTCCAGACTGTCAATGCCTGCACACCAATGGCTGCCTGTGGTACACTCCAGCCCAGCTCCTTGCTGCCTACAGCTCCTGGCATTTCTTTACTCTCTTGACCTGCTCCCCAGCTGTGTTTTTCTCTTTCCAGTGCTGTAGATATCACTGATAGAAATATTAGGGTGATGCTGAGTTTTCCCAATTTTCCCAGTTTAATTTGCCATTGTGCTAGCTGGTCTCTCCACCTTCCCTGAGCCCTACAGCAGAAATTTCAGCTCCTGCTTTGGCCCATGCTTGTCTCTTCCCCTACTGCACTCCCTGCTGTCCCTTTCTGCAGAGCTCTGAAGGTTTTGCCAGGAAAAACATCTTTTCTATTCGACCCACTCTTTCCTTTACACAAGCAGAGCTTTGACTAACATAGGTATTTTGAGGATTACAATCTCTTTTCCTGTGAAGGTCAGACACAATAGCCATGCTTCTGCTACAAAGCTCAAGAGGTCAAGTGACAGGGCCTGAGCATGTCATGGTCTGTATGGTTAATTAGAAAGGTCCTGATACACAAGCACTCTCCCCTCAGTGCTGAGGCATACTCCAGGAGTACTCCTAAAAGGCTGTAACAGCTGGACAGGGTTACCTGTCTGGTGTGAGTGGATGGGTGTCAGACTCAGAAAGCAGTCTCAGGCCCACTTTATTTACTAAGGCAGCTGTAATCAGCATGATCAAAGCTGTTATGATGAATGACTCACTCATCAGCCAGAACATGACATGACTGCTCATTGAACAGCTCTCTGCTCCTTTCCTCTCAGCAAGCAAGGGCTGTACTGGCGTGGCTGTGCACCTCCCATGAGACCTGCACTTCTTTGACATGCCTGTTGAAAAGATGTAACAGATTTAGGGAAGCACTGAGATAAACTCATGTCAGAAAGATGCACCAAGGAGCTTCAGACCCTTCATTCTTCAGAGATTCCCAAGCCCCAGGTTACTGTGAGCTGAGAAGGAGGATCATATACCTGCACTTCTGACATGGTTGCTCAAGCATCCCCCACCAGCCATTCTCAGAATGTGGATATCCCCTTGATGGCTGTTCTTCTTTGCTTGCCCTGGATGCAGTAACAAAAGCAAGTTCAAGGACAAGAGCAGTAAGGGGGATGTTTTCTTCAGCGTGTGGACAGATAGAATTATACACAGAACTGCTGTGTTAAAACAATTCGGGTAACAACACAGGGGAAGACCTAGAAAGCTCATGTGCTGCAAAAGCCCAAGGGAGTTTTTTCTTATGTGCATACCTTATACTGTAATGTATGAAATATTGTAGCTAATGAGTCCCATTTTCCTTGGATATTAATACATCCACATCCTGTACCACTTTATCTTTTGACATTTTAGAGGTTCCTTTTTTTTAATGGAAGCAATAATTTTCTTGAGTATATTATCATGAATTAATTTAAACACCTAAAAGCTCAGCTATAGTTTAATTGTGACATAGATATTGGCAATATGAAATCTGCTTTTGCAGTGCAACTTCTTGGCTATTAGCAGAATATTGTAAATTTGATTTGGAGTTCAGAGCAGCAGCTGTTTATTCAGTTTGCAGGTTTCTTGTGGTTTGTGGTTTCTTGTGGTTTAAACATTCGCAGGGTGTAGACACTAACGAGAGCACTGAATTGTTTATGGTGATCTTTGAAGCAGAATTGCAGATTTGTTATGAATTTTTGCCAGGCCAGCAGAAACATATTAACCTCTCCTTATGCAAAGTCCCATGTGCAGAGAAACCCTCGCTAATCCAGCACTTTAGGACCATGACATCATTCTGGTCAGTGAGAGTTTATAGTGCTATGTTATGGCAGCTGATCGCTTCCTTTCTTCAGATCTCTCATTTAGAGGATCATCTTTACTCCAAAATGCACCATTCAGGCATAAAGCAAAAAACCCCAACAAACCAATAGCCCTGCCCCGCCCCTGAAACTAATTTGAAAGCACAGTGCTCACAGAAAAAGCTGCCATGTTAGAGCACTGGACAAGGCAGCAGGTTAGTAGTCATCCCAGCGACTCATGAACTAGCTTTGTAAAGCCAGCTCTGCACCAGGAGTGCATGGAGGAACACTCCTCACTGGAAACCCAGCTCTAACAAAAACAATCTCCTATCAGAAGCTGTGAGGCAGAGATTCTCCCACATTTTCTCTGTACTTCTGCTGGTAATTCCACCCCAGTTCCACCACTGCCTGTTTTCCACTTCAGTAGTCAGCAAAATGACTTTCCAGGAGCCTGGTCAGCTCACACCAAGCTCCCTTGCCTGAGCTGTAGGTAGAATGGACTAGTTGTCCCAAACTCAGAGAGCAAGTGGCCAGACTTGTCCTAATGACTCCTAACTTGATAAATATTGATTGCAAAGTGACCCACTAGATTGTTATCCTCTCTACAGAGAAGAAGAGGAAGCTTAGATGAAACAGGTTGAGCAAGCCTCTGTAAACGTATAATTGTTGAAATAATAGTGCACGATGGAGTAATAAGAAAATTAATCTCACAAGCCCTTTCTATGTAATTCTTGACGACATCATGTCTTCCTTAGGTACATAGCAAAAGGGAGCCCTCTAGAGTAGGTGTTGTATAGGAAGATCTCAGTTTTCAAGATGTTTTGCAGTTGGTTTCATTTTGTATTTCAGCAGCTATAAAAGTTCATGAAACATGATGATTTATGTTGCAAACTCCAGCTCAAGGGAAGCACAAGCTGTTCACACAAGTCCAGTACACTTTGCCAGCAGTAAGATCTCACCATCTATGCCCTCTTTCTCCAAGCATTCATCGAAGACAGGTTGGAAGGGCTGGGAGACTAGCCATTCTCATGCTCCCCAAAATGAATGAGTGAATGAATGCTGGGTCACCTCTCTTGCCACGCTGGCTGGATTTTGCTTTTTGCACTTCTGTTGAATGTTTCACAGCTGTCGAAGCCCCATGTAAATGCAATGCTTCTCCTTTTCTCATTGTTATCCATCATTATGAATTGCTCCCACTCCCATTTACCTATGTGCTGCTAGTAGTGCCAGCTATCATGTCCTGTTTGTTTACTTTTTTCTGTAATTACCATGTCTTTTCCTCCCCCTGCTCTCAGACACCTTCAATAAACAAGCAAACCCAAGCTGCTTGGCTTGTGTTAGCTACAGTGGGGGCGAGGAGCAGAGAAGGGCAAGAAGAGGAGAGTGGTCACAGTGTCAGTGCTGTGCCGAGGAGAGAGTTGACAGAGGATAAAGGGACAGCTGGAACGAGTGGGATTAAAAAATGCAAGTAGATCTTTGCACATAGAAAGTTAAGTGGCTTTGGTTTATGTACAGTCTCTTCCTTGCCCTTGACTGAATGCCAGACTCAGATCTGCCCTGTTCCTGTGACAGCAGCCCCAAGGACAGGAAGGTGCAAAAGACCCTCAGTACCCAGTGGGATGGACATCCTTCAAATGGGGCATGGCAGACCCCAGCCAGCTACAGCCTTCCTGTGCTGCCTCACCATTGCACCCCTCTTGGAGGCACCCCATCTACTGGGCCCTGTAGCTTCTTGACATTTCCTCAGTACAGAGTTACTGTTGTGCCAAGTCTAACAATACTCCCTTCATTCTCCCTGCCATTTTGCTAAAGCACACAGCAGTAGCTCAGGTAAATTATAGGCCTGCAATTAATGGGTGTAACTTCTTGGCCTGAGTTGAAAGGATGGTAGACCTGGGGATTGCAGAACTTCCTCCTGAGCCTGGGAAACCATGAATCATCTGTGGAGCCTGTGGCTTTATGCAGTCCTGCAAAGCTGTCCTTTTTTTCTGTCCCTTTTGTTTACCACCCCAGTGGCAATGCTTTTACCATCTTGGGCAGCTGCATAGCTAAAGGGTTACATGTCTGTATATTCTCTGATCTTTCCTTCTAACTCAGAAAGACCATAGAGAGTAAGAAATCCTTGTTCAGAAATTACTGTCAGGGAGGCAGTGTAATGATTTTAATGGGATATCCCATTTCTTCTTTTTCAGCTCTCACATCAAAGAAACAAGCAATTTTTCCTTGGGTCCCAGCCTCTGGCACCTCCTCCATCACATGTGGTAGCTTGGTCTTACACTTCCACTAGCATTGAGCTTTCTGCACAGTGCCTGACTTCAGGCAATGAAATATGTGAGACAGTGCAGCTGTTTGGGTTAGAAAGGCACCACAACTCATGTATAGCTGTGCTTGTTAAAGTGGACTAAGGGAAGGGTAAGAATAGCAAAATTAATTTACATTTCTTTCCTAATCAGATGCCATAGCAGAGTCAGAGATAGTTATGTGAACTCTTCTTCTCAGACTTCACTGCTCACCTGGAATGTGAGCAGATGCTTCAGATTTCAATTTTTTTAATTCCTCTCAAATTTTCATCCATTTTTGAACTGGTTTAGCTTGGGAGACAGCCCTGTGTCAGTGTGCCCCTCTGCTCTCTGCTGGAGTGCCTGGCAGGTGCAATGGGCCAAGCTCATCGTGCTTCACCCTCTGCAGGGATGCTTT
Source organism: Lepidothrix coronata (assembly GCF_001604755.1). Taxonomy (NCBI): domain Eukaryota; kingdom Metazoa; phylum Chordata; class Aves; order Passeriformes; family Pipridae; genus Lepidothrix; species Lepidothrix coronata. The sequence continues at coordinate 11,468,078 of NW_016690184.1, forward strand.
GTTCTCCCTGCCCAGACTACAGCTTGCATATGACTGAATTTCTCAGCTGCATCCTGGTAAACACACAACCACAGAGGAACTCTAGGCATGGGAACATGGCTCACAGGAGCTAGAAGGGCTCCACTGGTACAGTTTATGATGAGATCCATCAGTAAGAGAAGGCAAAGGGAGCACTGACTGGCAGGGTAAGACATTTTCAGGAGCTATTCTCTGGCACAATGCCCTTACCTTCCCCTGATGGGAACAGCCTGTCTTCATTAGAAAGGAATGAAGGCTGCATCTTGAGTCACCAATGGCATCAGTCTCCAAAAATACCTTCCTGTTTCTAGCACAAACCTGGTTATTAGGTCAAGCATATTCAACACCCAGTAACTAAAAGAGGAGTTTGGCTGTGACAGATGCTGATTGCAAAAGACTTCACCTGATGAATTGCTCATTAGTTGATGAGTTGTTCTGAAGGAACAGAGAGTGGCAGAAGACCAGACTTTGAGGTACTGGCTGCCATATCTAGAGTGACAGAAATCAGAATACGTAAAATGCAGCACACAGAAAAGTTATACAGTGTTTCGAACAGTGTTGTGGTCTCTGGACCAGAAAGAGGGGATCACAGTATGACTGCCTTTCCTGTCAAAACGGTCTTTCCATCCCAGTAAGCTCAATGTTCCCAGCACTTCTCCTTTTTATCCAAAGATTCTTTCTTTGGAAAAAATCCTATAAAAAGGATTTGGCCAAATCCCATCCAACAACAACCAAACACACTAGCAAACAGAAACTTTGGGAGCTCCCTCCATTTCTATTGCCTCTTGAACTTGGGAGACTTGCTTCCCATGGCTTTGGGGCAGCTAGGTAGGGATGATGCTAGTTGCAAATTAGTGTCGTTCACTGTATTACAAAGATTGGTTTGTCAGATGCTCATACAGATGTTGTAGCTCCAGAGCATTTACAAGAGGCAAAGCATAACTTAACAGCTCCAAATTAGCTTTCAAAAGAGAATACATGGTGCTTAAGGTTTGCCAAAAAAGCAGCATGCAACTCTTCTGAAAAAGCAATGCTGCTATGCCTCGTGATGCTTTAGCCTCCTGCGGTGCCAGATGTAGCTAGTATTTTACTATTTCTTTCTTCAAATAGCAGTGCTCAGGGGGGATAAACTTTACTTAACCTAATTAATTTTAATCACAGCTTTCAAATCTCATACTGTGCAAAGAATTACAAATTGGGATACATTAATAGAAGCCATGGTTTATGCTGCAAGCTAATCGGGAAGTGTGCATTTACATTTTCTGCATGAGTTTGCAATTACCATTAAAACAAAATTCAGTTATGTCCTTTTAAATTACTAAAATGCGAAGAACAGATTGAGCTGGTCCCATTTGTTGTAGAAAATTACTTGAAAATGGCCTACATTTCAAAGAATTAAATGATTCTTACTGAATAAGAGGTTTTAGAAAATGATTTCCAGTTGTCTAGAGTTAAAGTGCTTCCAGGCATTCTGGTTTAAACAATCTTACTTTAAAAATAATGGATTGGCTAATGTTTCCTACCTGCTTCAGTATAGATTCATGGAAGGAACAAAGAGAGTTCTCCCAAAAAGCCTCAGCTACATCTTCCTTTAAGAGTAAACCAGAGAAACAACAACATCTAACCTAACCACATCCAAAACCTAACTCCAAAATACCACAGCAGTGAGCATTAGTCCAGGAAATTTCCTTCACAATGGGGATGTTCCTCCTTATGTCATGAACTGCTCTTCAGCAATGCCCAGTCTCATATCTGGAAAGTTAGGTGCCAATTTTCTGTGGTCTGTGTCATTCCAAGTCCAGGGGCTTCAATTTCAGGGGTGCCAATGACCACAGAAGAAGTAAAAATAAAGTGGCCCTGCCAAAAGACCTGATTTTTTTTTTTTTACAGGACTATATGTCCAACTAGATATCAGATAAAAATGATTTCACCAACAAGCACTCATCTTCAAAAACAACCTGATCTTTTAGGAAAGCAAGTCCCATTGAATTCAGTGAAACCTAGTTTTCAGGGTGCCAAACATTCTCCCTGAGCATGGAGCTCAGATCCCTAAGTTACCTGGTTCTTTGAGAAAGTGTTATCTCACTAGAAATGATCTCATTTGCAAGAAAAGTTAATAGCTCTGAAAGGAGCATGGTCCTTGGGTGTGTATTGTCTTGCAGTTTGACAGTGTGCAAAATTGGTTTCAATATAAAGCTTTACATCATAATGACAGTGTTCAAGAGAGTAGAGTGGTGTTTGTATTTATTTTCTGTCACAAACCTGTTGAAACTATTTCTTTTTTAAATTTAAGATCATGTAGAGCAAGCAGTGCAAAATCTAGAGTAAAACCACAGTGTCATCAGACTGTAGAGGCACAGAATCAGTTTAGTCTCTTTTGTATAGCTAAAAGGTCAAAAAGCATGGCTCTCAGGAAAACACAAGCAGGTGTATCTATTATAGATGATAATCTTTAACTAAATTGTAAACTCCATGCTTATTAAATAATTGACAGTACATCAGAGCTTCAGGAAAGCTATGTTCAACATGCTGAGTTTAAATAAAATGGCTTGTGAAAATATTTTTTTACTAAAACATAATATAAAGTACAAATATTGACACAGAGACCAACAGGATGAAACATTTCCAGGTTATTCAATAGGTTACTATATCTAAAGTAGCACTAAACCTCATTAAAATTTCTGGAAGAGGAAAATTAACCATGTTTTCACCACGAAATATCACTTCAAACTTGTATTTGCAAGAGAAAGCTTGTTGAGTGTTTCTTCTCTTTAAAAATGCAGCTTAAATGCTCTGTAGAGTGCTCATAACCACAGAACGATATATGGAGCTTTAAAGGAAATGATGAGCTGACTCTTAACTGATGTAAATCACCAGAGCTCTGCTAGAGTAAGTGGAAATTTATTCAATAGACAATTTTAATTTTAAATAAGACACAGATTGCTGTTCCACCAAAATAGTTTCCATATACCTTCTTAAAATTGCAATGAGAAAAGGAAAATTCACTTTTCCACCGTTCCAGTTTCCATAGGTGACTGTGAGACTATGTGCTCGTTTGGCAGAAGGAAATGTAAAAACATACCTCATTTCCCTCTCTGTCACACTCAGGTATCACTGGTAAGTTTAGCAAGGTTGCACTGCTGCAAAAAGTCAGAGGGATCATATACTTAAATGCAGAGATACCTCATCTCCTGGTGATTCATATACGTCTTTTATGCCAGGTAGTAGGATGAGAGTGGTGCAAATGCCACAATTCTGCCTTTCAAAGCACCCTGCTCACTGCTGAAACAGGAGCTGGACTCCAGCAAGCATTTTTTGAACTCTCTCAGGGCTAAAGGTTAGATTCCACTATGGGTATGAGGCTTACTGTAGGGCTTATGATGGAGCAGGAGGGCCCCGCTCTTGTTCTTCTGCTCTTTGGTGGCTGCTGTAAATACTGCAAGCATCCTTTGGCCCTTTCAAAGGCTACTCTAGTAACTAATCTGGATGACCTAGGCACTGTGCTGTGGTGGTTTTTTTTTTTTTTTGGTTGGTTGTTTTGTTTTTGTTTTTGTTTTTTTGTTTTGTTTTAATGCAGAAAATTCTAAAGCAAAAGTAACGCCCAAGGTGTTTATTACAATAAATAAAGATCAATTTCAGATACTTCTGAGATTACTTCTTCTTAACTGCTATAATCCAACTTCTTTTCTTGAGTCCAAGCCTGCCCAGCTGCAGTCAAGGTCAACCTAAATTTTAAGCAGGCTCTTTGTAGTAGCTGCAAAGCCCAGCCTCTACTCAAGAGTATATTTGCTTTGCTTTTACACTACTAACAATGTCTGATTTCAGACACAAAAAAACCCAAAACCATTTTGCACCCATTAGAGAAGCTTTGTGTATTGAATAGGCTCCATGTGATGTCCCTTCACAACAATTCTGGACCATAAGGAGGAAACCACTGCAATTCCCATTTCCAAGCTGTAAAGCAGCTTTCAGCACCACCAGCTGACTACTTAGTGCATTTCAATTAGCTCGTGAAGGTTACCAGGCCACTGTGTTGAAATGAAATGTACACACAGCTGAAGACTTGCTCACTGGCAATCAAATTTTCAAGTTCCCAGGCCTGCTGGGTTCCCTCTGCAGAGCAAAGCCGCTTCTTCAAAAGCAGCAATATTCCTCTTTGGGTAACAGAAAAAAAAAAAGACCATATTTTTGCATAATCACAGCTTTTAGTAATACAAAATTCACTGCTCTGTGGGAAATTGCAAGACAAAAAGTCTCAGTAAGTATGAAGTCCTCAGTGCTCTGACATGTTAATGCAAGGAAAAAATTGCCTTGCACAAAAGAGATTATGAGGGTTATTTGGCACCATTTTTCTGTTGCTGGGTCATTATTCAGGGTCTCATCCAGTTACAGAGCAGAGCCATTGAGGTTTGAAGCCCCCTGAGCAATATAGCTCAAAAAAAAAAGTTTTCTCCTGCTGCTCAGCCCTCCTTCAGCAGAAGTCTGTCACCTTCAGGAAACCCAGGCTATAGCATGATGTAATTTAGATGCCGCTTGGCAGTCTCAGTATTGTTTAATTAATTTTTTCAAATTTATTGCTGTTTCTTGCAGATCCAGCGTAAATGCTGTGTCTTGGCTACTGTAAAGCTGACACTGAGAAATCTTGCAGAAAAACTACTTGTACTTATGACCACTTACATAGTGAAAAAATGTTGCTTTTGTCTACTAGTGTGCTCAATGACAAAAGGAATAGCACATTTTTCTTTTTCACTTTGCTTGAATTTAGAGGCTAATGTGCATCTATCATATATTTATTTCTATATATTGACAAATAAGGTCAATAATTAGGTAGTTTAAAACCCATGTGTGCACATATCCAGTCTTACAACAGAGATTATAAGTAGAAGATGACTGCGTAAGTCCTCCGTACTCGGCTAAACTTCAGCAATGAAGAATATGGGAAAAAGAAACCTGAGCTGGGCACGAAGAAGACATTGATCACTGAAAAACTGACTGGTCATTTCAATCATAATTAAGGGTGTCGGTGGTGCACATCGTGGGCACGCTCCAGGACAGGCATTGGCCTTGGCTGGCTCCCTGGCCAGAGCTCAGCAGGAGTCCCAAGGCGGGTAACAGCACACCAAACTAAGCATGTATAGAAATTTCTGCAAGACTAAAAAAGAAGACTCTCCCAGCAAGAGATGACAAATCAGATCTTCACTAACACAGCAATGGTACAGTGAGAGTAAACACAGCACAGTGCCATTCTCTAGTGTGCTGGGTTCTGGCTGTACCCTCCTGAATTCAGCTGTTTTCTGGATCATTGCAAGAAACTCTGGCATTATTTTTTTTTTTTCTGAAGTAAATAGAGTTTGTCCTGGTTCTTCAAGCCAAGTAGGCCACAGTTCTTTCAAAATGATGGGCCTCCAGGGAGCCAAGAGTAACTGAGCTAAGTCAAGAGACCTGCACAGTTTGCTATTTTGCAGAGTCCTAAGGGTTTCCTGCAGATATAAGTGAAGCATGCATTTATTTAAATTTTTTTTGCTCTCTCACTGGCGTTATGAGAAAGTAATGCATTTTTATTTACAGCTTTGCAATCACTCCGCGATTCATAAAAGGAAGATGATCTTACATTTCCTGTGTTCTAACTAGCAGAGAAGAAAGAATTTGAGCTTGGTGAGAAATTCTTTCTTCTTAAGAGCACTGCATGTGGAGATACTGCTTTAGGCACATTCTTTCCTAACTGCACAGCATTTAAATGTAATTAAGCACAGTCACTTGTACCAAGGATCATGAAGTGTATAACATAAATAGATCTCTGTTAACCTCTTACATCAATAAAAAAATTATATCATAATTTTTAAATGATTTTGCAGAATTTTTAACAAGTAACAATGTGGTTTTTTAAAAATATTTTATTCTCTCCTTGAACTATAAAGTTCTTTAGAGCATTACCTGAAAGTTGTCTCTAAGGTTTTTTTATGTCATTAACAGTTATGATCCTGAACAAGATTAAGCACAGTCAGCTAGTTTGTAGGAAGCCTGAAATTCATGGTCATTTATTAAAGCTTTTTATATATGTAGGAGACACATTCTCTCACATTAAGATGTAATTTCATCACCCTGCTATGCATATCCAAAAGATGTACCTATTCATTCTTTGCTATTCCACTTTCACAACAGCTGACCTGGTTTGTAATTGGTTTATTTCCATTTGCATCAGTTTCATCGACTTAGCTGCAAACAGCAGTTAAAAATAATTTAAAAAAAGGACCCAATCTTTGCTAATTAAAAGGGTGCTAGATCCAGGAAACCTCTTCTGCATTGTACTGCTTAACTAATAATTAATCAGGGACAGAATCACTGGAGCCCACATTATTGGAATGACAGGTCACCTGTGCTCCCTTGGGCCTCTGTTTTCCCGTAAACATGTTTTCTGGAAAGTTATTTGAAGCCTTCAGGTGAGAACTGCTCTGTAAGTGTTATATATCAGTAATAAAACTAGGCCTAATGGCCATATCTTTTTCCCTTACAAGCTTCCCATGGGGCCAGCATCACCCAAGGAGATGGTTCTGCAGTATTTTGCTGATGCTTTTACCCTATGATGCAAGATGAGCTCCAGTTACTGGTTTATTGTTGTAAGCCTGTGCTGAGACTTGTGCATCTAAATGCTGGTGAAAATTCAATCACTGTAAATTCTTTTTACTTATGCTCTGCACATTGCCAAACAAGCTGTTGCCTCTTGGTTGCTGCAATGACATTTTTTACAGGGCGCTGCTGCCTGTGAGACCAGATGACAGTGCTAATGACCCATGTCCTTGCTCTCTGCTTCCCTTGCTTACGCTTCTTGTTTCTCCACACTCAATTAAGGAAAAGGAATTGAGGTTAATATTCCTGTCCTTGAAATTAAATCTACCCTTGTCCCACAGTGCAATTAATGAAAACAACTTGGATACAGAGCCTTTCATCTGTTGTTCACTGGTTTATTTAGTAGGAGTTGACAATGACTCACACCATTAATTTGTCTGTTGAGTGGCAAACACAGCGAATTAGCGACGTTAGCCTAGATTGTAGACATCACCCTTACAAAATCACTGCCATGAGTTAATATCTCTGCTGCTCTTGGAGGTGAAGAGTTGTGGTGACTACGAGACTTCTCCTTGTGTCACAGGTCCTCCTGCAGCCTGCCTGCAGACACACCAAGGGTACACATGGCCTGTGCTGGTCTTGATACCACTAATTCTAGGGGTAATTAGATAAAACTGGCTATTACACATCAAACATCAGCCATTAGATGTCCAAATAACAGGACACTATGCACTTGTACTATGAAAAGTGCTGGTTAATTATGTATTCGGCTATTAAATTATGTTAAAGTTCAAAGTAAGTTCAGCAGCAGAAAAACAATAGAAGGTCAGAATGAGTGTAGGTATACTCTCTGATTTTTCTCATTGGCAGATGCTGACAAATGGGAAGTTCTTGTGGTATTCACAAATGTTAATGACATCTGAGAGTTATCTCTCCCATATCCACTTGTGTAGTCTGACTTGCAAGGCAGAGAGATTTATGTTCTACATCATTCAATTCATGGCCATGAATTAGGCTCAGGGCTTGAATTACTGTGGAGGAACACATCTCTCCCTTGTCTGTGAAGCAAGTGGGATAAAGTGTCTTTGTGAATACTTCTACAACCCCTCCAGCTACCTGCTCCAAGGCTGAGCTCTGAGAAAATGGTTGGCACATGAGCAGAGACAGCACCTTCTCTCTACAACCCTGATTCTTGTTATGGAGGAGGCTGTGTATCTTCAAGCTCACAGCAACAGGAATATCTTCTATTCACTGCAGCTCTGATACAATCATGTAGGCTTTCCAACCCTGACAAGCACACTCAGCTCTTGTAAATAAAGTGTAGTTTTCTTTCCCCCATTTCTTCAGAGCAAAACAAAAAAGATCCCCAGAGTCACAGCTTACTTAAAGTCAAGTTGAAAATTTTTGAACTTCGCTGTGCCTGAAAGAGAGGGGAGCTGGCATCAGTGTGTTATCATCACTCACACAACAGCCATAAGATCTAACACCATGGGGAACATCAGTCCAAGTAAATACCAGCCACTGAATCATAAATTTTCAGGAGGGCTCAAAGTGCTTACTGTTCATCATCTGATTCTTAAGGTATTTGAATTTATGCCAAGATAATAAGGGAACAGCATTCCCTGCAATTCATTGCTGTACTGTACAGCAATATTTTATGCAACTGACTGCAAAAACACTGATGTATTAAATTTTTGACTGGCTTGAGGAGGCAGCCACTTTTCTTCTTTTGACGTTCTCAGGCTGGAACACAGATGATGGAGTCAATAGCATTGAGATTTGAGAAATCTGTTGTGATGATCTTGCAGAAACTTCACAATGTAGTGTGCTGCTGTGGTCGCTTGAATACAGATGAATAAATGCCTCAGCTGAATGCTTCTGTATTTAAGACACATTTTAGAGCTACTGCATACTTGTCCATTACACAGTAGGAGGGACATTGAACCAGAACATAATCAGTCAGCGTTTTTAAACTTCTTTTAAGCGCTTTTAAAAACATTCAGCTCATTCATCCTGTAAGCAAACAGGGCTCTTGGGACCTAGCAGCACTGGCTGACAGAGGGCTACTATAGATAATATATTACACTGCCAGTACGGACAGCTCTTTTGTTTAAACAAGTGTTCTAGGCCTCATATTTCTTAAATATTAATTTATATATTACCTTTCCATTGATTCTAATATGTTTTCTTCAGGGGAGGGGAGATAAGTAATTACGACAAATGCTGTCTTGTGGTGCAAGAAGCCAATGCAAATGAAGAAACCTTAAGCAACTTATCACTATAAAACATTTGTAAGAAACTTGGTCATTGCAGCTGCTGTTGTGATTTTAGTGACACTTTCCCGGGAAATGGGGAAGAATATACCCTCTTCCTACACCTGCACGTGCTGTTACTGATCAAGCACTGTACTGTCTTGGGAGCCTGATGTTTGTTAAACAGCAGAGTGCAATATTGTCTGTAGTTCTGACTGTGAAAGGGTCCCATGGTTTGCTGAGAGAGTAACAATCTCTCAGACAAACTGACAGAGTAGGAAAAAAGCCTAAATGGTCCTAAACCCATTGAATTAAAGCAGCAGACATTAAAAATGCAGTTTGATCTACAGGACTTTTTTGGGGAGGCACGGCATAATATGCAAAATTATCAATAAACTGGCCACATTCAGCTCCCCAGTTGTGTTTGTAAGGCTTTTTCCTCTTTTTCCTTTCAGGTCTGAGAACCCAGAGCACTCAAGGAAGCAAGTAAGAAAGCCTTCACCACGCCACTTTTTTCACCACATGGTTCCTTTGGTATGATGTCCCACATCTACTGGTGTGTTCCCCGGATCCAGAGATGTGGGATACAGTGCACTACATGACCCTCATGCACGTTTTGTTTTGTTTGCTTTCTTTCTTCCCCAAAACAAATAAATCCCTCCCCAGCAATCTCTTGGGACCTAGGGTTTTTGATGAGCATAAAATTATCACCCTAAATCTCACACTTCACTGCAGCTTTGGTGTCTGCCAGCACTCAAGGACACCCAGAGTGGCCATTAAAGGTCCTTAATGGAAAGCAGCAGCCCGGCTCTCACCATCAGCCCAGCTCACACTCAGCCACAGCAGCGTGCTCTGAGTCAAAGCACAGCTGCACTGACCAAAATGGCTCCTTGCACCGCCTCTGAGGTCGTATCTGAGCCCTTTACTGACAGAAGCAGTTTGGGCTTGGCAGCCCCGTGGACCCCAGGCAGCCCTCAGAGGACAAGCTAAATTAGCTTCACCTCCTACCTCATGAACAATTCCTGGCTATGCCCTACCCACATTGCTAATGATGATGACAACGATGATGTAAGAAACTTTAATAAGAATCTGATTTGCACATACCAGGTTTAACTTTTTGGAGACATCTGCTTGAGGAGTCCTCCAGTGACAGGCACAGGCAGGCTCCTCTGGGACCTTGGAGAACAAAGATGCTCACAGGAATACTTCCACAGCACTGGTTCCACTAATATGGATATTCCCGGATGATAGGATGATTTATTCCCCCTTACAGCCTAATCATCGTAACTTTGCCTGCTTTTGGAAAGGAGTCTCAGAAGTCTTAAACACCTACTGTACAGACACCAGCAAAGCCGCATAAAAGGCTCTCCTTTTCTTAAGCACATTTTTGGCCACCCCCCTTTTCACACTGCAGGAGCTATGAGGACAGTGATGGTGGCTTTGCAGATCAGTCAAAGATGCCCCAACATGTGAAGTCCACATTGCTACTCTTCATGACAAAGGAGAGAAACAGACCTAAATAGAGTTCTCAGGCATATCCACCTCAACAGAGAATGGTTCAGGTCGGAAGGGACCTTAAAGATCATCTAGTTCTAAGAGCAGGTTACTCAGAGCTCCATCCAACTTGGTCTTGAACACTCCTAGAGATGGGGCATGCACAACTCTTCTGGGCAATCTGCTCCAGTGTCTCACCACCCTCCAGGCAGAGATCATATAAGATCATATGATCTTCAATCTGCCTATAACTAGGATTTTTTTTTTCTAATTTTCTGCTATAAACTAAGATTTTGTCCCATCCCATATGTTGAGCCCACAGGTTATAGGAATGCAAGTCACTCCTTAGTCCTTTGCCTAAATATTAGAGGAGAGCAGCCTATATGCAGTTGTCTCATAGCCTCTCCTGTTCAATACTAGTGTGATGGAAAAGCATGGTCAGGAAAAGGGAAGACCCTTACATTTCCACCAGTTGGCATGTGAATGCTCATCCAAGTCACTGATGTGTAAGTTAAAACTGGACACAGTATCAACCCTTGGGAGACAGGGCTAATGACAGCCTCCAACTAGACCAGGTGTCACTAATCATAACCCTCTGATTCATGTTGATACAGGGACCACTCACTGCTTAAGGACAGAAACAGGTCCGAGAGAAGCCAAAACTCGCACATGCAGTCTGCACACTGCTGGGGAGACACAGCCGGGGCTGCATTATCCCCTGCCTCTCCCCCAGCCTTGGCCAGGAGCTGTGGTCTCACACAGAGGAGGTGGGGGTGCTTCCACCTGCTACCCCTTGCTTCACACAAAGCTGAATATGCTTTAAACTTCTTATAATGCAATGATCTCAGGCGGAATTTCTTCACTCAGAGGGTGGTTAAGCATTGGAACGGGCTGCCCAGGGCAGTGGTGGAATCCCTATGCCTGGAGGCATTCAAGAAATGACTGGACGTGGCACTTGGTGCTATGGTTTAGTTGACAGGGTGATGTTCATTCAAAGGTTGGACTCATGATTGTGGAGATCTTTTCCAACCTCAGTGATTCTATGATCTGCTCCTCTTCACCCACCCTTAAAAGGCAACAGTTTCCATGTGTAGGAGTAGGTGGGCTGCCTTTATCCAAGTTAGAAGGCAGGTATCAACAAATCATGTGTAATTATGCAAACACAAGCCCGTCGTATCCCTTGGGGTATCTCAGATTTTTAGCTACTTAGTGTAAAGCACCCAATTATGAATAAAACCCATTTTTTCATGAACGCTTGTTTAAGTTAAAGCCCTAGGATTAGTAGTGGTAGTATTTTAAGACAGTATTTTATAAATAATTAAAAATTTAAACTATTTGGTCTAAATTCAGTTTTGCTCTTTCATTAAGTACCTCTCTCTGACCAGAGTCATGATGTAGGTTCAAAGTGAAAACATTTGTAGCAAATCTCTCCAAGTTCAGTGGAAGATCTGAACTGTCCCTGCAAGAAGCAGAAAACCGCTATAGGGGCATAGAAAATAACTGATGCACTCTCAGATACACACAACTGTATTTATCTGCCTCTAGAGAAGAACTTGATCTTCACAGGTGTAGAGCATAACCCACTTAGTGACATTATTAAAGTAAACGAAAGTTAACTACAGAAAGGTCTGATTTCGGAAAGAAAAAGAAAACTATCAATTCTGATTCAATATGTGTATCTCTCTACACCTACATAGAATCACAGAATCAATTAGTTTGGAAAAGACCTCTGAGATCGAGTCCAACCTATGACCAAGCACTACCACATCAACTAGACCAAGGCACCAAGTGCCACAGCCACTCTTTCGTCAAACACATCCAGGGATGGTGATTCCACCACATCCCTGGGCAGCCCATTACAATCGCTAATCACCCCTTCTGTGAAGAAATCCCTCCTCATGTCCAACCTAAACCTCTCCCGGGGTAGCTTATGACTATGTCCTTTCATCCTGCCTGGGAGAAGAAGACAACCTTCACCTGGATACAACCTCCTTTCAGGTAGGTATGACCGTGCAAGTACATAACTGTGTTGACGTGTGCATATACATGTACACAGGTTTTACTTTCATAAGATCCTCCTCTTCAACCAGTTCACCAGGGATATCTGTATTCTGAGGGCTTGAGTATGCCACACCTTTTTTTTTTTTCCCTTACCCTTTCAAACCTTCCCTGCAGGTTACAAGCAGCGCACCTAAACAGTTGAGTTGTTCAAAACACCTCAGAACAGATCTGAAGAACAATTCTGTGTTCTTCAAAGGCAGTGAAACAGCTAAGGGGATTGTTTCTCTCTCTGGCACAGAGAGAGGCACATAAAATCCATTATGAACAAAATAAAGAAGTTCCAGGGAATCAAATTTGTCTGAACAGAAGAACGGAAGATGAGACCGTATCTCTTTGCAGAACATCCATAAGGAAGATGTGGCATTCTTAAAATATCTTGATACTCACTTACGAGTAGGACTATTCATCCTACACCCTGCTTCTCCACACAGGAAGGGACGAGCTCATAGCAGAAGAATTTTTTTCAGTAGTGGGAACAACTGCACAATGATCATCTTCCACCCAGTGTGGGATTCCATCAGAGAGTACGGATGCCCCAGCAAGTGTTGGGGCATCACTACGTATTTGTGGAAGGCTCTCAGCTTTTACTAATTAATTCCTGATAAAGGAATAAAACCCTGTAGCAGAAAGCCACACTGCTCATTCCTGAATCATATGAAATCATTCACCATTTTATGTACAAGTTTTGAATTACAATCTTCAACTCCTCATCAGAAAAAATAACAAACCAAAAAGCCTAAAAAAGCATTTTGGAAGAACTGCATAGTGTACAGAAGCATACTTTCCATTACAAAATATCTTACAGAACACATACTGCAACAAAAAGCAGAGCCTATTACCTTTTCTGAGAAGGCAATGCCCAGCCAAAACTAGATGTTTCACCTCTATTATTAGAGGAACAGCTTTAACTGGACAGAAGAGTACATGAAAAAAGTCCAGATACTTTAAAGGGAAAAATACAAGTACATTTGTAAACAACTTTAAAACAAGAGCCTTATGAAAACAATAAAGGTCACTGAAAATTAAGCTGTTAAACTCTTAGCCCAAACCACTATGTTCTACCCTTATAAGTTTTTTTGTTATGATACACAAATTTTGCCACATGGAAATCTTCGGTGAGAAATTTGGGCAAATATTTTTTTCTTTTTTGGTGGAATTAAGAAAGGGATAATTTGAAGGCAAAAGGTCAAACTCCAAATTCCCTCTAAAACTTACAAGAGCAATATAACCTAACTATTGAATGGAGCCAACAGTGCACGGTAGCACAGCACTTATTTTATAATCTGAGACCCTTTATAATGTAAACCCTGAAAAGTCATAAGTAACTGCTAGAACAGACTTTTGTATTATGTACCATTACTGAAACCTTGCCATAAAGTGACTTTTCACATACAAAACTGATTTACCCTAAGCGTATCGGTTTTATGACACTGAAATGTAATAACTGTCCTAGTAAATGATTTTGTGTAGGTAATTATCAACCACGCATCTGAAGCTGAGCATCAGTATTTATGCTGTTCTACTTAATGCTTCAGCATATGTTAAGTAAGCTACTGATCACTGAGTGTCTCCATTTTGGTAGATGGACAGATGTATGCGAACAGCAATGCTCTGGATAACTTGTGCTATTCCTAATACTACAGTTATTTTCTCTCCCAATTACATTTTGCTAAAAATATGTGTGCCCTTAAGTTGATCCCAATATCAGTTTCAACTAACTAATCAAATTATCTGCTAAGGTTTTGGAAATGATAACCCTTCCTTTATTTAAATAAAATGAGGGAAGGGTTTCTAACTCCCAAAGGTTTGCCAACAACAGATTTATTTTCAAGACAGGATGACACTGTTTAGTACATTGTTCATCATCTTTGCTGTTCACAGATAAGCACAACAGTACTAATGGTTTTTATGAAGTAGGCAGGAAAGAAAAGAGAAAATACTGTGAAGTTTTTACCCTTAAGGTTTTTTCAAGTTCTGCTCATGGGCTCTTATAAATAACCATTTATTTGAAATAAGTGCAAGTAAAATTTCAGATTACCTTTCTTTTATTTGGAGGGCTCCACAGCTAAACTTCAATTTTCTACTTTTCTTTTGCAAAGGAGTGTTATTAAAGCCCTGCCCACAACTGGGTACCTCAAGAACTTATGCAAGGAGTAACTTATCATTATATTTAGAAGTGCCTCATTTTTGTACCAGTTAATTCATAATCCAAGTAATTAATCTGCAATGTAAAACAAGCAGTTATTTTCTCCCATGTAATAATGGTGAATAACAACACTGAGCATTACATATTCTGCTTGAGTTCGTTAAATGCAACTCTTCAGTCACAAAGGCAGCAGGCATTCTGTAATGGACTTCCTCTGAACTATGTTCAAATGAGTAGAATAACTGAGATTCCTGATGGAGATCTAAGCCATTTCCCTCATGTTCTTAATAGCTTCCGCTATTTGCACACTCAACTCCATTTCATAATTTGCTATTTAAAATAAATTCATTTCCCCAAACCTTTCTGTCCCTATCTAAAACAAACTTATTTACATTTATGGTAAATGCTTTTCAGCGAATAAGTTGTAAGAAAAACAAACAAAAAAATCAATAAGGGAGCAAAAACATAAAAGGAGCAAGTATTTCAAGTTTTGTAATAATTCTCTTTCTGAATTTCCATCCAAAGATGCTACAGGGACAAAAGCTTTAAGGGTTTAAAACATGCTTTCACACATTTTTGATTCTTCCTCTTTACACAAGGGACCAACTCTGCCCAATGAATCACCTTCATAACTTTTGCCCGGTAATTAAGCGAAACTGCATGTCATTCACCCCAAGAAAGTAAACAAAATACAGTCTTTTACTTCAAATATTTTATGAAAGCAAGATTACAAGAAACATATTAGTCAAAATGCAGGGCTATCAAGCACTGAACCAAGGATGCTGGCATCAGTTTGCCTACCATTTTGCATGTGGAAAAAATACACTATGTCTACAGGTAAAAGGCATCACTAATGCATCATGAATTACTGTGGTCAGCCAAGATCACCTCTGCAGCCTGGAGCCTGTTTAAGTCTTGAAAACAATCATCATAATAATAGTATGAGATGAGACACTGGAACAAAACCATTCTTAAACAGGAAAGTTTTGGGTTTTTTTTGCTCTTATCGAGGTAACACCAAAAACTAAAAATAAGATCTTAAAATTTAGCAGCCTCCTTAACACTTGTTAGGCTAGCCTTCACACAAGGAGCATGCAAGCAGCCACTCTTCTTGCTTTAAATTGAGGGCTGTTGGTTAATTCAAGTCATCGTTTTCTCACCTTATTCGATTAACCTGTTGAACTGGATGTCCACCATAGGAAAAAGAAAATTAAATGATGTTAAGTGCAGCAGACAAGTACAGATCACACCAAGAAGCTAACACTCATGAGCTGTCATAATAAGGGATAATAATAACAATTAAAAAAAAATAATCAGTCTTTTCTGTGCATATTTTTCATTTGAAAGGTCCCAGGAAATCATGATGTGCCTGGTCGTTTCTGTTGCTGATTTCTGATTACCTCTAATTGTTTTTTGCATTGCTGATAGTATGTTGAGAGACTTTTGTTTTCATCTAACAGCTTTTTATGTTCTTGTACCAGACGGGATGTGTTTTGCTGGTCTTTTTCATCCTGGTCCAGTTCTGCTATTAGTTCTTGTCTAAAATAATAATAAAAAGAAGTAATTGTCATTTATAATCTATTTCTATTTGTGTGTAGACGATTTCAAATATTTCAAATCAGTAACTGATCATCAATCTGAATTCATAGCTGGTGGTATTTTGCGCAAAAAAAGTCTTATTCTTTAATGTAGTCTGGGGAAAAATTCTCTTCCAAATCAAGTCCACATTTGAACTTTAAACTAGCTGCAAGACATAGCTCCAATCTCTAAAATTGTCCTTTAGATAATGTCTTTCAGACATAGTTCTAAAGGTCACAGCAAAACGTCCAAGGAGCTACATAAAATTTCATATATATATATATTCAACTCTAATTTTGCATATAGGCACATTTTAAATATCTAAAGACAACTTAAAATATAAAATTGCAGTAATTTTTCATAACTTTTTAGTGAAGTGCTATTTTCTATTTGTACTTGAACTTACGAAAGCAGTGGAAAAGCAGAATCAAGGAAAATATTTTTGTAACTGGCATTTCACATAATTTACACCATAAATGTACACTGTTTTTTAGCAGCAATTTTAGAAGAGCAAACACGCTGATAAACTTGCTATAATTTATCCTGCAAAACTGATGTAGCAGTTTGTTTTACTACTTGTTTACAAGGCAACAAGAAGGCAAGCTGCCAGCAATATTTTTCAAACAAAATAGTAAAGGAGAAAGTTCATGTTAATTAATTGTTGCCATATGGT
This sequence comes from Lepidothrix coronata, assembly GCF_001604755.1. Taxonomy (NCBI): domain Eukaryota; kingdom Metazoa; phylum Chordata; class Aves; order Passeriformes; family Pipridae; genus Lepidothrix; species Lepidothrix coronata. Next base: position 11,484,867 of record NW_016690184.1, read on the forward strand.
TTGTAATTACAGTTGAAGAAAACTTAATAATTCTTTGAGGGCTGAACTAATAACTACCTTAACAAGCATTAAATTCATCCATCACAACACTATTTTTTGTTTTAACACCCACGGACAACTACATTCTGACTAAGAAAAAACAGTTTGGAAGAAATGTCAATACAAAATTACTACAAAAAACCCTAGTAGGAATCTAAAAGCAGAGAATTAAGAGTTTTGAAACAGAAACACATTTTTATATAAGTTATTGACCCTTAGAAATAACACAAAATCAAAATTAAGATATTCACTCTAGCTTCAGTATCTCCTCATCGAGTCTAAAAATTCTAGTTGCATGTGAAAAAATCAAATTGTTCTCAGGATACTAAGCCAAAGGTGAATACATGATAGGAGTTCCAACTTACAATAACATTTTCCCCCCATTCCGTATGCTATTTCTAATGTACAAACGGTTTACAGAACACATTTTTCTCATTAACTAATCCATAAACTCCAAGGCAAGCCCCTTGTTAACAACTGCTTGCCTGCGGTGGCTCAGACACTGATGGGTAACAAGCTGATAACTTGGTCTAGCGTGGGAGTATAGATGACCTCTCAGAACTGCTCTCCAGCGTCATGAAACAGAAAGGGTAAGTAGAGCACAACAGAACTTATTGTGAACTCAAGTTCTGAATCTGCAGTAATTTTCACCCTAATACAAAAATACATGCAGTTGCTTCACTTATACATGTACATAATGTAAGAGGAAAGAGTTTATTTCTGGTGCACAAGGAGAAGGTACATAAAAAGGTCAAAGTATTAGGTCCTAAACCCCTGGCAGAAAAACATAAGATGTGTGTTGATACTATTGTAAATGCAATGCTTGACAACAGTCAGATAAAGATAAAAACTAACTGCAAAATGAGTAACACTGACATATTACTAAAAATTCTACAATCCATTAACTGATTATCTACAAATTACAACTGAAAACATGTTAATGGACAGCGTTGTAAATAAAATTCCAGGGTTCTTTAGCAGTCCAGATCTTTCCTTTGATATGATACAAACAAACATTACTGTTTTGTTACAAATACAGATGTGCCACACACTTATCTAGGACTTGTCCGGAAGAAGTGTCTTGACATTGATCAAAACTTTCAATTATCTGCTCTATCTCACCTGTACTGAGCAGCTCAGTATTTCTGAGATTAAGGCTGGAAAATAATTATGCTCTATGAAATGTTACTTCATAAAGCCAGATATAACAGTCACAGAGAACAGACTTTGTGTAAAAAAAAACCCACACAGAAGAACAGAAAAAGTAAACCACATTTTACTTACTTCCTCTGCAACAGCAATGCAATTTCTGTCTGAACTTTCATATATTCTTGTGCCATTTTGCAGTGCTGTTCAAACACAGCCATAGATTCTTTGGAGTTTGGGCACGGTGCTAGAGGCTGAAAATAAATCAGACATGTTAAAGACTAATGAACTGATATCTTAGTAAATAGTGTGTTAGAATGTCTCTGCAGTGTATTTATAACATCTTTTAAAAACTGGTAAGCTTTTAAAAATAAGTGTTAAACCATGCCCTGGAAAACGTTACAGCACCAATGTCAAAGATGACTCAAACCTCAAATCTGCGGTTTTTAATCTGACACCTGTTACAAAAATCAAAGTAGTGTCTGATCCCATATACAACAAATAAAGTGTATACAGCAATTTAATTCAGTAACACTCAAGCAAATAATGTCTTATTTTGACAGTCAAACTCAGCTTACATTTGGTTTTAGGAATCATGTTTCCCAGGGCTTGTTTTTAATAGCTTGATCAAATCTGAGTCAACCAATCTCAGATTACATAATATATTTTTTTTAGCCTTGGTCAAAAATTAGACAGAATATAAACCCAGGTAAATATGTGGCACTATATTTTGCAGCCCAAAAGTCACACGTTAGAATGAAATGCAAGCTTAAGAATCTAATAAAGTGTCTATTTTTTACCTGTAACTGATGATCTAATGTAAGATATGCCATTGGGATGGAGTTATCTGACCCATTGGTCTCTGTAACAATACCAAGAAAATTTTAATGTATTTTCAAGAGTTAATTCTATTCTTATAGAACAAAAACAAGAATTCTAAGTAATTTCACAAAACACAATCTGAATGTGGACAGGCAGATGGAAATAGCAGCAATTCAATCCCAAGGCAGATGAGTAATTTTGTTCTTCTGACAGTTAAAAATTCAAAAGTATGGTCTACCATACCAAGAAGAAATAAAGATTATGGTTATCAACCTACATTTCTAGAAGCCATGTAACAGCATACAGATTTTAAAAATACTATTTTTGTACAGTTTGCAATCATTTCTGTTTATAAAAAAATTGCCATTTCATTCTTGTTTATGAAGGATCAGCCAGCCAGCCAGCCCATGCATCTAATCACTTTAAAATTAGAAGCTGTGCAAATCAGCTCTGCCAAAATAAAATAAGCACAACCTCCTGCTCAATTTTGAAACCTGCTCCCAGTGAGGTCTCTAAGTTTCTTCCTCACAACACGCTCTAGGGCATCTTCTCTGTTCTGCAGAGGTACTTTGTGGGTAGCATGGAACCCAACCTGTCTCCTGGGCCAGGCTGCTCTCTTCTTACGCTGCAGTTACTCCAGATTTCTCTAGTACTTTCATTCCAGATTTCACATGTTTCTGAATTCTTACAGATCCTATCTTTTAGTAGCCCACAATCTGGGGATCACAAGGTTACTGTTAAGCTTTAAGAGACATAGAGTGAAGACACATGGAGAAACTACTGATTTTACAGCCGCATTATTGCTACTAGAGGATTATATGGAGGAGGGTAGGTGGGAAAAAAAAGGGGCTGCTTACCCATACCCCAAAAGCACCTGCCACAGAGTAGTCGTGGTAGAGAAACTAAGGTGTTGCCCTCAAAGACTATGCTATCTCCAAGAGCAGCTTCAAAAGGAAACAGAAATAAGAGGGTGGGAATGGAGAAAAAGTGGTTAAGTGTATGCTTGTAAGGAAACTGGAAGGTGGTAAAAACAAAAAAAGGAAAAGAAAACAACCTAAAACCAGAGACTTAATCACTACAGTATCTTAAATCTGATCAATATAAAAAATCCTTCCCTACATTAGACTGTTGCCGTAAATGGATACTGCTAAAACCACTGCAATGCTTCAAATACATCAATACATGCAAAATACTTCAGATGACATTTTTGAGCATTTCAACAGTGTCACAGAACTGCAACTTTTCCTGTGACTGACCAGATTCAGCTATATCCTTGTTTTATCATTTTGCCTCATTAAATTAAAAATGTACCCTGTTTTAAAGAAAACCAAAATTATTTCTCTCTTTAGAAGCTCAAACAATTCTTTGTTCATGGACTGCATAAACCTAACAAGAAAATATACATATGGCACATTCCGTATTTACCTGAGTGTAAGGTGAGGGATTTCTGTGGGCCAGAAAACAGACCTGACTTTTAGCTCTAGTGCATGCATTTAAGAACAAAGATTTGGCACAAACTGTCCTTGCACTGGCATAGGATTAGCAGCTTTCAGTTCCCAATGAACTACTCACTGGGTAAGACCTTGCTTTCATGTGAGGCAGCAATTCCCATAAGTGCTCACTGCCCAAAGAAACTCAGGATCCATGCTGCACAAGAAGGCACAGGGTGGGCTGTAGCAATGGGCAAGGGCTTTGGGAAATTATGAGTGATAGGGCACAGAATGTGATCAGGCAAAGTAACAATGGACAGAAGGAAGAAAACACAGAAGCTAAATGCAACGGTATGATCTCCTCCTCCCACTAAAGCAGGGGGAAAAACCCCAAAGTACAAGTCTTACAAAATCACCTTATATTTGGTGAAATACAAGTGTGCATATATACATACAAATGTATGTATATATACATATGCCTATGCAAGAGGTAGTCCACATGTGAGTTTCCATTTTGTACTTGGTTAGAGGAAAAGAATAAAAGTGACTGATCAGCCAGATGAAATGGATCACAAGAAAAAGATTTCAGAATCTGACATATTGTGAAGTACCAGCTTGAGTCTAAGTTTAAGATTCAATATGTACAGTTTGGTAACAAAATTGTAATTTTCATTTATATTCTAAAGAGAAATTTGTGGGATCCATTGTTTTCATGCAGTCCAGTATTGGTTCTTTTCATTATGGAATGCATTATGACTTTTAAAATCGAATTCAACTATTCAATTATGTTCATTCTTAATCCTATTTCATAACAAAAGAACAGTGATGCTACAGTAGAGTATTTACAACATTTCTGCAGACACGTGTTAGTTCATCTAAAAACAGTAATTTTATGTACACATGTACATTCTGCATAAGCAAATTACAACAGAGATGATAAACAGAATTAACCTATTCCTGATACTCACCTACACGGCATTTCACTCCAGATGTCAGAGCAACAAAAGTTTTAAATGTACATTCATAATATGAATGCACAAGACTAAAATGTAACAAGATGTCTATTCCTCTAATTTTCCAAAACCACACTATAGTAAAAAACTGGTGCTAACAAGATCTTCATTAAGTATTAGTACCACTGCATATGTACAGTGCTTTCTTACAAGCAAAATACTAACAAGTTTATGTAACTCAATATAATCTATAAAAAAGTGTTCTCAAAGCCTACATGAAAAACAAGTCATAATGTAATGATTTAATTTAAGCAGAACTAAAATGGACCTTGACTTTCATTGCTTACCCTTATTGTCTAAGTAACCACAACCAAATAAATATTTTATATTTTTTACAGGCAAAAATTTAAGTAAGGAACAAAGGATTACCTGCATCATCAGGTGTCCATGGATTACGAGTTGGCTTTTCAGAGGTTGGTCCCGAGGTAGTGATCATTCTCACACTAGGACTAGATGATCTACTGCTGTTTCTACTCTCCTGAAATGACAAAGAAAACAAAATGACAAGTTAACAGAAGATTTTTGAAAAGTTCATTAAAAACAAAAAAAAATGAAAGAAATCTGAACCCATAAACCTCCAAAATACCCTCCTCCCCAGGCTTTTACCCTGAAAGCTGTCCTGACAGTTTGATCAACTTTACATGCAGTGCAGGGATAATTTCATCCCCATTTGTACTCCATCTGTACTGTGTAAAATAAATTGATACAATTTTGCTACTCAGCATAATAAATGCAATGCTGAACAATGTGTTCGAGATCTTTACAGAAAAGCATGACAACATGTCTAGTAATTTTCACACCACCATTCAGTGAAATCTAGCAACTCCATAACATAAGGAAGAAATAGTTTGTTTCCAATGCTTAATCAGCGAATGAAACTACATTCAGCTAAAGGAACATAGCTTAGTAACTGCACTAGACTGCAGTGTATTAATTTACAGTTTTCTTATGGTTCTTTTGTTAACTCAGAGCTTATGTGATTCATCTTCAGAAAACACGAAATAAGTGTTTAATCAAAAAGGATCAATCAATTGAAATAAAACAATCAGAATGAGTACATTGTCCCTCATGAAGCAAAATAAGAATTAAATCAAAATTCTCTAGGATGTTCTTTTATATACCGTTTGACTCCTCCAATCCTTTTGTTTACCGAAGCACAAAAACATAATACAGACTTCATTATTCTACTGAGCTTCTTTTTCAGAATAATTATTTACAATATGTATGCTTGTATTTCACATACCCCCTCACTGACATAAAATTAACATAGTAAAGGACTTAAGACTATAAGCCCCAATGAGTTTTGCAGAAAAAAATGAAGTAAAAAGATGCAACTAAAATACAACTATTTTCAAGATGGTGTATTTATCATGAAATGATTAAATGTCTCCATTTTTCAAAAGAAGCATTCAAATATACATTTCCTGGAAACCATATTTCTTTATGATCCTTTATGATTTCCAAATATCCTACCTTACTTTAGGTTTTAAAAGCCAGGATTTCAGTTAAGTAACAATCCAGAGTAACAAGATTCTACACACCAAAAGATCCATTATTTTGATTGCATAGTGTTTCTTTTGTAATGTTTATTAAGCATTTAGTATGGTGGATTAGTGGGATTTGGGGAGACCTCCAGGCCTTAGGATGCTGGCCCCATAACCTGCGAGGTGAATGCCCTTCCCCCTGCCCCTGCACGTGGCCCAGCAACCCCGCAAAGAACAAAAAAAAAACAAAAAAGGAAGGAACGAAAAAAAAAGAAAGTTAATGGGGGGGTGGGGGTTAAAAAGCCTTTAAGAAGGGCAAAAGGGGCCAAACAAAAAGTCAAGGGCAAAAAAAAAAAAAAAACAAGGAAAAGGGTCAACAGCCAATAGAAAGGGGTTAACAAAGGACCAATGAGAAACACCCCAAGACACCTTCCCAGGACACCTTGTGTGAGACAACAGCTTCACAGGGGGTGTCGGGAAGAAGGAGACAGTGACACTGCAGAAAATACAAAAAGCCATTCTGAAACATGTTTAAACCACAGTAAAAACTTCTGTCTCCATAATGTTTGAGCTGTTTTCCTCACCAATCCATCTCTGACAGGAGTTTTTCCATCCTGCATATGGCAAATCCATTGCCACAATTTAGTGTTTTAAGTTAATGGCCAGACACACTGCAATAAACTACTCTAGAAATAATCTGATGGATATTTCAAGATGATGGCATCAGACATTTTGAAAAAGCTTTTGTGTTGGTGTCTTAGTTGATATTAAGCAAGATTTAAGTTGCTGAGCTTACTGTCAGCATCCTCAGATATGAATGATAAACATCCCCTGCTGATGTGAAAGATCAGAAGACAGATCACTTTTAACAGCATGCAAATCCTCTAAGCAAAAAGAGATCTACAGTTGATAGCAAAGGGCACTTGAGAACTACTCTAGTTACAGTAACTTCTCAACTTGTTTTGGTCCATCAACAACAACAACAACAACAAAAAATTTCCTCGATAACATTATTTAGATGAAATAACTAGAGATAAAAATGAAGGATTCCTATAGGAGGCACATCTAAAAAGTACTACAAAGTCAAAGGGAAGTTCCCAAAACTGAACACCTGTTAAACTGCAGTGTTTCAGTGCGTGTTGAGTGAGATGCTTTAAGCCTCCTGGTCATCAGCCCCTCTGATTGGAAAACCAGTGCCTGTACTTTAGCAATCAGTTTCTGCTACCCCTTCACCAGTATCCTTTCATCCTTGCTTCCTCCAGGTATCTCAGTATGCTTAACAGACTTGTTAGCAGGTTATTCTCAAATCTTCTCTTCCAGGCACTCAAACTCACATGGCATTCCTAGCTTTTAGCTTCCACTTCTCAAAGACTTGCAGCCTGGAAAAGCTCACGTGCTCTGAGGAATAACATCCCGTGTCCCAGTTTAATTTAAGTGGGCAACACAATTTAAAGAAATTATCATTATTAGCTCTGTCTCCTCATCGCCTTATCTGTGAATTTTATCTCAGCATGAGAGAAAAAAAACGAATGCGCATCTGTGACAAATTTCACAATCTCACAGAAAGAATGAGTCATCTGTACAATATCAGATCCCCCAAATTATCCCACTTAGTTTGCATGCATGTGGGCATGTACATTCTGACCTTGCTTCTCAACTGTTCAACACAGTACATGGTTTTCTTTAATACATTTTTTTACACTTCAAAGTAAACTGTAAGAATTATGAAGGCAACTGCTACGACACCTCCCCTCCCTCAAAAACCAACAACCCCAAAACAAAACAAAACAATGTTTAAAAAAGGTAGTAGGTTGTTTTGAAAGATATTCTGTGAAAGATGATGTATCAAAGCAACCAAATCAATACATAGTACACAGGGAAGGAGATGGATACCTTACTAGGTATCTGATCAGTTCTTGCATGATTATGCCAGATGTGTTTCTCAGTATCTGTATAAAACTTCAAGTTCTGTTAAGACTCTATGCAGTGTAAATACCAGTTAGCTGTGTTCCTTCAAGTCCCCAAAAGTATGAATGGCTGCAAAAGTATTAATGTGCAGTTCAGAGTCTGCACATGTGTTTCTGTGTTACAAAGGTGTTTAGGCAAGAGCAGTAGTGCTGGACAGATGACACAATATAATGGTTTAAAATGCATGTACAGGGAAATAGAAAGGCAGAAAAAACAAATCAGTGCAAAAAAAAATTATGTGGAAAAATGAATAAAGCATCACAATATCTGGATGGAAAGAAACAAAAAGGTAGCATTTGACTTTACAGAGACAGTTGTGTCAGTGCCGCTCCTGTCACTTGGAATAACAACCAGTCTAAGGTCACCAAGTACTAGAGAAACTCGTGCAAATTCAGACTTAAACATATATTCTCAATACCAAATCACTCCAACAGCTGATCCCATGATAGAAAACCTTTGACTTACCATATTTGCCTACCTAAACTGTTGATGCTGATTAGTAAAACCATCTGCAAAGCTCTATTACTATCTGCTATTGAGAACACCAGTAGCAGCAATACCAGAAAGTGTCTTAAGTGTCTCAACAACATATATATAGTAATCAGCAGCCATACAAACCACACAAAAAATTCTTATAAGAGTACACAGAAATAAAATATCCATAAAATCATAAAACACAAAAGGTGGTTGAATTAAAACAGACAAGCAGTTAAAAAGGAAGACAAGAGTCTTGGTCTACGTGTTCAGGTAAGCACCCAAAGTTCAGTATATTTATTATTATCAAGCCTGGTGTTTTCCTTCACCTTAAGAGAAAAACCTTAAGAAAACCTTCCTGATTAAAACCCAGTAGTTATAACAGAATCATTTGCTATTAACACAGCACCAATTTTCAGGAAAAATACGTTCAATAAAAAGATTTCTGATCAGCTTTAGTGTATCAGTCAAACAGTTAAAAACCAGAAAAGAGGCACCGTGTCAGTCCTTCAGTTCTGAGTGGGATAGGGACATACACAGCCTGGGTGCAGGACTAGAGGCACGCAGTGCCATGGCTGCTTGGTGAAGAAGGCCGTGCCACAGGGTGGGTGCAAAGGAGAATGCAACGCGGGGAAGAAGGATGTTTGCAATGAAGGGAGGGAGGGGGAAGGGGATTTTCACATTAGAAAGGATACCCTATATATGGTAGGGTGCATGTGGGAAGATAGGATGAACTGACCAGAGCAACGCTATTCAGATGTTTTTTCAGCTTTGATTAGTAGATTGCTATACTGATAGCAGTTCAAGATTGTTAATAAAAATTCAAGGCACTGAGGTCCAGAGCTATAGAAATACATAGAGAATAATCTTAAGTCTTTAGGCATATTACTTCCTTCATTTTCCATTCCTTTTTTTTAACATACAAACCTACATACGTCAAAAGTTAGCATTAGCTTCAGTGGATTTTTCAATCCCTTCTCACACCAAAAAGGGGATAAAAATTCACTATTTGTTTATATGGACAGCGCAAAAATATCTTTGAAAGCGCATTTTTCCTGCCTGTTAAAATATTATGTTTTCCAGATTTACCATAATGTTTCCAAAAACTGCAAGATAGAAACAGATAACGGCAATTCTTCTTCACATATTTCCAATATGTACACTATCAGAAGCAAGAAAGTAAAATGTGATTCTGGTACTTCTACAGACCCACATATAAAATTGGTGAAGTAAACATAAAAAAAAAAAAATGTGTATCCTCCTGGTCACAAGGACAATTTAGCCTGAACATCCATGCAAGCAGTAGAACAACTTTCAAAGAAAGACTGTTATAAGTTATTAAGATATGAAGTAAATGCTGAAATTCTATATTTTTAAATACTAACCATTCATTAAAATGAACGGAATGAAAACTTCTAAATAAAAAAAGCTATAATTAAATATATCCATACCATCAGCACAATTTGGTGTAACTGATGTACTGTCACTTAATTCCCCCCCCCAAGACTTACATAATTTTAGTTCTACAATTAACTGAATAGGCTAATATATTTCTTTCCTCAATTTTGCAGACTCATTTCTTTCCTTTCTAATAAACCTCTCTTCTCTGAAGATAGTAAAATGTATTTAAGACTCATCTGTTATTTTCTGATAGATACACACAGTAAGTTCTACTAATACCTATAGGATTGATGAGGTTTCTGTGGCTATAATACTCCACCGAATTAAGGATCAAATGTTCATCTCCCTGATAACTACACACCCCAAGAATTACCACCTATTTTAGATTATTGCAGTCGGTTGTTTAGTATGCAAACCTGATTAACCTGATGAATATGCTAAGCTTCAGTATCCCACATCCAATTAATAGTAGGGATCTCAAAATTGCCCATTCACACTAAGGACCAAATAGGCCCTGTGAATTATTGAAGCAATTAAAAACACAAAATAAACACATCTGAATGAAGAATTAGCTGTACTTCTCTCATTTAAAATTGAAATTAAACTAAGAGCATGTTATGTAGCATACCACCATTTCTGTTACCATGGCAGTTAGAATACCAGACAAGGAGCTATGTTATTATAAAATATTTTTTTGAAACAGTCTTTTTTTAAAACAAAACTTTGTGACAACATCCTGCTGTAAATCTTTCACAAGAAATGGAGAAATTTTACTGTAAGTTACTATTCAGGATTCAGAGACTGACAATAAATAACATTTATAATAGTGATGCACATGCTTTTTGTTTTCATGCAAAAAATTAGTCTAATGTATGTGTAACTGCTTCAGATAGTAAGTAGTAATTATAATTGTCTTCTACATATAGAGAGAAGAAAAGGCTTTCCTGAGTAATATCTGCCCTCAGACAAATTAAGTGGTACACAAAAACCATGTGTATGTAAAAATGCTAAATACTGCATAAACTACATAGAAAATGCTTCTCATCTAGAGCTCATTCATAGATTACCCTCATGGAATCATTTAAATTCAATACAAGCAATCCTACGGTCTGCCAAGCTTCCACATCATTTCTACAAAAGCATCGAAGGTGAAGATTTCCAGACCAGTTCCCCAGTATGGATTTGGTGCTGACTGTACTGAAACGCAAAGAAGTGATGAGAAGCACATTACCTGACTGGACTCTGTTCCAGCAACACTAAGATCTTGAATGGATCTGCGCCTCTGCTGTCCGTTTCCTGCTGGGAAAAAAACAAAACAAAAACAAACCAGTGAAATATATTCAGAACAAAATAAGAAGGGTGCGACTGTTGCAGAGGAGCTTGGAATTTGTACAAATCCACAGAGACAAAGTGGGAGAGGAGAGAGACAGCTGCAGAATTTTAACTCAAAACATGCTGGCCTGTCAACAAAAAGTATACCCTAATACAATAACCACTCCTACCACATGAATAGCTGCTGCACTCTACTCCACCATCTTCTGTCACATGTATTTGGTCAGGCTTAGTACTTGGGGCAGGAGCTGATGACGACATCTATTTCAAGTGCGTTACGTTATGGGGATTTCTAAAAGCTAAACCGCGAAGATAACAGGCTGCCAGCTTTAACCTGTTGCTCTTTGGCTTGCTCAAGGAACACAGCAAGGACTTCTGCCTGTGTGCTGCTCCCTTCAAGAAGATGAAGAAATGAAAGTGCTTTCTTCTGGTCTTCTGCCTCCTTCAGAGGAACGAAACTATGTCCTATTCTCATGCTCTGAGAAGTGTGAAAAGGGGACTGTTCAGCTAAATCACATCTCACCATCAACCTACGGAGCACAGTGCTGTAATCTTTTCCTCTTCTCCTTCCACCTGTTCACAATTATCCACCAGTGACAGCTACATAAAACAGTTTAAATTTTAACACTGACACGCAATCAAAGGCATTTCCAGGAAACAAAGTCTTCTTAAAAATAAAAGGAGATTATGCAACAGAATCTCCCTGGCTACTTTGATTTTTATTACAGTGATTGTTTATATTATCTCTTGAGAGCAGGTCAGCTGTCCAAAAGGAAACACCAAAACGTCCTGAGTAACAGCTGACAATGCTCAAAATTCTTGCTCTTAGCTCTGCATTACGTAACTTTGCTACTGGAGGGGAGCATCTGAAACATGTACTGCAGCCGTGGCAGCCCCTCGCCCAGCAGTCCTGCACTCAGCAACCAACCCAGCTCACTTAAAGCCCTGGAAAAGGCATCGCATTTTTAACCTTTTAGAGACTTCTCATTCAGCATCATTTCCATATGACTCCACAGCCTATCCTGACACATGTTTTGAATTGCAACAGTTACTACAAAAATGTAAGACTATTTAATACTGATCAATACATTTAATAATCCATTAAATTTTTAAATATAGGTACTATTACATGTAGGAACACACTACCCCAAAACAGCAATAAAAAATTTTCAGTGTCACTCTACCGACTTGTCATGACATTTTATCATCTAACATTTATAGCATAAGAAACAAGCATGTAAGAAAATCAAGCGGTATTTTAGAACAGGAATATATTCTTTGCTCTGCCTACAAATGAATTTGAATTGCAACTGTTCTGTGGTCTTGATCTTTTGCTTCTGAAATTCAGGGAAAGTATATACTTACCTAAGCAACAACAGCTAAGTTATTTTTAATACTTTGATACTAGGGATCATGTGAATGACTATTCTATGTCAAAATGTCTGAACTTGTTCATTTGCAGTGAACTTTTTCACTGTGTAATCGTTTAACAAACAAGATTATACATTTAATAGAATTCTGTGCCATGGATACTTCATCTGGCTGCCACAGCTCATCTCAGTATTCAAGATATGTGCAATCCACCCACAACTGACACAAAATTATGTGCACATTTCATTCAACAACACTGTTATAAAATTAGCTCAGCTGAAATAGGCTTGCAAAAATATCTGAAATTCTCATTTCAGATTAGCAACATTTGTGAATTTAAAGAACCCAGCACATCTGTTGCTGAAATATTAGAACGTGGCTGCCAAAATGTTAAAATAATCAGGGTGGGGTGCAAGAAAGAAAAGAAAATGCCTTGGGTTGAGGGGGAGGGGAGAGAGAAAAAGGGGCCAAAACTACTGTGTTGTAAAAAATGAACACCTTTAAATGAAATATCTTCAATTTAGTAGCATGAGGGAAGAGCAAGCTCTACTAGGCAATGCCATTTTAATTAGTGTAACTACTGCAGACATCTGGCAAATAGCTTAGACAAGGCAGAAACAGACTACAAATCAACAAATACTTATTGCTCCAGATTCAAGAAAAATTTCAATTGAAAAATATACAACACAACATGAAATATTTATTTGAAATGATCATTGCTACTTCTTTATGCTTTCCTCTCACAGTTATGATCTTGTTCTTACTTCTGTGTCCATTTAAAATGGATTTTTCCTCATTATAAAAACTAAGAGATTTGTACATGCACAGAAGTTCATCTACAGTAGCTTGATGCCCAGTGTCAGGCTTTTAGTAGTTCACAGGATTTTAAGATTAAAAAGCAAATGTCACAAACATACTTCCTGGCCACAAAAAAACCCATTTTGCACACTGTTGTTTATTTTCTAAAATTAAATTCTAAAGGAACAGGAAACTTCCATTATGTCCTGCCCCACATACTGCAGGCAAAAATAAATTCTACAACTTATTTGATCACCACCCCCACCCTACCGCCAAACATCCAGACCAGCTATGACCTCTTCTCCCTGCCCTTTAACAGATACTGGCATCTCCTTTTACACTTTCTTATTTACTCACAGTACTCTCTCTTCCTTACACACCTACAAGACTCAAACCTCTCTCACACTGCAGGATGATCAGTAACTGTAACAGTGCTAGAAAACATTCTGAGGAAGTTAAAAAATTGATCTGAACTCCACAACAATTAAATGATTTGGGAAGCCAAGGGTGGGATTTTTGGTATATATTGGTTTTAAAAGTAGATAGCAAAATTACAGACCTAAAGCATCCATAATTCCTATCCCCTTTCTAAAGACCCTCAACAAAATGTGTCTATCTTGAGTAATCACTTATGCAGTGTCAATGCTATAAAAATCATAACGCTGTGGCAGAATTTCAGATGACAAAATTATAAAGCCAAATGCACACATGCTAAATGCACGAGATGTCTAACACTGCCAGTGAAGAAAAGACTGTACTTGAAGGTTTGCTGCTTGACTGGTTTGTATTGAAAAGGTATGCAAACTATAATTCAGATTTTTTTTTGTTTCTTTAAACATAAAGCTACTTAAACCTTTTGCACTTACTAGGGTTTTCATTTTTCATATATATATATATATATATATATATATATATAAAATAAAATGTTGGTGCTTATAAGCTATGCTATATATACATCGTAAATTAAAAAAAAAAAGAATTGATACATCATTTGTCTACCTGATTGTAGGAAACCACCACTGCAAACTCCTGCTATGCTGTTAGACAAAGAAGGAATTATTTGATCCATTTTGCAGTTTCTAAGTTTGTAAGCTAGCAATACAAAATAGCATCTTAAATGAACAAAAAGTTCTAGTCACCCTTATTGTACTAATTTAGAAAGAAGAGCAAATATATATTAGAAACTTCCCCTTCTGCCAATATTTTACCTTTAATTGATAAAAACGTGTATTTTACGACCTTGGTAGCATAATCAGTTCATGGACGAAATGCAGTTGAGGCAACACATTACGAAAACCCCCAATGATAGCAGATGTAGTACTCATACTTCTAAAATAGCCCTGCCCTAAAGCAGCTGACTCACGGTAACATGCCTGCGTCGTGCCTCCCCTCCCTGGGCAGCAGCTGCTTTACCATGTGCTCAGCACAACTCCAGGCAGCAGCACAGACCGGCACTTGTGCTGCTCCAAGGACCTACATGAGCTGCTCGCCCCACCGAGGGACATGCCCAGGGAAGTTCGGAGGAGCAGGGTCCGGGGCAGAAGTGCTATGGAACATAACGGGGTGGGATCGATATGGAGGTGACAGTTTGGGGGAACTGAGAGAGTAAGAAAAGGAAAGCAGTGAGAAACACATTGTTTTTAAAAGAATAACCAAGCAAGGTATTTTTGCATAACTGCTTTAAGTATACAGATGAATATAACTAGTTTACTAGGCAGATAATCATGTCCCTGTCATGTAATGATTAATCTCATTTTTTTCTGGCTTTGGGATTATTACAGGAAAGCTGTTCTGACAACCAGGAAACTTTCAATATACAGCCCAGATGTATTTGCAGACAATTTAAATATTTCTTCTGTAGTGCCAATATTGTCTTTTAGCTTAAGTAGTTCTCTCTTCCTAGTTTTTAGCTGGAGATTCATCTATAGAAGATAATTATTAATTTCTTAGTTTTCATTTTGTGGGCTAAAAAAAGCCATGCTTTCAGATTCTTCTTTATACTCTCCATAACATCCTATTAGCTCTTCTTGATATTATTTCAGAGTGCATGTATGTTTCTTTTATACGACTGACCACAACAGTATATTGAATTCCTGATTAAAATTCAACAAGGGCCTATAAATAGCATCAGTGCTTCTTCATTCTTCCTGGAAATGAACGTTAAGATTTCAGTTTTTCAGAACTGCATTAGATTAGTGGCTTATACTACCTAGGATTCATCTGCACACATCTGCTATGGTCCCATGTCATCTTATTAAAAGAAACAGTTGCTAGTGTGTGAGCCACAATGCATGACCCTGGATTTTACCCCATTCCTTTTCGGTCACAGCAAAATTCACTTTATGTAATACTCTAATCCTCCTCTTTATGAATAGTTGCTTCTGATAAAACATTATCAGTGAATTTCATTATTGTTTATTTGACTTAAATACCTTAAAATTTGACTTAAATTTTGAGAAAATTGATTGATATGCTTGCTCCAACCCTTTAACTTCTTTCATTTCTACAAGTTGCTATTTCTTTCATATGTATTCCAAATAATTCATCTTGGAATTCCCATCTTGTCCAGTTCAATTAATATAGACCAGGTGAAAAATTTCTAATGACTCCTCTGCCTAACGAAGAAACCAATAGACTGGTATAATCTATTTTGTGAAAACAACATGGCATTTCATTTAACTTGACTTCATCATTCCTTAAAAGTTTCAGGGTTTCTTGGAAGCCTCGGTGTTGTTATGTGCAGACTGTGTGCGCAGAAGAGGAACTCATTAGCGTTTAGAGCTTATTTAACAGGCTCTCAGCATGTGGTAACACTGTGAAAATTGACAGATCTCTCCACTTTTGCTTTCCTTGCTCTCTCAGGATTTCATTTATGCCATTGCAGGCCAGGACCCTTTGAAAGTTACAGTGGAAAGCTACCCTAGCAAACTCTTTTGCCAATTTGTTAGACTCAATGCCAAAGTAGTTTTCTTTTCATGGGTTGCTCAATTTTTTCTGTATTTTTATACGTAACCTTCAATAAAGTTATTTGAAAGAAACTTTTGTACAAAATTATCTTCTGCATTCTACTTTAAAATACCAAACAATATCAAGATTTACAAGGTAACTTCCTCAGATGACACCAATTTAGACTGAGAGGTCCACAGTTTCTAATGTATTTCTAAATTAGCAGTAGATACTATCATTTGCATCTCCTGTCTGTGACAAATAATTCTGAAGTGACTTGCATACTGCTAATGGTATACATATCACAGTTTGGGATTGATTATACTTATTTTTAGGCTTTGAGAAGTATGAAATGAAAGAAAGAAATCCACTTTGGTTGCAAAAAAAAAATGGAAAGGGAAAGGAAAACGTTATGCTACTAACTAAAAATAGACCTGGGATACATGAGAATTATTCATTAAAGTCCCAAGTGAAATTATCATCTATGGTGCCTGATTATACTGATTTTCTTCCTGTCAGAAGCCTCTTCTAGTAATTTTAGTTTGCATTTACTTAAACACAACAGAAATACCTCACGCAGACACATTTTAGATCTAGAACAGTGTAGTCAAATATAAGGATTACACAGATTAAGTGTTAATGTTTTAATCACAGATATCACACGGATTTGAAATTCTGTACCTAATGTATTTAAGTTTTTTGTTCTACTAATATTTGATTAAAAAATAGGAGCCCAAACACAACAAAGATCAGGGCAAAATAAATACCTAGACAGGAATTTTTCAACTTAAGTCCATTTTTACCAAATGAGGCGCTGTAATAAAAGACTGTATATATAGATTTCCTCTATAAGAAGATTCTAAACATCAAGATAATAAAGGAAAAAATGCTTTATCAACAGAACTAAGTTTGAACTAGAAGACTGAATCCTTTACTGATAAAAGTAAGCTTGTAATAAAATATTATGCTTCTCTTTACAGAAGCATTACGAAAAATTTTGTGGGATAATTTCTAGTTCTGTCCTACAGCAACTGGAGCAAGAAGTATTTTAGCAGTCTGATCATTATTCCGGCATCTTAACCACTGACCCGTTCACCTGGTCTGCGATACCTGGTATGATGATCTCAGGGACATCCAGAATGTTGCCAAATGAAGCAGTTTTACGATGGCCTCGTTTAGGCTTGGAATAGGCTGAAAAAATACACATATACAATACACATGCAAAACACTAAAATGGCAATAGCAAAATTATTAAATTCCTAATACTGCACTTTTCATATACTTGGTTAAATTAGAGTTCATGCAAAAATGTGTCATGCAGAATAAACTGCATTGCCTTCCACTCATGCTTACACGTAATTAAGCAACGGTTAAAAAGCAAAAAATGCAGAACTAGCCATCATTACAACACGGTGTAATTAGTTACAGTTAGCAACACAAAAGTCAAACACAGAAAGCAGCATGGCAACACGGAAGGGAAAACCAAATGTAATTATCCAAACAGAGAAAAAAATGAAATTATTTCAGTTCACCTGTACATTCAGAATAAATTCTTGACTCTCTGAACTTATATAACCTTTTCTCTTTAGTGTTGAGAACAAACTATTTTATAAACAAGTTTAATAGTTAGATACTTCTTTAAATCACCTCCTTTCAAAGCAAATCTCATCTGTCTCTGAAAAAATGCTTACTCTTACTACATTTGATAATCATTCTTGCTGCTCACTCTTTTGTCCCATTAGTGACAATTTTGGAGCTGGATATCACTACCAACCTTGTAATTTTTGATTGATGTTCAAGAAATGTCATACACTATGAATTAAAATCTAATCATACTTTTTTTTTATTTTGCTACTTTTGTAGTTTAAGATAAATAGTTCCTATTTAGAGAAAAACTGAATGCATCTCCCAAAACCAGAACATTGTAGCATATTCATCTCAGTAAGTAATGGTGATGTGTACTACATGATTTACTCTTACACTTAATCTAATGAAAGCTGGAACAAGATTAACTAATTCTTGACTTGATTTAACAACAGCCCAATTCTCACCCAGCCACACAATTTTTTTTCAGGTTCACAGCATATTACTTCTGTCACGCAGTTAACAAGATTGAAAAAACAAACCAAAACCAACACAGTGCTGTTTCAGCTCTTTCTGAAAAAGTTATGGTCAGATGGGTTTGACCCTCATTTCTAGTAGTCTTCTACAGCCTTAAGAGATTTTTTAAAAAAATACCCAAAGAACCCCAAACCAAAAATATATATATACTTTTGTTTCAAGAAAAAGAAACCCTACAGTGCTAACAAAAAAAATTATTAGAATATTCTGAATAGTAATTATTATTGTCTTCCTTAATGTATTTAAGGAAGACAAAATAGAAAAACTAAAAACTTGCAAAAAGAGGAGGGCCAGATTATCTCCACTAATGTAAAATACTTACATTAATAGTGTCAGTGACCAAAGTGAGTCCTGACATATTTTAAAATAAAACCAGCATGGTGTTATTACTAGGTAAGTACACAGATGCCTTCTGTGTTAAGAAACCTTTAGAGATATTCAGGGTGAGATGTGCTACACAATCATCCAGTCAAAGACTGACAATACAAAAGACAAATTTTGGAATAAAGCTTTAAAATAAGAACATGAAAGTAAAATGTGTTTAGGGCAAAGTAAATATTATGTCATGAGTAACTTCAGTATTTAGTAAAACAAGATCTTGGAGTAACCATAATACAATGAAGAACAAAATGAAATAGTCATGGAGCACAAGAAAGCCAGAATTTTGATACATAATTCCTTATTAATTGCATCTACTCAATTACCCTAATTTTCAGATTGGTAGAAAAATACTTAAACGGCTAAATAACCCTGAACTAACTAAAGTAATTTTGTTTTATTATTTAAATGTGTGGTTATATACCATAACAAACCAAAACTTTCACATATAGAACTTAAAACCTGAAGCTTACATAAATTAACAAACAATATCTTTGATGAAGAAAAGAGACAAGAAAGTGTTTGCCAAGTATACACATGTTTATTAATTCACTCTTCTGGGAAGAATAGATATTGCTTTCACCATAAAATTATGTACTTATACTTACAGATAAATTCCAATTCTCTCAAAGATTTAATGTTTAGAAATAACAGTTTATAGCTGAAGCAAACCTGGCAAAACACCTGTAGCTTTTTTTTTTAAACAGAAGACACCAATGCTTTGTTAATCTCGTGAATAAAATCTAACTATGCTCCTCTTTCTGAAATCTGCCGAAGTGGATTTTAAAACTTATTTGGGAACATGCTGAACTTTAAACCTACCTCTTAATTTCAAAAATATTATAGAAATAACCTTGAAGAAAATGTTATTATATAAATAATTATGCTAGCAGAGATAAAATAACACTATTTCAGATGCAAAAGTGAAAGTTGTGCATTTGGAATAGGATTGACACTTAAAAGTCTTATAATGTGTTTTTAAAAAAAGTAAAAATCTAATTCAACAAAATCTCTTCTACCACCTTTAAAATACTGAATTACAATACTCAACATTGCTGACTGTACAACCATAAATAAAGCCATTTCCCTCCCACAATTAATAAAAGACAATAAAGACTACATGTAAAGTCAAAGTATTTTCATACAGCTACTGGTATTAACCTTTTGTAAGACTATGCACATTTCACATTTTCCTTCCAATTCCTTAATCTACGCCCCAAACATCCTTTAATTTTACCTGTGATGGAAGCTATTCTTGCTTCTATTTCAGACATATCAGCACTCATCCTTTTGGCTTCTCCTGAAACAAGGGCTGACGGTGGTCGTGCGCGAACATCTGACAAGCTCTCCACGCTGCTCCCACGAGATGGGGGCAAACTCAAACGGCCGGGATCACCCTGTTGCAACAGTCACATTTTTAAAAAGAAAATTCTGCACAAGCCCCTCCCTGATATGCACCAGTATGTAGGTTAAAATACATTTTTATAATGTGCATTTTAAAAGTGAGAAGATTTAAAATTTGTAACAATAAATGGTAATAATTGAGCTATTTGGCATATAAAACTGAAATATCTGCAACTTTGAAAATAATCTAACTATACACAGATAAAAAAATCAGTAGAACTAGGTCAATATTATCAGAATAGAATCTTTGTATTTTTGCATTCTACTTGAAATAAAACACAGTATTTTCAAAATTCACATAAATGTTTAATCCTTTTATATCATACTACCATTTTAGACTTAAATTAAGGCAGCAATTTTCAAACACATCTTTTTTTTAATCTAATAAATACCTTTGAATAGAACGAACTATTTTTTACATTTCATTGGAGATCTTAATAGAGCCTTCCAGTTTACATTTTTGGAATTATTCAATATATTTCCATCCCTTTTCATGTTCTTCTCCTATAAATAGCTGGGTCCAATTTTGTATGATTTTTGAAGGAGGACACAAATGTTTCAGAGCAGATACAACACTTTTGTCTGCCCATGTCCACTTCATTATTATGGTTCAAAATTGCACAATTCAGCTTACCGGCTGCTTGGTTGTGTTTTTGATTTGTTGTGCCAATTTTGACTCTAAACGTTTAATAGTGTCATTGGTAGAAGCTCCTTGGAAGTCACTTGGTTCCATGTTAGCATCACTCTTGTTACTCGTGTTTGTAGAAGTGATATCCATGAATGAACCTAGAAACCAGTTACAAAGAAAAACATTTGGGAATGTCCACTGAAAATACTGAAGCGCATCTCTTCACTACAGCATTCTCAGAAGTCTAACTTGGCTTTAAAACAACACTTTTCAAAACTTTTAATGAAAGGCAAGTTGCAAGACTGCAACAGATCCATTACTGTAAGAAGTAAGAGGAGTGAAAAAGAATACACAACTACCTACTACGGTAACATTCAGAAGTCAATCTTTAGCTTTCTTTGAAATTGTTAGGGTAATGTCATATTAAAAATACGACCAGCAATCTCATTCACAATTAATGACAAAGACCATCATTAACCACAGAAGAGCACAAATACCTGATAAATAACAGTCAATATATATTCACAGTTTAAAATGATAAATTATGTCTTAAAATCATGTGCTGAGAGGTGGAGAACAACTAGTAAAGTCAGTGCAATGCTAGAGCTGCAAAGATTTTGTTAATATACAGGTCACTAAATTGTAAAGTAGCCAATGAAACTTTATCCAAAATACCAGCAATTTCTTCGGAGATAGAAAATAAACCAACCAAGCAGAGGAAGTTGAAGGCACCTAAGATTAAAAATTACTTAAATGGAAAACCTGTACTCTAAAAAATGAGGAGACCAAATGATCTTCATTTTCTATTATTAAAAGGATTTATTGGAGAGCAAGACTACCTGAAAGTCTAGCCCACATTTTGTTCCATCCACCTTTCTGGTTATTTTCTTGCACGTAATTTAAATTACTGTATTTAATGCCTCTTAACATAAAACAAATGCAAGTTTAAATTCCGGATATTGTAACTGAAAGAGGTGCAGCTTTCAAAAGTAGTGAAAAATTTTAAATTGACAACTCCTACATATTACATATTAGTGAAAAGGTGTTAATTGTTAGCAACATTCATGGGAAAAAAAAAGGAGACTTTAAACCTGGACATTTGGAGACAGCTTTTACCATAAACTTGTTGTCCATTACATGTAAACTTCATCAAAACCATTTGACTGAGAACACTGAATATGATGTGGTAAGAAGTATTAACAAAAAAAATAGATCCCTGTCAATGCTTATGTCGCTATTCTTTTTCTCTAACTTACACAAATGTACCTGTACTAGTGGCAGAGTTGCTTTGGCCTTCATCTGAATACTGGCAAGGATACTGCAGAGGTTCATCAGCTCCTGGAAAGTACTGTGAAAAAAGAGTTGATAAAAAAACCTAATTAACCATTGGTTTAAAATTATTTTAATAGTATCTCATAATTTAGAAATACAATTTATATATTTATAATAATTTATTTTGAAGACACGTAAATGCAAATATTTTTAGTCATACATTAAAATACACCTATGAGTATTTTTTTAATTTTCTCAAATCTGTTATGAGTTGGTATAGCCCCCCATAAAGAGATTAATTACTTCCCTTCTCCACCATAATCGATAATTTTTATCAAAAAGAAAGAGGAGAAAGAAAACATGTAAGCCCATCTTTAGAGTGTGATGAAAGGCATACCTTTTGTAATTCAATTTCCTAGCTTAACAGATTAAGAACTGATTAAGATACTAAAATAAATTTTTATACCCGCATCAAGTGTGTCATTATTTTAACAATTTCCTCCATGGATGGTCGTTGAGAAGGATCCTTGGACCAACAACGGGTCATTAAACTCTCTATTGGTTTAGGTAAGTTTTTGATCAGTGGTGGTCGAGTACCTGTAATTGAAATTAGAAAAAATCCTTAATTTTTTAAACAGACTATAATAAACAACTGACAGTGATTGATCTCTCTCCAGTATTTTGCTAAATAAATATAGGGAAAGGTAGAGTTAATCGTAGGCTGAAAGAACTGGCTTGTACTTAATTTTCTCTCTTACAAACAAAAATTGATCAAAAGAAAAGTTACTTTGCACTACATAGAGGCTACAATTACATACAAACAAGTAGAAAAAAATTACACTTCTCCTTCAGTAGAGGCCTGAATAAATACAGCACATTACAATGGCTAATGTTACTTGTCGCTGAAGAATAAAGCTCTAGAACAAACTAGGAAGCAAGTAGTAACAGTCTTTGGTTCCTAATGCTGTATTCACAAGAAAAAAATAATGAAAAAACCAAAACACCTGAAGTATTTTTGAGAGCTGATTTTGCCCTTATAAACTTCCTTAAAAACTACAGGCACTGGAAGTACCAATTCTGTGCAACTTTCTCATGCCTACACACATTTGTAATAACATATTTTACTTCAACTATTGTATAACTATTCAGCTGTTTTTTGGTTCAAGGTTCTCCTCTTTTTATGATTTCAACAAGGAATACAATTAATGGACAACCGCTTGTGTCTGATATATGAGGAACAGTGACAGTTTGCAAAGCAATCAGCAAGTATTTAAAAATATATTAAACAGACCGAGTAATACATGAGTGCCACAACAGTTTTAAGTGAGATGAAGTGTACTAATATTTCCTCTTAAGAAGGAAAAAGAAAATGGAAGAAGATAAAAAGGATAAGTTTTTAAAGCAAAAGTAGCTACAGATGGGGAATTTTTCTGTCCCTAAAGGATATGCCCGCACCTTATTGAGGTTTTATGACTATTAGATTTACACTTAGTTTCACAGTTAATGCTTTTATGCAAGGCACTCTTTACTCCTAACTTTAAATGACCTGTGTATTTGAAAAAACAGCCTTCATTGCTTGTTTGTTATTTTTTTCTTCCAAACAAGTTTGTGCTTGCTTTGATGTTGTCTCTCACAAATGGCAGAAATTCTTTGCAGTCACTGAACTACTTCACTATCATTACTTAATTGTTTGTAAAACTGTTTTGCCATGGTACTTAAAAACACAGCAGTAAAAAAGTTACACCACTAGCATGAAGATACTACAATCTACTATCCTGACCAACATTATACCACTGCTTTAAAGAAAAAGTCCATTTGAATACAACCATTGTGCCCTGTTTATAGTCTAAGCTCACAAAACTCTGTTCTATATAATACCTAGCACAGCAGAGTGCTGCCCCATGAGTGCAGGTGCCTAGGTAAAAAGGTAAAACCATTCCAACAGCAGAACAAAAAAAACAAAACCCAAAACACCACAGATGAAAAACAAAGTGACATTTTTAATGCTTAATGGTCCTGCAGGAGTCTGACAGTTTCCAGCATTTCTAAACACAGGTCAAGTTACTTCAAGTTACACATTTATTGTAGACATTTAACTACAAAGAGTAAAAAAAATAAAAGAGACAACTTGGCTAACAAAAATCACTATTCATCCGGATAGAGGGGTTGTGGGTTTTTCTATAGCACCTCTCAGACCACTTTTAAAATGGAGTGTCATAACAAAGAAGACATGGCTCTTTACCCTTCTTTATTCATATGCCAGTTACACATAGCAGCCAAATAACACAAAACCCACACTGACACAGAAGTGGCAGTGTTTAACTATGTAGTCTTTGTGACAAAAGTGTATATTTAATGAAGCATAAAATGGAAACACTAGTAATTTAAAGCTGCATGGTTAAGAGTGTTTAGCAAATTTATAGGTCAAATACACAACTTCAAATGGAATAAAGTATTTTCAACTCACCATTGTGAACTGCCCACATTATTCGGAAAGCTGGACCACCAATCTCATCAAAAGGTTTCCTACGGGTGATTACCTCCCAGAGAATAATACCCCAACTGAAAACGTCACATTTTTCACTGTAATTGCTACCTGGAAGAAAGTCATCAATATAATTTGTGTCTTTTCTATGTAACACATTAAAAAGAAGTACAGTTTGAGTTGATCATAGAATTATTAAGGTTGGAAAAGATCTCCAACCTATGTAAACAATGGCAGATCACTAAGGGAAGCAAAACAGTCTCATCTATGCAGTCACAGCACTTCTGTGACACTAAGCCTATGAAAGGAAAGGAGCCCTATTCTCCTGTTGGCACAAGGAAATTCTGTTTTGAGGCCGAGAAGTCTTGGACTAATTCTGAAAACAGAGTCTAAAGAAAGTGAGAGAATATTCTCTATTATTTTAGTATGTGATAGACCAAGATTGGATAGACACAATCATTCCTCAATCATTCCACAGCAATTTTAAAATGGTTTCTTCTAATGAGAGTTCTGATATTAGAATTGCTCTCTCTAACTTTATCCCGATCTAAATCATGTTATTTTCATTTAGACTATTTGATCTGTACAAGGCTTTAGGTGCCCTAATGTTTAAAATGGGAAGAAAATCTTAATATTAGGGCAACTGCTTCAATAGGTAGTTGTCTTCTACAACAGATACTTCTCATGTCTTTATTGTTCTAATCTAAAAACATTAGTACTAGAACAGTAACAGAATAATATTAGCATCTTTTACATTGTTGAATTCTGATTCGGTAGCTTAGGCAAACAAGTTTTTAACAATTCTGACATTTGACGTGGTTGTTTTAGTAGCTTAATAACTGTTTCTGGAGTAATTTGATATGCTGCATCATAGAAGCTACTAGATTTCTTCCTTTCCTTGATACTTGTCCATTTATAATAATTTGTCTCTTTATCAATAAACACTTTCAGTTAAAAGTACATAAAAACAACTGTAGACTGAAGATTTTTGCTGCTGTCCAAAAGTACAACTGCAATACAAGATTTCTTTGTTCTGCCTTGCTGAATTCATACACCAGAGGAACTAGGATATGCACTGCAAATCCCTACCATAATATACTTATTTGTATTCATTTTAGATTAACATTTTTCACTCAAAAAAAGAAAATCTATCTGTAACACTAATTGTCCAACTGATTATTTCTAAAAGAAAAAAATCTCTATTTGTACAATTTAATTTAATAATAAACAAACATTAAGAAAAGAAGCACTCCTAGCTAGAGTTAAAGAAATAAAGTAGGTATCTGGAAAATTTTCAGGCACCAGAGTGAAACACATAACCCTTTGGTTGGTACTTTAAGCAATATGTGGAAGAAAATGGTACCTTCAAAACAAAAGCTCCAAAGGTGATGTTTGTGAGGAAACACCTCCTAAAACTGTATGGGAACAGTCTCTGGAATAAGGACATTAAAAGAAAAAGAGGCCACTTGGATCCAGAATCGGGGAAACCACTGCTCCACAGAGGCACTTCCTAAAGCAGGAAGATGACTTTTTCCAGACCACTGCTAAATCACTTTGATAATTTAAGGTACTGACTGCCTAAACGGTGTTTAATTTGCAATTTAATATAGACTGGATTATTTCTGTGATAATCATGCAGCAATTATACCTATCTAATTATCAAGTGTCATCAGTCTTTCCCAGTTACACTCCAAGAAATAGCTTATTTTCCTACTTAACTAAATTAACTGGTAATAACAAGTTCCTTGGTACGTAGGAAAGAGGAAGTACATCAAATCTCTAGATTACACAAAAAGCAGACAAAGATGGAGTTACAAGAAAGTGGGGGATTGAAAATGAAGGCAATTATGTTTAATTTAGAGACACTAACAGGGAAACTCTCAAGTTAAAAGCCGATCAGAATAGTGAATGAAAGTAATGACAGTGTATTTAAATGTCAGAAAAGTTTGAAATAATTTAAGAATCTTGGAAACATTAAAATTGTGGGGCAAGAGCCCTCTGTCTGTATTTGATGTAGTTACAAAATAAGAAACAGCAGCTGTCTAGAGTTACTCCTTACGTAAATCTTAGCCATGACACAAATAAATATCTAATACTAATGTGAGAGAGTTGGTTCAGTGCTGTTCTTTAAACCTCTGCATAATTATTTGACAATATATAATTGTACAGATTTTTAAATAAATGTTAAGAGTTCTGCCAAGACTCTTTCAGTTGTTACCTCAAACTTTTATACACATTGAAATAAAGATTATATGATCCTCTGTTTCCTAAACCACATTAATTCACAGTTGTATCCCTAAAAAGAACACAAAATACTGACACTGTGAATTTTTATTACCTTCAAAAACTTCAGGTGCCATCCAAGCAGCACTTCCTTTATTGTTGGTCATGTGTGTTTGAATATCACAGGCTGTACCAAAGTCACAGATTTTTAGAACTGTCCCCCCAGCTACCAGGAGCAAACTGTCAAAGAAAAAAAAAGATATTAAAATTGTGTGATGAAATAGTCTGGCAATAAACCACTGATTTTTTTTTTTATCCCAACAACTATCGTTGTAATATAGTTGAATGTCTTAGGCTTTGATTCTCAGTGCTTTAGTTTTATAATCTGGGAAATCAGTAAGGTCACTTGTTTCTAATGTGAACATATTAAATATTTTAAAATACCCCAATATATATTGTAATTTATTCCTATACGCTAAATTTAATTAAGTATCTTTAGCCATAGTAAATCACTAAGCATATATTGACAAAATTAGTCCTTCAGATTCCAGAGGCTGAAAAACTAGTGCTGTAACAATTTTAGCAAAAGAAGAATGGTCAAGACACCCGCTAATATCTGTCAACACAGATATTTATTTAAACGAAAGCACTGAAGTTACATGTTAGCAGCTCTCTAGATTAAAACTGGGGATACAAGAAAGAACTAAAGATTTAAAGTGTGGCTTCATATTAGGATTTTACCTGGTAATAACTGCAGGCTACTATAAAAAAGGGATGATTCTGCTCATACTCAAATATCTGTTTCTACTTAATCTGTACAGCCAGATCTGAAGCTGTAAAGTGAGTCAGATAGCAAGCAGTGGATAGGAAACTACTAAATTTTGTTTCAGTGGAAAGCGATGGGAGCTTCTGGCAGGGGTAGTAGAACTGGCAGAAGGAGGGGATAAAAAAGGATGGCCATGTGGTGAAAGAGATCTAATATAATAAATATGACATCAGAACCAATCAACCAAACAACCTCACCACGATGTTCTCTTACTGAACAACAAAACCATTTCAAAACTGGAGGATTTTAAGTTCCTCTGATTAGAAACCTTATTTCTAACAAAATCCTCTTCCATGATGAAGGGCAGGAGCAGGACATTTTTCCAGTTTGACAGAATGTAACTGAATACAGTTCATTTTCTGTATCATACACCATCATTCTGTAACTGAAGTTTCAAATGCACAGCTTTCATTTGGAATACAGTACACTCAAAAGTATCAATTAAAGGTTCTTTTCAAATGCAATAAATATTTAAAAATTATTTTAAATTCCAATTGTAAGAAAATATAAAATATGAACCTACTTTGGTGGTTTCAGGTCTCTGTGAATTAGAGCCTTTGGTTTCATGCTGTGGAGATATGCCACTCCTTGGGAACACTGTAAACACCAACTCATGGCATGTGCAGCAGTATAATGAGGCAGAGGTTCAGCACCATGTAGCACTGCAAAACAAAGGCACAAACTAAAAAGAACTTTATTGCATATTACAACACATACGATGGAGTTAACAAAATACCAGTTAGAAAGCTCTATGGAATCTAAGTAATTATCAACACCTCATGACTGCAACTGAAAATATCCTTCTGGAGACTTTTTTAAAATAAATGACAAAATATTTTCTGCTTTTTAGTATGCTTTCCATAATTTTTAATGTCAAAATTCAATATGAAAGGTGTTGCTTGTTCTCAGCTATCCTTGGTAAAGTCTGTCTTAAATAAATGGTCAGGGAATTTACAAATCTTTTCAGATGTTCCACTGGAAAACCTTAAATGGCTTGTATAAAATATAAGAAACTGATACCAAGAACAAACCAATGGACTGAAAACTGGTTTTAAAAAGCAAACTCCTTTCTCCTTAAAACTATTTGAAAAATTTCAAAGAACCAGAGAATGGCTGGAAGGGACCTCCAGAGGTCTATCAAGCAGGGTCAAGCAGGCCACCTCCAGCTGGTTGCCCAGGACTTTGGTGAGGTGGCTTCTGAGTATCTCCAAGGATGGAGACATACATATGAAACAGCTTTATAGTTTAGATCACATTTGCCCTAATACTAGTGCTTTAGGTCCAGCAAGACACTATGTTGAAGTGATACTCACCATTGTATAGAGAACCTCCTTCAGCATACTCCATAACAAGACACACCTTTGCAGGGGAGGGAACAAAAAACAGGGATGTGTTAAATGTAGGGGCAGAAAACAGCTTCTGTAAACTAAAGGAACAGTCTTTGAGAGCAACTGCAAAGCCTCTGTGCCTAAACTAATGGAAAACATATCTATGAAGTAAAAGGTCAGTTTGAAGTGTACATGTTTATGTGTAAGAAACAGAAATGAGTTTTATACTTAGTTCACACTGTAAGTTACAAAAGAAGAGAATGACCTCCCCCTGCCTCAGTCTTAAAAAGCAAATCCTGTCTTCAAACTGCAATTCACTTGTTCTTACTTTTTTCCTTTAGCAATTTACAAAAAAAAAAAAATCAAATACCACATCAAAATAATTTTACTAGTACTTAAAAAAAAAGGGATGCAGCATTATTTTAAACAATTAGATAGCCCATAAAAGAATTAGCTAAGGATATATCAATCCAGTCATTGTACTTGCTTTCCTGCTTTGAGAATTTGTGGGACTGTTTGCAGCTGTGGTAAATCCTGAAAATTGCATATATGAGAATAGGAACTGATTTACAAGGTACAATTGCGTGTTGCTAATGTATTTGCTTTTTGTATTGCTAATTTGCAATTAGTAAGACTGTAAATATGAATGTAACTACATATGTAATACACCAGATGCCGTTCTGACAAACTGAAGTATAATCTGTGCTTAGAAATGGCTTTGGGGTTTCCTTGAAAGAACTTATTTTTCATAGCAGTGGAAAGAAAAAACCCTAAAACCTGAAAACATCAAGCAACCTACATATCTGTACATTTTCTTATTATGACCAAAACATAAAAAATATATATAAAATATACATTTTTAGTATAAAATACATGTTTTGTGCATTGATGCTTGCATATGCTAAGCTAGTCACTTGCTGTTATACTGACAAAGCTATAACTTACTGGGTTTAGACAGGCTCCATATAACTTGACAATGTTGGGATGGTTCACTCGTGACAGCTGTCGAAGCTGCAATACAAATCACACAATTTCAAACCATGGGGAAAAAAGGCTAATGCTTTATTTTCACAGCCACAATTAATACACCACAACAGCAAGTACAGTTTTATATGTCTGAATAACTCTAGATAGTGATTTTAGAAATTACAAGACTGATGTCCCTCTTTGCATTTTAATTTATGTAATTAGGTTTGAGTCTAACTGAACCGTATTTTAAAAGAAATTTTTAAGAAGTTAAATTTAAAGAAAATATTTTGATAGGTTGTAGTAAAATCACTCAAGCCACAAGCACTCTGCAACTGAGACCTCTGTAGGTTCGATGTTCTTCCAGGAGCCTGCAATTTTGGAATCCCAGTTGACTGACTACATAAAAAAATCAGAATCATTTTGGCTTTATTCACAATATAGAATATTACTGTTCAAAAAAACCCCAAGCCCACAACCCTAGAAATTAAGCCAAACAGTTTAATATTGAAGCGACATAGTTCCAAGAACCTAGTCCTGCTTGTACTGACAATTACACTATTTTGGACTAAGTATTTTTTTTCCCAGTACGTAACAGAAGAGAAGGAAACAAGAAATTTTTTTCCCTTTACACAGACTTCTGAAGTAGTTTATGCTGTTCACTGCCTCTGGAACAAATGATACTTTTTCTGTACACTTTAGAAGACCTAAAAAATCAGAACAGAATATTACAACTGATGCTGGCACTGTGTAGGGTTTCCAGAATACCAATAATTATTTAAGCATTTTTAGGATTATCTACTCAGATCTCTTTAGAACACAAAAAATGCTAAGAGATCAATCAGATTTACTGAGTATTAAATTGGACTCAGATTAATAACCTTAAAAACTTACCATGGTAATGAACAAAATATATATATTTACACAGAGGCCTATAACAAACATGCTTCTTTCAACCCTTCAGTGTGTTACATTTTAGTACATTTAGTTCCAAATTTAAGAGATTTATTTTTAACATATTTTGCATATCTTGAATATACTAAATGATAACTGAATAAATATTAAGCAACATGTCACAATATATCCCATTTAAATTACACGGCAAACTTTTGATTCTAATAAATGTTATGTATCTTGGGAAGTTTATCATTATATCTGAACTACTCAAGGTATTTCTGAAGAAGTAGACACGAATGAAAACAGTGACTGCCTTTAAATGAGTTACAGGTAGCAATATATGTAAGAAAAAATAACGAAATTATTAGAACTGCTGATAAAACTCAGAAACAGTTTCAAGTATGGACCTGATTGTATTGAAGAACCTATGCTGTAGCCCCTGAAGTGTTAATTAGCTTCAAGACTTTGGTGGGTATTTCAGTTGCACCCTGATTCCAGACTGGGACAGAATCTAGGAACTGGCATTTCCCCAATTGTGTGCCCTTCTCTCTCTCCTCCTTGCCTTCCAGTTTTTTATGAGAAGCAAAGTAAAGAAGCTGCAATGTTCTCTCACAGGTCTCCTGTTCTGCAAGACAAGGGGTCCAGGCCTGAACTGCGTACCACAGGCTGCATTTATCTTTTAATAGACTTTAGTACTTTAAATAGCTTTTAGTACACTAAATGCATCCATGAATTTAAGAAAACAAGCTCTACCAAACCCGGTATTTCCATCAAACTTACTGTACCTCTACAATGAAGGCTTTTCTTTCAGATTCACTTTCTATTTGTTTAATGGCTACATCTTTAGCTCGCCATTTTGCCTTGCAGACCACACCAAAGGCTCCTCTTCCAACAACCTAGAACAAAATATGAAACACGAGTTAAAACTTGAAATGGTTTGCTGCGCAGGACTTTGCAAATGAAAAGAAATTTAACTTTGAAAACTGAAGACACACAGGCTCAAGTTGTGCCAGTGATTGAATACTATGGCATCAAAGCATAACTGGTGCTTAGCTAAGCTTCCTCCAAAGATCATTTATAGAAGAATTGGAAAACACACAATTTACAAAAAATTGCAAACAAAACAATTTATTATTAACATTCAGTACCAGTATTTCAGAAAAATATGATCTCCATTATTTCAAACAAGATTTGCTCAGAAGAAAATTAGAGGAACGACAGAAAACTTATTTATTTAGATTTGACCAGTGAAGTTATATCTATTTGCTGCATTCCTTTATTCTTGTTAGGAACAGGAATGTAAAGTTCTGAATTTCAAATGCATACATAAACAACACATACATACTCATGGCTATGATGAAGTCGGGATGAGGTGTTCAGTGTGCTCAAAGTTATGCTTTCATTTTCCCCAGAGATGACTCAATAGTGTGAGAACAGTAAATTCTCCTGCAAGTCCTCCAAAGAAGCACAGTGTCTGTATAAACTAAGCTTTCTCTATTTCTGTTGCTTTCTAGCTTATTTGGAATTAATATTGCCCAAAAATATAAAAAAACCAGACAAGAGTCATAACTCTTCATTGTAACTTCACAGAAGCAGTAGTAGCAGCTTCTGCATACCATGTTATTCAAGAAACCTTTACCCTTTGCTGTGAAGGAGCTCCAATGCCACCATTGTTTAGAGCAGCTCTTTGAAACCAAGCATAGAAACGAGAGCAAGATAGAGAGAAGTGTCCTTTTTTCTATGATGTCACTTTTAGTAACTGCTGAGTTACAAACGACAGTAAACTTAACTTTTACTTCCTTTAATCGTGTTCTTCAGGGGAAAAATGGCAACACACAGAAAAAAAGACATGCACGTGAGATGTAAAGTTGAAATGAGAGCATCATCAAAACTGTGACTCCAACTGCTAAGGGAAAGCACGGACAAGCAAGTTGTTACAAAAGAAAGGTGGTGAGAAGGAGAAAATGTAAGGCACACAAAGGCACAGAAGCAGTTAAGGAAAAGCAGCTCATCCAAATCTAAAAAATTCAAGGCAGGGCATATGAAAAGGAGGGGAGGGAAGAAGAGACAAGGGGCTAAGTCAGCTGGTCTTGGATTCCTATTTGGCCCTCGCAACCTTTCTTCACTGTTGGTTTTAACAGCACTCTGTGCTTGTGTTCCTAGTCCTTGATTGCAAGTAATATCATATGTATCCTAAGGAACAAAGCAGATGCTTTTAATGAAACAAACATGTTTCTGAGAGGTGAATGGGAAGGGATGGGAAAGGAAGGGAAATAGGGACAGGGTGAAGTGCAAGCATTGACAAATATGATTATCATAGCAGTTTATTATGGCAGAATTTAACTTGACTGTCTTCCTTAAATGGGCAAAGCACAAACAAGAATATTCTTTTCAATGGAAAAACACACTGCCTAAAATTACAAAGCTCTTCACTAGAAAGTCATAGTTATTTATAATTTTACCCAATAAAAAATGTGAAATATTCTTGATGGGGGGGTATTAAAAATGTATACAATAGATTAGAGGATCTACAAAATTTTCAAACATAATATTGCATCCACATTATAAACACTACACCAATTCTTATGGGTTCACTGGTAAATTCACTTTTTCTTAACAGGATGGTTTCTTTAAAGAAAAGCGTGATTTGTAGGAGATTAGTGAATAACCACATATTCCCAGTGCTGAAACAATGCAAACTGCCTGCTGCCCATAGACTTATCCTCTGAGGAAACTACATTCAACCTTTCTTTTTTTCGAGATGCCCTTCAATACAGCAGCAATTCAGATCATAAATTAAGAGTGCTGATAGAGAGAAGGTAACTCAGTAGCCAGGAATGTACGAGCACCAGACTACTTGTCAAGGCTTCATATGAGAGTAAACTAACTACCGCTTACATAAACTGTGCTTGGGCTAGGTTCTTACTAAATGCTTTCCTAATAAATAAATAAATAGATAAATAAATAAATAGTGAAACTGATTTCCCTTGGGAATGGGGTGGAAAAGGCTGCAGGTGCATAACTCAAGACCTGATAAACTATCATGATGAATACAAGGAAGTCTCAATCAAGACCTCAATTTGAAGAGAGTAAAAATATAAATAATAAAAAAAAATCAAGATCTTGCATTAAGAAAGATGAGAAAAGGGAAATTATGCTCAATCTTTTTGAAAGGTTACACATGGATATGAGAGATGGCTGCCCAGAAATGGTGAGCAATGGCGTTTTCTTCTTCTGGTTTCCTTATTACACAAAATACTATTCTTCTATTATACATTGCAGTACATACTTAGCCTTCAAGGAGTTCCTGCCTTCTCACCTTTACACTCCACAACAGTGGCTCACAGACTGAGTCTGCCACAAGATATTCGCAGGAGATAGACAGGACATGCCCCATTCTGTCCCATGTCAAAAAGGGACCAGTTGATTGTAACCTCCTCCCCTAGCTACAGGGCCTTGACTCTTCTCCTGATGTAACACACACCAACTATTTTCTTACAGTCCACAACTGAGGTCTGAAACACCAGGCCATGCAAATGATAGTTGAGCAGCCTACGAAAATAGTACATATAAACAAATTGGAAATAATGAGTCACTGGAAGACACACAAGTCCCAAATAGTCTCCCTTGGTATTTCCTTTTCTCTCTCAGACCACTTTTTGAACAAAACTGCCTAAATAAAATAAAATTTGAATAGAATTTCTTGGCAGTGGCGGGCCCCCCACCTTCTACTGGCACAAGAGAGTTGTGCATTACAACCTCTTTACCCACCTCACGCAGTGTGTGACCAGATCTGTGGTAAAAGAAAAATCAGTTGGTGTGTGTGCCATAAGTCTACACTTCACAGAAATGCTGATTTAGTGAGCACGTAAAAGTCCATCGTGCAAGCACACGTAGCTCAGCAGCCTGCTCACACCTGGGAAGTACTAGGGACAGTTAAGGAGAGAAGGATGCCACAGAGCAGCTTGGGCAGGATGAAGCATACTGGCAGCAACAACACAGTACATTATGAATGAATCCAAACTAGGTTACCCAAGTAATTGGAAAGAACTCTCCCCTCCATATAACGCATATAAGGAATTCTCCTAAGTGGGTACAGTTGGCCTGTGAGACTTCTTTCAGAAGGTTCCTTTTCTTAACGTACCTTTTCCCATACTTTCAGTTTTCAACTACGACTCTGTAACATTTAATCCAGTGACAGAGACAAAAAAATGCTATTTGAAAACAGTACATATATGTCAGTTAAAAGACTGGTCTTGGATACATATGATATAATTTAATGAAGCAATTTAACTTTTTTTTACTTAGCCTGAATCATTTACAATAGTTTGTGATTTATCAGGCTTATTATTTACTACATAAATTTTTATAAACAAAATATATATTTATTTTTCACATGAATAACAAAAAAAAAGCCCAACTATATCTTGCATTTGATTCCATGTGGTTAAATTCAGTTCATAAGTCAATATAAATCCATGATTGCCAGTTTAATCCTGAGAATTGTTATAAGTATTTCCAGTTAATATACTAAAGAAATCATTACTTTTCAATGTTGATGTATTTTTTAATAACATTTCTACTAAATGAAGAAACTAACAACATCAAGTACATGTCATGTTTTACACTGTGCCATGAATGTCACAATACTTGGGCTTTAATTGAAAAGTGGAATAAATTCCAAGGATCAGATGCATTTTAAGAAGTCCCACTGATAACTGGAAAAAAATAATTAAAAAAAAAATCAGTGTCTAGCACCAAGAGGAAGAGTTTACCAGGCAATCTAAATCTTAATTACATAACAGAAAGCTGCGAGAGACCATCAGGTATGTAAATTTTATGGTTGGTGAAAACAGGTTGATAAATGACTGTGCAGTCAAGGTTTCATAACAATTTATCAGTGACTTGGTGCCTGCTTAGGCAGAGGGTTGAACTTGAGAAGAGGACACGAATGCAGTGAGTATTTACCTAGGATACAGGGAAAACAGAAGAGCCAATCCTCCATTAAAACAGCTCAGCCTCTTGGACAGCAGATGAAAGGAGTAACTGTCAGAAGCAATGACAGATCTGATACAAACTGAAGCTTGCCATATGTGAAAGCCCAGTATATTTTTCCTAATTAATCTGGAAAAAGTACCTTACGCATAGTAAAAAACCCCTTTATAATCAACAGAATGCAGCTTGTGGTGGATTCCATTTACTTATCATTTTCTTCCCTTAAGTTTACGCTGAACTTATTCTTTAAAGGAGTGAGTCTTAGGTTTTGTCAGAACTGTTTAAACACCACCTAGTTTCCTTCAACACCGTGTGCTGGAACTAAGTAACTTAATAGCACAGGAGGGAGGCGCTGCCTGAACTTCAGTTTCTTCATGCTCATTCCTTCTTGTCCCCTGCTGTTGGTGCCACACCATATGTTTGGGCACTAGTGCATATTCGGAATTATATGAAGCACAGTTAATGGAATTATTGACACAACAAATCAATAAACAGCAGTTGATCTGTAGCACCGCGTATGTTTGGAAAATGATCTAAAAATAAACACATTCTTTTGGTAAAAGGTTTTGTCCCTCTAAATATCTTCTGGGAGAAAAAAGGAAAATATAGGGCAGATGACTTGTTTAGAAATAGAACAAGAGTGCTTCTACTTTTCCCACAGAAGAGAACCAAGTTTGTTGAGAACCGCTGAGTACATGACACAAACACATTTTAAAACGGAAGAAATTCTTAAAGAGCTTTAAAGATTGAAAAGTATATCTATTCTTCTCCCTATAAAATTTATACCACTGGAAAGTTATGTTTTCCTGTACGGCAAAGTGACATGGTGAAGTACAGTGCCACTTGCATGTTTTCCAGATAATGTATTTAGAGTCTTATTTAAAGAATATGAACCATACAAGAGCCCTGGAATAAGCATTACCTCTGTCTCTGTGTACAAATAGTATCAAATGCTGTACATAAACAAAGATACATGATACTGACTTCGAAGTATGTAGACTATACTGATTGCTAAGTTATGTAGACTAGAAATCATGCAGGAAATAGAGACTGAAGATATGTTAAGACCTTAAGGATGTATTTTGTCCTCAGGGATGTGACCAATAATTTCCCCTCCCCCAGTAAAGCAAGAAAAATGCATCTCTCTTTACTCAGATGCACCATAATCTCCTATCAAATGCCAAAACTTTGGAAGAATTAATTTCAATTTTGCATTAACTTCAGAGGTTTCTGAAAAACATAAAGATGCAAAGTTTTTGTCTCTGTCCATGAAGTTTCCATGTAAGGTAGCTTTGCATGCTGGATACCTAGTGCTTTTCTTTCTAAAAAAAACTTGCGGGATATATAACACTGCAATAAAATATAATAGCTCCCTGGTTAGCAGATGTAGTATTCTTTGGAGAACTGACTTCATAATTTGCGGTATCTATGGTGTGACATATTTGTTTATGATTTTGGGAGGCAAGACAAGCAGTTAAAAAAACCCAACAACAGAAAGTCAACCTGCTTCCAAACAGACAGCAGGTTCTAAATTATCTTTAATATCTATGTTGCTTTCCTTACTGGTATATTTGCAAATGAAAGGCTTATGAAAACTGAACTTTTGGATCCCTAAAGCTTCAGACACTACGCAAGACAGAGTGGAAAAAAAAGAAATGTTCTACAATGCATTGTAAAAACAGAATCACATTTTTAAATTCAGTTGCTTCTATTCTTTCTAAGAGAGCTCCAGCAGTACCAATACAGCATACTAATATTTTCAGTTTTTCACACATCTGCCCATATGATACAGGGAACATAGAATAAAAAAAAAATACCAAAAGAAGCCATGAACAACAGTTTACAGCTCCTAAAAATATATGCCTACACTTTCTATCATTCATTCAACCAGCCTCAAATTCCAACTTTTGTTCCTCTGACTGTCCTATGCTTTATTAAGTAGGTTGAAGCAAAGCGGCCCTGTGCCACAAATGACTGTGGCCAATACCAAGTGACTGGCAGCACTTTTAGGAAGGAGTTCACATCTGCCAATTCTTACAACTATGTTCTTTGATTTATTAAGTTTATTTGGAGTAATGCTGACCCAATTCTAAATGTTGCCTTCCCTTTCTTGGATTCACATAGCAACGAAAAAAAACCCAAATTCCCTCTGCTTCCCCACCCCCAAAACCCCTGTAAGCAATCCTTCCAATTTTAAGTAAACTAAGTCATTTAGTTTAGATTTAGTTTCCAAGTTTCAACTTTTAAGTTACGCAAAACACTATAGGAAAAATATATCCCTTAATGATGTTTTAGCATGAATCAATTTGTTCTGTTACAGCAGCCCAGACAGCAGATTCTAGTTTTAGACATAAAATGTTGAGTACTCAGGGTGAAGGACTCCAACAGGAGCTGGGCTTGCTGAGCTGGCGCCGTCTAAAATTACTGGTCTTTGAAAAACAAATAATCATTCTACAGTCGGTCAAATACTGCTAGAATCCACTGGGTGCGATAAACAAGGGACATGTGAAACTTGTTCTGTTTTAGTTTTTTCCTTGGGGAAAGGCATTGGACAGGGAACTTCATTATTATCTCATAAATACACATCTCGCGTTCATCACTGAAATAGAAAAGCCTGTGAAGTTTCTTTCCCATGTGCTCTTTAGGAGGGTAAAATATAAGTTTATTTTACAGGACAGACACAAACTGATTCATTGAATATATCTGCTATATATCTGCATGTGTAGAAATAAATGTAAAGTCTCACATTAACAGTCTCACTAGCTTTTCAGCCATCCTCTGACTCACTGCACACTGAATTTCATTCACATGAAATCGGTGTTGTGTAACTTCAGGTATAAATTCACACCCCAGAATGAAGAGAATCTTCCACTGGTGTAACAAAACGAAATTTAAATATTGACTTGAATTAAATCAGGAATTTATTTAGAGTAAAATCAGAGAAAATATTGGCATGTTTTCACCATGTACTAATTTTTTGCCTTTGCTTTTAGGATACTCATCTTAGCACCTTGAAGTCTTATTTACTGAATAAGGTTGAGAAACATGATTGACTTCAAATGAATTCTTAACTACCACCCTTGGCTCTTGAGCACCAATCCTTTTGTACTCATGAAATACCCAAGAACACTGTTCAGATCTCAAATTGCACCTGCAGTTCTTGTCCAAACTTCTTACAATTTTGCAGATCAGTATTCTACAACTACCTGTCTATCTCACATTGGTCTTTTTAGCCACCAGAGCGCTTGTAGCAAATGTGGGTAGAGCCCTTCCCAAATCTTCGTTTGCGAAGCCTAGCCATGAATCATGATTCTACAACTGGACGTGATCTCCCAGGACATAAAAACAACGGAGGTAGAAACAACTCCATGTTCAGCAGCAGCTTATGCATATCAGCTTTTCCTTGTAGTGTAATGGACATAACCAGTCACCACACCTCATGAACTTCTGAAAGTTAAGTGCTATAAAAGGGAGCAAAACCTAGTTGTCTCACTGTATTGCTCATTCTCTTGCCTCTGAATGGCTTTGCTCCATAATTGTAAGGAACACATGCAGTTCTCAGCACACTACTCAGTTAATGAAATTATTCAACTGTGTGAATGTGTCATAAATTGCATCTCCTTAGTTGCTGGGACCTTAAGCAGGTTTTCTAAAATAAATACTTACAAGTTTAGCTTTCCATCTTTAAGAAAACATTACCATAATTCCCTTAGAATTAACTACTGTTGCCCTAGCATATTGTTGAAAATAAATATCAGTGTAGACTGCAATATACCAGCAGTATTCAAATGACAGTTTTCAAATAATTTACACTTCCATGCTGTTCAAAAGTAACTTGCAACTGCACAAATATAGCAATGGTTTTCAACCTGGCTAAATCAGCCAGTGGCTGGGCAGAACCACAGCATACATGACCAGACATGTACCTTTGGCTGTGCGATCCAAGGCATACACAACATCATGTGATGAAGTCGACATTTTGGTCATGTATGGCACTGTTATCCAGTGACATAATGGAGGAAGGGCTGTGGAATTTTCAGGAAAGACTAGCAGGGAGCAGGTTGCCAGAACAATTCAAAACCAAAGTCTGTTGCCTAGATGTGGAAGCTCCTCTGGGAAGAAGAGACAGGAGTATTTAGGCTAGATTTAAACATGAGATTTTAAAATAAGGCTATTAGGCTTGTTATTGTTACCTTGATTTCAGTTATATTAGGTTTTATTTGTTCCGTTTCTAATGATTTGTCTATCTAATACCTAAAAACTTGCAAGGACATTCCCACAGACAAAAACTTGCATGGTAAAATAGGGAACATTTCGGCTGAACGCAATTGTTATGTTGTTTATACCCTTCTTGTTTTGAAGATGCTCCTACTGTGCCATATCAATTTTTATTTGACTCCAACTCATTCATAATTGTCTCTACATTTTACTTCATTTTAAGAACTTGAAAAAACAAAAAGGCAGCCTGAAGCTGGAGACACGTTTAACAGGGGGGAAGTAACACAGACTATATGTGCATGGTAGCTAATGCAAAATATGGTATATTTTTTTATATTATCCAGTAGAGTTCAGGCAAATCTAAATAAAAGTGCACTTACAGATCTCACATTTATTAGCAAGGACTCAGGGCCTGCAAGTATTCCAGAACTTCAATATCTATTAATAAACCAGTGGCAGAGTGGGACTGCTATCTGCTGACAAGACAGACTCGATAATACAACAGCAAAGCTATGATTATAAAAGCATTTGAGTTTCCAGTGTAGATCTCTTGACACTCCATTTTGAAACACCTGAAGTTTGCCAAGCATAAATCTGACCATTTTGAGTCACTACAGCCATTTAGAAATCCTTGAAAACTTCCGAGCCTGAAGTGAGAGCACAGAAAATCCTCAGAAAGGATGTATGTTTTGTTATGACTGCAAAGTTGACTACTTCCACTGAAACTGCATCTTGAGTAAGAGGTGAACACCCACACCTGAGAAAAGCAAGGTCTAAGTATGCTCTCCAATTCATCTGTTTTACAGTAAAGTAGGTCTTATTTCTTCCTCTGTGCAATGACATTTAGACTGTTCAGCACAAGGAATCTCTACTGCCTGTAAGAACTTCTGGTAGGACAGGTATACTGAATGTAACTTAAAATGCTATGCCAGCTGTCATCAGATTTTTCACAGAGACAACACATTATCAGAGTTCTCCTGCTTATGCCACGAGTTTTGTCATTTCCAACAGAGATACTACTTTGAGAATAATGCAACAGTCACATTAAAGAAATTCTTACTTAGGCATCATCTGTACATACATTTTTGTGCATAGTCCTGTCTCTGCAGGTGCTAGGCATGTGTGTGAGATGCAGACAAGCTCCCAATGCCAAACCTTAGAATGATAAAACTCGAGCCACACACTGTGCAAGTCCACACTTCCTATACGTAAAACAGCAGTATAATCCTTGTTAACAACCTTCCCAAGGGTGTTGTGAGGAGTAACGATTTGTATAGTTCTTTACTAATTCCAAGTGCTATGTCTAAGATAGCAGATGTGCTGCTCACCTCTGTGAGCCATCCCTGGGCACCGTTTTATGATGGATAAATTCTTACCCACTGAAATTTTCTTCTTTGGGTGAGAAAAGCCATTTCTCCCAAAACATGTGATTTGATCACTGTCTATCAGTAAGTGTTGCAAAAAGGTTGGCAAAAATACAGAACAGTTAAATGCATAAAGGGAAGCGGACCAATTAGACTTAAAGAGACAAAAGTCTTTATGATTGCCATATTCATAGAAAGGGATAAAGGTAATCTTTTGGAAGATATTGTATTCAGAGAACTTCCAGTGCCTACTATGGTGAAAGCCAAAATTACCATAAAACACTAATACAGCTCAAAGTGCCCTGCTGTTCTATGGAAACATTATAGATTTTATGTTCTGTGAACTCTCCCCAGCCCATGTGAGCCCAGCATGATAATTATGAACAAACCAGGATCTAGCAAACTACTTTAAAAATGTGAGACACAGGTCGTCATACCTCTAACAGCTACTACACAAAACTAAATTCACTTCCACATAAACTTGTTTAGAAAATGAGGGCAATTATTACTGAAAGGGAGAGATGTTAATCTACAAATAAAAGCACAGAGACTGTTTCAGCAGTCTTCAATGCCTGTTAGGTCCAGACTCTACAAGCTGACCTCACCAAATTCATTATAGGTCCACATGAGGCAACTTTTCTTGCAGAGAACTTAGCAGTGGAGGAAGGAAAAAAAAATCAATAGCAGCAATATTTTTGTGTGATTTTAAGCGTTAAACGAACATTGTAATATACATACATACTACTGAGCCCTTTAGTAAAGCATGCAAACTATTCCAGATCACACACATCCTAATTTCACAGGAAACCCAGACAGACAACAGGTACATCTGAAATTCTGTACTTTATCCATTCCATTTAAGCCCCAAAGAATTTAAGGCAACAGTTTTACTGTGAAACTTTCTACAGAAGAAAAACTTGCTTTCAACTGTGTTATACATTAAGTGAATGTCACTTCCCGGGTCACATATCCAGGTCAGAAATGAAATGTTACATATTCATGAGTGCAACATCATTAGCCTGCGTTAAGAAAAAAAACCCTGTTCATCCTTGCAGCTTATAGAGCTGTAAATTTAGGAAACCATTAACAGTGGTATGATGATTATACGTGCAATGGTGGCAGAAGGCAAAAGAAGGGGCATACAGAAATAGAGATCCGAAAGAAACATCAGAATTAAGAGTTCCCTCTTGTGACAGCGCCTGACAACAGTGTTTGCCACCCATACTAAAGTGGGTGGCAAAATGGGCGGCGAAATTTTAACTCTCGAATAAATCTATCTCGCTTAAATAAAACCCCACAGTAAAACCCCAGGGCTGGCAGAAGTAAGTTGGCACGTCCAATCCCAGCCAGACCGCCTTTGTTCGCCGGTGCCAGCCGCTGCAGCATCCAGGGGAGCACAGAACCCCGGCCAGGTACACGGGGGGGTCCCAGGAAGCACCCGGGGAGCCCCCGCGACCCCTCCCGCGGCTGTGGGACGGCGCCGAGCAGGGGAACACCGGGGGCGCTCGGAGGGGCCAGGCTGGCCGCGCCCGGAGAGCGAGGGGTGTGCGAGGGGCGGCGGGGCCCTCACTCACCTCTTCCACCTCGATCTCTTTGTAGTCGATTTCTTCGAAGTTGAGGACCGGGGGGGTTTCAATCATTTCAGCGGAGGCGGCAGCGGACATGCCTCCTCTTTCACCGCGGGGAGGAGAGGCCCGGGCCGGGCCTACGCGAGGATCTGCCACCGGGCAGCCGAGGGCCGGGGCTACGCGGGGCGCGGCGGCGGCTCCGGGCGCAGGTGGGGGCGGGCCTGGCCGAGGCGCCGCCGGGGCCGCATCCGCGTTGGCCGCGGGGCTCAGTGGCGGCAGGCAGAGGCCCCGGCGCCGCCGCTGCGCATCCCGCGCCTGCCCGCACCCCCGCGGGGCGCCGCGCCGGCGGCCCTAGGCCACGGCCTCTGCTCGGGAGCCGCCTCGGCCGCGCGTCCCCGGCGGAGAGAAGGCGGCGCCCCCGGGGCCGCAGCCGGGCGCCTCCGCCAGCCCCAGCGGCGGCAGCGGGCGAGGGGGCCGCGGCGGGGTGGGAGAGCCGCTCACAGCAGCGCCGCGGCCGCCGCTGACATCAGAGCCGCTTCCTGCTGCCCGGCCGGGGAGGGTGGGACGGAGGGAGGGAGCGCCGGGTGGGGGCGGGCAGGGAAGCGCCAGCCCCGGCGGCTCCTCGGGCGGCCGCGGCGGGGCCACGGCCTGGCGGCGGCACCGCCCCCGCCCTGCCGCCCGCCGCCGCCAGGGGGAGCAGCCGCGGCCCGGGCCCGCTTCCTTTGCCTGCCGCCTGCCGGGAGCCGCCGGAGAGTCGGGGGCGCGGCGACGGGGCGGCGGGCGGCCCATCCCCGAGGCGGCCCGGACGTGGCCGTCTGGGGGGCGGGTTTCGTCTGGCGCTGGGGAGCAGAGTCTGGCCAGGCTCCCCAGGCTGCGGGGTTACTGCCGTGCGAGTGCGGAGCCTCACGCCTTTTCTCTGTATATACACCGTTTCCCTATATATACACCTTTTCCCTATATATACACACCTTTTCCTATCTATATATACCTTTTCCCTACACACACAGAGACACACGCACACACATATACATGTACGCATACGCATATTTCTCCAAGGGAAGAGATATCCTGTGGGGCACACGAACCTTGGGACCAGCGCAGCCTTGGGCAGCATGTGCTCTTCAGCGGCGCTTTCCAAGGGGAAGTCTTGTGTGTGGGATGGTGGCTGTGGAGCGCGAGGTGATTAAGCAATTGATGTAAACACATAGCAATAAAGGGATGAATGTGTGCGTTAGCCGCGCCATCTCTATTCTACAACTAAAGGGATTTTCACTCAACCCACTCTTTCCCAGGGCTAGCTCCTGCTTCCCCTTTTGGCTGGAGCAGCGCATCAATGTTTTGGTAGTAAATATCCCAGGCTGACGCTTGAGGCGGTCCCCGGTGTGAAATCAATGCTGGGATGAGTGAACAGAGCTGCTGTGTTCCACTGAAACAGCTGTGCTTCATTTTGATATGTTTAGCCTTGGGGCTATATATAAAAAGTTATGTTATTGTATAATACTATTAATAGTATGAAATTTTAGTAGATCTAGTAAGCTTTCCTAGATCTTCCTCTGCTAGCGTGCTGGCGAATGTCCGTACCTCACAAGGAAATCTCATAAATGTCGATGGATCTGGTTTGCAGAGCTAGCTGGAGAAAGATATTTCAGCAATTAAGTGGGAAAGAAAAGATCAAGGATGAATATGGGCAGTGGCTTAATGTCATGGTGGGTTAATTGCTGTTAGAAAAGCTCAAAGTTAAAGTACCTCTGTCAGAGCTGCTGCACTTTGTGACAGGTTGCCATTACAGGTTGTTTGCTCCCCTCTCGCATTTTTCTGTCAGTTTTTGTAATTGGTCCAGGATTTTCAGATGTGTAGCAATCCAGAAATCCTAGACAAGCAGTCACGGTACAAGAACATGTTGACTGTGTTGCGTGCAAGGTATAACTAGTACGCAAAGCCGGTTAGGTTGGTGCAATTACACTGCCCTAGCGATCTGTGTGTGCGTGGGGAGCAGACTCAGATCCTCAATGT
Source organism: Lepidothrix coronata (assembly GCF_001604755.1). Taxonomy (NCBI): domain Eukaryota; kingdom Metazoa; phylum Chordata; class Aves; order Passeriformes; family Pipridae; genus Lepidothrix; species Lepidothrix coronata. The sequence continues at coordinate 11,529,777 of NW_016690184.1, forward strand.
GCTGAGTTCCTGTTGCTTTTTTATTTTCTGATATGGTTTGATGTAGAAAGATCTAAAGAGTTTCCTGTTCTACATGGAAAGTTTCCAGGTACCACAAAATCTGACTAATATCTGCTTCATGTGCCAGTGGGGTTGTTCAGAGCCTCTAGTTTCTCGGGTTGTTTATAGGTTTGGATGTTCATGTTGACTCTGTTGCTCTCTAGATATGTAGTCTCTAGATGATTTGGACCTAGCACCCCCTTATACCCGGAGGTGCATTTGAGTTTCATTTTCTTAAAAGCCACCATTTGTACACATCTTGGTCATGCTGTGACAAAGAGTCATGAAGTACCATGTTTATACCTAGACCTGACAACTTCTTAAAGGAAAGCGTATCGCTTTTGTGTAAGCAGCTGCTACTGTCTCAGCTGCTGAGTGTGCAATATATTGATTTTTGGAAGATGAATATGGATTTCTGAGGTATTGAGAAACTGCAGGTCAGACAAAAACCAGACTGCTCTGAGATAAATTCATACTCCTGGATGAATTGCTTTAGTTCTCTAAACACTTTTAAAAGTGCAGTTCAAGACAACTAACAATCAAGTGAAGCCAAGGAAAAGGCATGAATGAAAAAACAGAAACGGCGTGTGAAAATCTATTACTGCTATTCTTGATACCTAGTTGTGATCATGAGCATGATGTCAGGCAAAAATCTTAAAACTTTGTTTGAACACATGTTATGCATTGGGAAGGTGAACTACTTCAGTGCTTTTTAGAAAGATGGCCAAGTGGGTGGTTGTGCTTTAGTGGGTGGCCTTTGGTGATCTCTAGTAAAAGTAACTGAATATTTGGCTTTTTGTTATGTTTCACAGGCCTCTCTTGAGGATATATATCAAGCAAGTGGCAGTTGCAGTCTTTATATTGCAACTGAGAGATTTTTCTGTCACTTTTGTTATTTTTTGTTGATGAGTATTGAGAGAGCAGAGGATAGCATTCCAATTATAGTTGCTTGTAAGATTCATTTCCTTTCAGAAATTGATGTAGGAATATGTATCTCAAAAATAATGAGCTCTTTCTTTATGAAGACAGAGTTGTCATCATTATCAAAATGTCCATGTTGTGAATATCAGGAGGCATTTTAAGGATGTTGTACTTTTGATATTACTTATCTTTTTTTTCTTTCCTGACTAACACAGTGTTAATTAGCTATGCTGGTGACTGGGTATAAGTTGTACGGCCCCAAACACAGGAAAAAAAGAGAAGAAAAGCTGCATCTGCTGTGTTTATTTTGGCAAAAAGCTGCTCTTGTATTTAGAAGGAAAACCTAGAACCTTGGAAGCCCACATTCTGGGTCTCAGTCAGCTTTCTCTAATATTGGAAAAGGTTCCAATGCCTGGAAGGTGACCACTTAAAGATTATTGGAAATGTCAGGACACCATGGTCAGAGTATGCACAAATGCTTAAACCTGAGACAACTGCTGTGAACCTGTTTGTAGAACCTGTCATAGAGCAGGTTTATGAGCTATGTTTTTCCAGAAGGTGCAGCAGTAGGTCTGTTGCAAAATATAAACAAAGTCTACCTGGCCAATTTAACAGACCTGAGACTTAGCCCTAATTTCTGCATATCTGAACTAAAATTTATCCAACATATGCAGAATTGTACAGTTTAGAATCTGAGCACGAGTACAGACAGAGGTGCAGATACTTTATCCTGGCTACCCTTTGTCCAGCTTCCTTAAAGTTGCTCCATGTGACAGATGTAGGAGTTTTTTTAAGAGGAATGAACCAGCATTATTTTTCACTAAGTTAATTTAGAAAAAAGCTAAGTGATTTCTTTTCTCAAAAAATTTCAACTTGTGTTGTATTTTCAGTATATTTTCAGTTGATTAAAATGTCTCAATTTAAGCGATGGAGGATTGATACTAGAAAGCAGTGATGAAAAGTGTTGGATGTATCTACAACTGGAATACCTACAAGAAGAAAGGTTACCTTCTAGATTTAAATGCAGGAATAATTCATATTTCTGCCAAGACTGACTCTATTTTTAACTTGTAAAATATTGTCCTGTAAATATCTCGTTATGTCATGTCAGTTTGTGGGAACCCTGTGTGATTAAAGATCTTGACACCACCTTTTAGAACTGTTTGAGAGTCATCAGCCTGAACTGACCTGTGCATGGGAAAGTGTCTGGGTGCATTTCTGCTGTTCATAGGAAACCTGCAGGAATTAAAAGGAGAGGAATTAGCCCGGATGACTGAAAGAACTGGTGGATGAACTGTCTTGTGCATTGACTTGCAAGTGTGAGGCCAGAGTAGGTCCCCGGTGACCAGCAATATGGAGCATACTATGAAACACATGTGCCATACAAATTCAGGTCCCAGCTGGGAGGGACTCCAGAGGAGCTCACTGCTTGTTCCAAGGCAGGTACAGTGAAAATATCTCATGAGGACAAATCACTTGATGATATTGAAAGATTTCTTTTGGTCAGCATGGCAAACTCGTTGCCTAATCAACTCTTCTCATGCAACTCCTTTGGCTCTTACATTAAAACTTCCCAAGAGTAGATTGCAATATTTTGTGTGTCAGATTTTGCTATGAGTCTCAATGATTTCTCAAATTCTGTCTTGCATTAAGTGGTTTGGAAATTCTTGCAAAGCAGCACAGGGGCATCTTCTGCCAAATACAGTGAGATAGCAGCCCCAGCACGCTTTATATTTTCTTATTGCTTCTTTCCCTTTCTGGAAAGGATTCCCCATAGTATGTAAATAACTAAAAAAAAAAATAAATCCTCTAAATAGCTATGAATTCCTTCAATTGTGCTGGGCCTTGTCATTTGTGATAAAATGCATACATTAAAAAACAAAACCAAAAAAAACCTTGCAAAATAAATGCATGAGCTGCCTTGCTAAATACCAAACACAGCTGTATGCAAAAAATCATATTCACTTTTGTAAAAGGAAAAAGAAGTTCTCTTGCATGAGTATTATAGAAACTCAAATGGTCACAATTGTTTCTGGACCTTATTTTGCCTTCTAATTTGAGGTCTAAACCACCAAGAGAGCTAGGAAAGAAATGTAATGTGCATAGGGCAAAGTAAAGGTGACAGATTATCTAGATGCCATCCTGAAACCAAACAAACATGTTTCCTCTGTTGCAGCTATGAGCAGCTGGGCTTGGCTAAGTGGCCAGTGGGAAAAAGATAGTACCAAATTTAGCATACAGAAGAAGGAGACAGATGGCAGTAGACCGGCCAGTCTTGAACTGGGAGGTTTGGAAGATATGATACATGAAACTGCTGATAGATGTGTTAGAGAAAGGCATAAATGTTACTAGGGCTTTTATCATACTAGGTAACTGTAAAGTAGTGAAGGTATTTTAGAAAGGTGCGAAAACTAATTCAGATATCTAAGTGTCCGTTGGTCTGCTCTCAAGTAGGCTTTAAAATAAAATGTGAAAGAGAGAATAATAAAGAGCAGGGAGGTAAATGGAATGAAATGTCACATCTTTTTAATCAAAGGTAGATTATCTCAGATTAACAAAAGATCATTTTTGATAAATTCGATGATATTTTTAGGCAAGGGGAATGGATAGAACTTTTCTATCTTGAATGTATTTGATATATTGCCTTGTGGGAAATCGTTAATTAAGCTGGACATGATAAGAATCATTAAAAGAACTGAAAGTGGGTAAGGACAGTAGGGGAGTAGTCAGGAGACAGTGGGGACTATCAAAAGGGAAGTATTGGAATGAAGTTACTAATAGATTTTTTTTTTAAAAAAGATTGAATTTTGAGAGGAACCTTCCTAATAATTTCATTAACAATGTTGATAAGAGAATTAGGAAGGTGACAGTGATTCTGAAGACATAAGTTTAGACAGCATAGTTAATGGAGAGAAGGATAAGAATATCAAAAGGGGAAAATTAGATGACTCCAAAGACAAGAGAAATAAAGCAGTTAATATTTAAAATATTAAGTTCATGAATTAATTTTAGAACTCGTAACATCTTGTTATCCTGTAAGAGACTTCTTAGGAAGAGATGAAGAAGATTACACCTTGCATATTTTAACTCATTTTAGGAGGACTGAATCTTGTAGATAATGCACCTAGAAAATGTGCAAGCTTTTATATCCTATATGATATATCCAGTAAAGCTATACAAATTTGTGCAGACCTCATCTGAAAGACTCTGCAATGTTGGTTATCTGCTTTCCAAGAAAAATGAATTGAGACCTAACTAGTTGCAGAGAACAGCTATAAGGATGGTCAAGATAAGAGAGGGCTTACCACAGAAGGGAATATAAAACAACTTGACATGTTTAATCTTGTGAAACAAAAGACAGAGAGGATATACATTGCCTCTGTTTAAACAGATTGGAAAGAGAAAGATACTGTGCAGTAAACAGTACTGTTGGAAAGTGATGTTCAAGTAAAAGGAAACTTCTTTTTGCACAAAAATCTTGTTAATGCATGCAGATTAGAGACCTGCAAAGACTCCTTGCAACTGGGGCAAGTTGCTTCACTGGATGGTACCTCACTAATGAAATCATGTATTTGTCATAACTATCTGTGAGAGCAGAGTACTGTATTTGTTGGCTAAGGAGGTCTGTTCCAATCATATGTTGACCAAATGTGCTAATAAATGCAAATAAGTGTAAATAATGTAATGAAGTCTTATAATGGTATTTCTTTAGCTGCGTATACATTGATACAAACTGGTATGTTCTTAAGATTAAGTAAAAATTACGTTGAAGTATGTGAATAAGGCCTTGTTCTGAAGTAGAAAGTGAAATTTGGAGACAGGGGAGATTTTTATTTTTTTATTTCTTGGAGAAGGAATATCATTCCCCTTCATATTTTAAAGCTTCTAATTCATGAACCAGAGCAAGTGAAGAGAATTCTTGCAGGTATGATTTTGAAATAATATTAGGAAAGGGAGATGACAGCTTTGTATGTTTTATGCAAGACACCCAAGTGGGTGGAATATCACACAGCATGGGAGCAGTGGATTGGAAGTAGGAGGGGAAACTGTTCGTGACCATCACATGATGAGGATAAAGACTAACATAGTTTGAGTGCATGTACAGTGATGCTTCTGTGTATGAGGAACTTGTCTTCAAAATTTTTCTTCTAGAAGATCCATTCTGCTATTTAAATGAGAAACAAGAATAGATACTCTGTGTACTTACCAGCTGGTTTCATACCAGCTAGAAGTGACAGAAACAAGGAATATACAGAGCTCTAAGTCCAATGGAGAGGACCTATGAGGAAAGTCTGAAGCGGTTTGTGTGGGTGTAATTTTGGCCTGGCTCTCTTGCCAAGTCCAAGCTGTCTCCTCCCCCCTCCCGCTCTCTCAAGCAAGGGGAAAAAAAAAAAAAAAACCCACAGAAAAACCAAAGAAGTCCAAACGAAAATGGGATTATATAAAAATATATATATTTACATATATTTACAATGATATATATAATTTGAATATATTATACACACAATAGGGAACTCCCAAGGGGAAAAAAGGGAAAAGGGAGGGGGAAACAGGGATAAAAAAACCTAAAAACAAATACCCTCCAAATATACACCGCTAATAGAGACCTAGAAAACAAACAAATAAAAAAAAAAAGAATTAAATACTTCCATGCACGAGACAGCAGAACCGTGTGAAGCACCAACCAACTCCCTACGCCTCCCAGAGGGGCTGGAGATAAGGGCGGGTCTGAGCAGGCAGGCCTTGGCAAAGACCATCTGTGGAGAGACCTGTTGCCTTCAGCCACCGGAAGAGAGAAGAGCACGAGGTCTCTTATCTACACCTTATTTATATGTTGTGTTATGTTAAAGGATGATATGGAATACTTCCTTAGATTTCTGACCCCCGTTGCTAAGGAAGGCCTAAAAAAATCCAAAAGCCAACCCACTACACAGTTTTTTCTTTTCTTCCTAGAGAAGGCCCAAGAGAACCTCATCACAAGTATTCTAGTACTTAAAGGGTGTCTGCAGAGAGAATGGAGTCTCTCTTCTCACATGGAAGAAAAAGTACTAATTGTGCCAGGAGAGGTTTCATATTGATACAAGAAAGAAATTTTTTACCATGAATAACTATTGAGTAGAACAGTGTACCTAGTGTCATGGCAAAGTCTCTGTCGCTGAAAGTTTTCAAGACATGACTGGACAGGGTGCTAGATAATTTCATCTAGCCTCCTTTACCCACGCAAGGTTGGACCAGATAATCTTTCAAGGTCCCTTCCAACCTGGGCTGTTCTACGTTCCTAGGAGATATGGTAGCAGGCTAGAAACACCTCCACAGAAGGCACCCTGATTCTTATGTGGTTTGCAATAACCAACGGCACAAGTGTGAAACATGGACCTGCAGCTCCAGCCTGGCTGGGTGCATAGGAATGCCCTGTGTGTGGCTCTGCCTTCTGGTTCCTTGTGGATGTGTGTTTGCCAAACAGCACATGGAGGACCCAAAAATGCTGCCAGGTAATCATATTTCTAATTGATATGTGATTCACATGTTATATACACTGAAAGTCAGTGTTCTGTAATGTAAAATAAAAATCACAAAGATCTGGTTCTTTTAAAGAAGTACTTGTTAGTATGCTTTGCCATGAGTCATTAGGATGGTATTTCTTTCTAGAAGGTATCTTAAAAAATGATCTGTCAAAATCATCTGTAATCAAGGTAACATATTCCTAACAGTGGAAGAATAAAGCAAATACAATCACAGGTGAAGGAAGTAAGTGGTTTATACCATTGTATACCATTGTATCATTGTTTGGTAATGAAATACGGACATTGTCTTCTGTTTTACCAGGAGCGTGAGACACATTATGCTCCCAATTGAATGAGATGACACAGGAGCAAAAGTCACAGTAAAACTGGAAGTGCTAAATCACCAGAAATTTTCCTATTTCCTCTAGAAACTTCCAGTCAGGTGGTACTTGACCACTGTCAGTAACCTAGTGTTTCATACAGGCAGTTTTCTTCGGGCCATTACTGTAGCCATTGCTTCAACAGATCAATGTAATAGAAGCGCTGAGCCAGGTAACTTGTTAAAGGTGTAAGTTAATTTTTGGCCTAACCCCAGCAAGTTCTAGTATTGAAGCAATAATTCTTCAGTGAGCATAAATATCTCTATCTCTTGGTATCAGACCAGTAGGTTAGATGTTAATGACCCTTGTGAGAATTTCTTCTCAGTGAAGGTCAAGCTGCTGAATGGAAAACCATTATTCTCTTTTATACCTAGTAATTAATAAATTTACTTCCTGCAACAAGGCTCAATTTCTTTAAAATTTGAGAGACTTTTAACCCACATGTGTTGCCTTCTAGCAGAGAATCTGGCCCGAGATGCTGAGTGTTTTACATGGGACGTGCTCTTAGTCGTTCCACTTGGTACTGTTCCGCTTCATGTGATCTGCCATTTATTGAAGCAAAGGAAGGAATCCAGTCCTTGATTGAATTTTCAGGGTTTCATGCAAAGCAGAACAAATGAGGATGGAGAACATTCAATTCTTGTTGTCCTAAAAATGGTATTTAATGACATCTTTGGGAGATAAATGTATGATGAATTTTTGCATCCCCACAGGCAGAGCTTTTGAAAAGCGGTCTGTTGCACAGTGACTGAACTATTAGATAAGAAGGGCTTGTAACAGTGATACTTACTTCACTTCCATCTCCTGTTTGTCAGTCCAACACAGAATTTGGTTTGGTTTTCTTGCAAAAAACCCTAAACCATAACATTAAAGCTGAGCAATAAAAAGCTGAAAGTAAGACACAGTGCAAATAATTCAGATCAGAATCTAATTTGTCAAGCCGAGAAGCTTGTACTTCCTCTTGTTGTGTGATGGAGGAGTCCAGAGGCAACTGCAAAGGCCCTTCGCCACTGCTATGATTACATGGTGCGCTGCAGCTTGCATTTCGGAAAAGTCTGCACTGAAAAGCAAAGAGAGGCCATTGCCCATATATCTTCTTTCTGTGGTCAGATAGATCAAGTTTTCAAAGGCATTTCATTGTCTAATTCATTTACGTTGATAAGACTTGGAGGCCTGTGCTCTCTTGGAAATGCAAATCTGTGTCCATTGGCCCCTACTCATGAAGAGGAAGGAATATGAACTTTTGTAAAAAAAAATTAAAGATGTAGATCTCATGACTGTGGGGGAAAACTCCAAACATAACTTCAAAGCCAGCCTGAAATGGTAACTTTGAGACTTGCACATTTTTTATCTGAGAAATTCCCAGGCTGAGGGGCATATATGGCCAGTGACACAGCATGCACTCTAAGGTCAGTGTGCTGGGTGGTGGCAGCATCTTCTAGAAAGATATCTACCCTGATGGAGGCTGGGGATGTGGAGATTGAATTTAGGGAATGTGGGGAACACCATGACTTCAGAGTGTTAGTTTGTGGAGGTAGAGAACATGCTGAGGAGGCGGCATTGGTTTTGATGTCTTTCTGGCAGATGAAATGTGGATTTGGAGAAGAGAGGTACTGCCTATGTTGGGAAGAGAGCATGGGATCCTAAAAGAGCAGCTGGATGCAGAGGCACTGTTCATGCATATGAACAGTCCCTGGCAATCAGACCTCAGTTGCTGCTACTGCTGCTGATTAAGGCAGGACTCACTGTCACCACTAGTGATGGTGTCTGAGCTGACTGGTAGCCTAGAATAATGTATACATTATAGTTCAGATCACACTGTACAAATCAGATGTACAATGCGCAACTCAGATCGTATTGTCAGGATGCAAAAATAGGGACAAAAATCTATAATCTGTTATATATTAACTTTCAGTTTAATCTCAACAGAATGTTATCACCTGAAGGTTAGCTGGTTTCAAAGTGCCTTCTTTGATCAGCAGGGAGAGACAGGCACCTTCAGAGGGTATTTCTTCCCAGCTGTCATAGACATACGTGTTAGGACATGATGAATTACTCTTTCGAGATGTCTCTTTCTCTACTGAATGTAAATAGAGCCCATATGACAGACTTCAGTTAGACACCTAGGGCTTCATTCAGCTTCCCATTCATAGCCATCTAGTGACTTTGGAGGCCCCAAGGATTCTGTGACCTCTGCTGGTAAATGTAATGCAGGCTATGAACTGAAAGTCCAGGAAGCCTGGGGAATATGAAATGATGCTAGAGAGGTATGTATGGGCAACTGAACTGCTTACCTAAATTCTAGTTATTTAAAGTGAGGTGAGTGGAATCCCACAATTGGGATTTTCCCCTAGCCCAGCGAAAGCTGGTGTCAGTCTCAGTAGAAAACCTGCAGGTGGATGAGTCTCCAGACTCTAGCAGGTTTAATCTTTGGTTTTGTATTGGAAAAAAAACCCAAAACAACCCAATCAAATCCCCAAAAGAATATTGCCCCCTTACATACCTCTCGGTCAACACTCAAACAACCTGGGAAAGAAAGAACTAGTTCCTCTGCTTTATTGGGGACATTAAATTCAGAGATGCCTATAAGAAGATATATTTGAAAGTGTGAAAATTGCACTTAATAGAGCTCTTAAAATATGATGGCTGGGCAACTATTTTTTCTGACAACCAGTAATTACTTAATCATACAAATTTCTTTCACTATGTGAAAGAAATGGAGAAAAGCAGGTGATAATTCCCTTTGGGCATCTGAGGATTTAATAACCTTATTTCTTCAGATGTGCTCAGGAATATTAGTCTCTAATATCTACATCAGTTACAGAAAAACAATAAAAACAATAAAAGTAATTTCAAAGATCCTGGCATTAGTTTGTTTGTGTCAAAGCCTTTAACTTTATGAAATATTTTGTGGGGGTGGAATTTGACATGCCTTATGCAATTGTTCTCCTGATTCAGTGTAACTAGAGAAATAAATTTGCGGCAAATGGAAGCCAAGTAAGGAATGCAAGCAAATGTAAAAGGAGACATTTTTCTTTCAGGAAGCTTTTACAGTACCCTTCTGAAAGATTTTATCTGGAACATAGATTCTTCAAAAAAAGTAATTTGACACTGACAGAAATCATGCATCACATACATTGTTGATGTCTGAGTCTGTTTCATTTGTCTTAGTTACAATTTTATGTTTATATGATGGGTATCTCCTGCAGCTGTGCAGTGGAAGAAGTCAATAGTGAAGCCATTTTTATTTCCCCACCAGGTGGTACTGTTGTACTGACTATAGAACTCTTATTTTGGCTATGGTTGATTTATATCTGTACTCTCTTCTGCACATGTTTTAAGGACAGATTTTTGTCTGTAGAGAAGAGAGTTTCAGTGTTAGAATTAAATTTCTTAGCGGAATACTCTTAAGACTCTTTTTTGGGTCCTTTTTTTCCTAACTTTTCATCTCATTAAAAATAGATTTTACTGCAAGTTGTGATTGTCAGAAAAATCTCCATTATTGTTGTTTGGACTTTTTCACCTTTTATTGCATTTTTAAAAATCTAATCAGTCTATTTCAGACTCCCTTGTCTTTCAAAATACAACAATAGCTCTTTAAGTTTATCTGGAAATTCATCTCTTTTTTTCTCCCCTTTAGTTACGCGTAAGTAAAGAGGCACCTACAATTAATTACAGAAGAGAAAATAAATAAAAAACATTTAATATTTAGGAGCATGCAGGTTTTTTTCCCTCTGAAAACAGACCTAACCACTATCAAGTACAGAAGCAAAACATGATTAATCGTTTTAATCAATCTCTTTTGCAGTACATAGGGTTCTTCCAGTTGCTTGCAGAGGTCTATAAGATCTATTGTGAACATCTGTGTTTGCTGACCCACCATCACATTTGACACTTGCATCATTTCTGTGGTCATGTGGTCATACTACTATACTACTGTAGTTTATAGCTTATATTAGAAAATAGAATAAGGCTAGGGGAGAAGCCTGAGCCCTAGTCTGGGGGTCTGCATGCTGTTAAATGGTCAACATAGTCTTTGACAGGGCTGGGGACTCCTCCAGATGGAGTTTATCAGAGTTTGGCCATAGCCTGTACTTTACATAGAAGAGAGTTAAGCTGTATTGATATACACTGTGCAGGGATTATTGGTCTCAAGACTGCAGCACAGGCCCTGGTCCATTTCATTCACCAGCATCAATGTAGCCACTGGGACCCACTGAGTCATCCTTATGCTCAAAGCTAAGGATGGCCTCAGGTTTACTCAATTTTAGAAACATGAACTTCTATTTTTGACCTAGCCTTTTCATCCATTATGTTTCTCTTTTGGCTGTTTCTATTCAACCCACGTACATGGATATACCATGGACAGCTTGATAAAGCAGTTACCCCACAGATGCTGGTCGTACAAGCTATCAAGTGTCATGCACAATCTATAGTTAAAAGCGGTAGGAAACATCAAAATAGGCTCCAGTATATAAACTAAAAAGTTTTTTAATGCGTGTGGAGGCTTACATTTAACTGTTATTAAAAAAAATATTCAAAACCAGTGGTCTATGCCTTTTTTAGTGATATCTAATAGTTTTTTTGAAAAGTAAGTTATTTAGTTTTCTATAGATTTTCTCTATATTCTTCATGAACAGGATAAATACATTGAAGAGCTGAGTGTGACTATTACCTTTCAAACCTTCCCTTCAAACAGCTTCCCACTTGAGGTTCTTGTGCTTTATGGCAGGCAGGGGCTACAACGTAGTGATAGAGACCCCAAGTGAGTCTTAGTGAAACCATGTGGCACAATGCAGTCCTGTAGGCAGAATGAATGCCTTGAGTCCAATGTCCACAGCATGCCCTTCATGGCCTCTAGGTCAGAGGATAGGTCCTGCTGGGGTGAAAAATGGGACAGAAGATACTCCTCTTTTTAGGAACATATAACTTCCCAACACTGAGGTGAGGATGTGGGAGGCATGGGAACAGCAGATAGGGGCTAAAACAAGAACTGAAGGGACATTAGTATCTTGGCAAGTAGTGCTTGCAAAGCAGATCTGTGGGGTCTGTTGCCTGTATTGTGGTCATATTATTGTGCCGGAGGTAACATGAGAGCAGGATAGGAAGAGCTAGATAAGACACTTCTGCTCAGACATTCTGTACGCTCTACAAATGGGAACCCTTTCTTTAAGCATCAGATCCCAGGCAAAAAACCTCTCTGTGATTATATCTTCTCAAAGCATAAAGTTATGGTCTATTAAATATCTGTACACCCTACCTAGAAAATGATCTATCAGCATCTTCAGCTTTTGGCTCTGCTTTTGAACAATATCCATCTATTATTGTTGACAAAGGCTTATTTCTTCCTACTATTTTCCCTCATCACAAAGAAGTCCCCTGAATCCTGGGACTTTCCTACAAATGTGCATGCTTAAAATAACACTTTCTGTGGGCTTTTTTTAGATTTCGATTTTTTTCTTGATGGCAATAATAATATTAATTCTACATGACAAAAATTATATCCAATGTCCTGGCAAAAGCGTTCTGGATCTGGGAGCAATGTCTCAAATGTACTTGAATGAGATCTAACAAGAATAAGCATGTGTCTTAGGCAGGCTCTTGAGACTGCAGGATGGGAGAAATATGCTTGAAGGAATCACACTGAAGTGGTTTGCCAGTAGTACATAGATAGGATTGCTGGTAGGGATATTTAATAACATGGGTATGGTTCTTGTTTCCAGGACTTAGAGTTCATAAAGAACAGGTGAAAAGAGATTAAATGCTTCTCCGACATAATTTTTCTATGTCAGAATTTGTTGTTGGTGCCACAGGTCATCTTTGCAGGGGGAAAAGTGAGCTACATAGCTACAAGCAGGAAAGGGAGTGTGCCCTATAAACTGAGAATCATGTTTCCTATGACACTAGATCCCAGTAACAGTATTTCTTTGTTATAGAAATGCACTTCAGAGATTGAATCAAAGCCATACAAGATGATTTTAAGAATCCTACTTCTGAAAGCAGAGGAATATCACACAAAGAGTAGCAGACGTTGAAAATATTTGCCCTGTGGCTTCCAGCTTTGGTTTCTGTTCCTAAATGCTCCTTTTCTGAAGCCTAGGAAAACCTATTAAGCTGGAGTCTCACCTGCACAGGCCAGACTCAGCTCACATGCACTCTGAAACATCTGCAGACTGATGTAAAGCAACCAGAAACCCCGGTGTTTTATGAGCCATTTTGGGCTTTAGGGAACCTTTACTAAAGCACAGCTTTGGTATTGGAAAGAATATGAAGGGTCAACAATTTGAGATGGCCACCAACAGGGACAGCAGGGTCAAGATTAAAAGAAATCTTTTAAGAATGTATTTAAGAGGGAATAGATCCAATAAAATGACCTTTGGAAAGTCTCTTATTCTCCTGTAATTTCTTTGTTAGTTGCTTTTGCCAGGTCTACATGATGCTTCAGGGTGAAGTAGCTGACCTTCAAAGCTTGGGAGTCCTTGTACTTTCCTCTTCTACTGCTTTTATCATTTTTTGGGAAGAATTGAAACATATATTCTAGTCACCCACTGAAGAATGGATTTTGGTTTATCTAATAAATGATAGAAATTGCTGGTCTGTTCTATCTGGAAATGGAAAAGACCTCAGATAAAAGCCTCTCTTTATTAAGGAGCCAAAGACGTTTTAGATCCCATTTGGCCTTCATGCCTTACTCATTCGTGGTCATTTTATCTAGTGGTGCTTTGTTGATACAGCTATTATCATTCTCAGTTACTCTAAACATATAGTATTTATTCTGCAACTGCCTTTCTACCTTTTTAGCCCTTTTAAAAGGCACTAAAATCCTGTAAGGCTAATTACCCTCTGATCACCCTGCATATTTCTCACCTGAGTGGGCATCCTCTCATTCCCTCTAAATGGCCCATTTGGGCCATCCTCTTCTTGCTCTGTTTATTCCCTTGCCTTCTCCTTTCTTCTTACTTCTTTTTACAATTTACACCCCTTCTCCTGTATCAGGAAAACCTCTTTGTCCTCATTTTCTGATTTTTTTTTTTCCTATTCATTGGGAAGTAAAATAGTCAGAAAGCGGTGAATAGACTTGGAATTGAATTCTACCTAGTCAGAAAGCGGTGAATAGACTTGGAATTGAATTCTACCTGTGAGGTGGGTTCAAGACCTAGGTTGAAATATTTCAGTTACTGTCCATTTTGACATTAGAACCTGCTTTTGGCATCATATAAAATGGTTGTCCTAGACTATTGTAATGGTCATAATCACTGATTTTAAAATCATGGATTCTTCTTTAAAGATTCACTTAACTAACTCACTACTTCAAACAATTGCTTCTCTCTGTCTCTCTTCATTAGTAATCCCCTCACACTCTCTTTGCTACAGTGTTGTTTCATCTTGTGTTTGTTTGTCCTAACTAATTTAGATATTAAGTCCTTGGTGACTGACAATGTGTCTATCTATGCAAAGCACACTTAAATAAATAAATTTAATAATAATTAATAATAAATATGCCAGCTGAAAGCTGTGCATCTGAGCTAGCAAGGACAACACTGACTGATGAATTTGGTTTCAGGAACAGTGCTTTCTGTTCCACTGCTTTGGCTCTTTGAGAAGTGCTGTTGATGGCTGTTGTGTTCTGAGGGCTGTCAGGTCCACCTCTCAGAGCTCTCCCCACTGGAGAGTCACTCTGCCTTGACCCTCATCACTTGACAATTTGAAATCCAGCCTTTCAAGCTACCACTCTCCTAAAGCTGGCCAAAAACCAAGAGGAAAGCATAGAATCTGTTTTAGGGGAGATGATCCTTCAAATTTCTGACATCTCCCAAAAATCCCTGTGCACAACTAGTACCAGTCACATACAGATAGAAAATTCTTTACATCTTTATTCATTCTTCTGTATATGGAAAATTATTTCTCTCTCTTTCTCTCTCTCTCTTCCCCTCTTCCTCAGTTTCGTATATATGAAAGGTTTGCAAAGCAACTCTGCAGTTTTGTGAAACAGGCTCTGTAAACACTCGGACAGAATTATTAAACCTGGCAGGAAAGAATTCTTGTCATGTGTGTTAACAGTCGTCTAAGTTTAAACACTATTTAATCTGTTATTCCTGGTGGGCACTACCTTGTAGGAAAATAATATTATTACAGATCTAATCTTTCAGTTAGTAATAAACCTTGGGAGTGGTCTGGTAGAGAAAGAGGAGAAGTGAGTCCTTTGTAAGCAGAGGTAAACTGGGGAAAATCTGTCCTTTGTGTGTCTGCCTAAGGAATTATGTCTTCTAATAGAATAAGTTAGTCACGGTACATATTGCCTTTTGCCTCTTCATTATTGATAAAAGAGATTATTTGCCTATACCTTCTCTGGTCCGTTCTATAGCTCTAACAGCAATAAAAGTCAGGAAAAGAATAGCTGAATAATATCTAACAGAAGAAGATGAATTATTGTAATTTCTATGATTATTAATCCATCTGAAGATGACACCTTTTATCAGATGTGGCAACGTCTAGAACATGCTCATTGCAGTAGTAGTTTTACTGCCATCAAAATCCTAAACTATTTACTGCCATAAATAACATTTGTTCTCCCAGTTAACCTCTGGGGAAAAGGGATGAATGTGCATGAGCTCTGTTTTTTGTAGAATCTTTATTTTTTTGCATGAGTATAAAGTACACTTTGGAGGAAGTGGTGGGATGTTTGGTGGGATTCAGGAGCTGCAAACTAGACCACGAAGCAGTTATTTCTCAGGCAAATAACTTTGCTTCTTACCCCATAAGGCTACATTGTGACAGAACTTTGTGAGGTCCCAGGAGTACTTTGAATATAAACACTGCAATCTGGAGCTTAATTCAATATTTTGCAGAGTCAGTGGAGAAAGTAATGTAATTTGTTCACTGTAATCAGCTAGTAGGTGTCTCTGAAGGTCTGATTACTTAATGTTCAAATAAAATGTACTGGTACAATCCAGATGGGAGTTGATGATGGCATATATAACTAAGATGGACTTGCTTAGTATGGAGTCTTTTAACCAATCAGAGATAAAAGAAAGCATTATCGATGGATAAAGCTCCTTGGGAGCTTGGTGTGAATGAGAAATCCAAACCTTAACTAAATACTGTGAGCATACAGTGTCAAAGAAAGTTTATTGCACAGTGACAAAAAACTTTTCAAAGTCTGCTGCAGAGCCTCCAACATAATCCTCTGTGTCTCACAGGTTCCAGATTGTCCAGTAATTTTTCAAATACAAGCTATTTTTGGCTTGTGGGGGTGAGAGGCCAGTATATTTGCCCTCAGCTATTCCCCAGCTCTTTCCTTATCAATAGCAGAGGTATGGCCACTCATGGCATCTTTTCTACTTTACAGTGGTGTGTGGCTCCTTAGCAGTTTGGGGATACTGTCAGTGGGCTCAGCATTCACTCACGTGCATCTGTGACTTGAGCAAGGGCGGGGGATAACGAAGGCTGCACTGCGCTGTGTGTTGTTTCTGGATTATTGGCTTTTTGGCACATATAGTCTGACCCCACCATTTCGTGGCTGCAAATAGATGCTGACAAAGTCTTGAGAGAGAATTATTTCCTGCAGAACTATGCTTTTTAAGCAGTCAGTTGAATGACATTAGTACTTGTTAGGTGCTTCTAACCCTGAAATAAGCAACTATTTTTACCTGTTCCTTGTGATGACTTTCTCTTCTAGGCAGGACAGCAATACCTTCAGACCCTTTAACAGGTTACATTTACAGCTTATTCCAGGATCTCATACTTGCCATATTGAAGATCCCCTGAGCTTCATGTGAAGCAGAGAAATGCTACATAATGGTCTTCTAATTTTTGTTGTCTTTGACAGCTAAATACCAAGTCATTGTGAATAAAACTCATTTGCCCAAACACAGCTTTCTGCAGATGAGCTAATCGCCTTACTTCATTAATTAATAAAGAAAACTAGGCACTTCTGGGATGTAATTTGTTTCATACCAAAGTACATACCTCAAATATACAAGAGGTTGTGAGACCTGGTAGTTTCAAAAATTGTGACCTAATTAGGTCACTATAATTAGTTCAGGCGATGGGACAGACTGTTAAGGGTTAGGGGACAACAGATAACGATTTATAGCTTTACTTATTAAGAGGAACCTCGGTAATCAATATTTCCATGTTTTGCAGTGCTTTGCAACAACTGTATTTCTCATAATTTCTGTCTTTTTTTTTTCCTTTGGGAGAGCAGCACCAGGAATCCTTTCTTTCCAGCTCAAATGTGACTTTCATCCATATTTTTGAAAGGCAATTCTACCCAGGGATCCCTCAGAATGAATAAACTGAAACTGAAAGATGTGTGACTCAAACAAATGCAATGGGCTCAAGACAGGACTAGCTGGATGCTATTTTATGAGCAACGCAGGAGATCAGATTAAATGATCCAGTAGTCCCTTCTAGGTTTAAAATCTATTAAAAAACCTGAACAAGTTCAACAAAAATGTAGTAGCATTTTACAGAAATTACTCTAAAACCTTTAAGAATTAATAGTCATTAATAGCCTTTTTATGATGTTTTCGCTATATATTTCTAGAGCAACAAATCCTACAGCGAGGGATTTATTTCTCTTTAAATTGATGACGTGATGGGTAAGAAATGTCCTTATTTGAAAGGTCAGCCCTGGTATAGCAAAAAAGCTTGTTTCCTGGTGTTGATGCCTCATATACATTTGCAATTAGGAAGAACAGTAATTTAGAAATAAGGGGGGGGATCTCCTTTTAACGTGAATTTTCAAAGCATCACTCTGTGTATCATTTAGACAACCCTTGGCTCTGACTGCTGTGTACAAATGCATCAGCCAGTGCATGTGGGCAGTGTAAGTCATCCAATTTTCCTACCATATAATAATAAAAAAACAAATGATGGTGAAGCCAGCATTTAGGTCTAGAGAAGGAAGCTGTGATAATGCCATGAATCCTTGCACTCAGGGATCAACAACGATGGCATACAAAGCAGACACAATGACAGGCAGATTCTTGTTTAGCGGATGTTGATCTGAGCCGCAGGCACATTTATTCAATCTTATTTTTATCTCACAGCTCTTGTACCCTGACTAATACCTTTAATAGAAAGAGTGGTGCTTTAAAAGATGGTAACTCAAGCCTATGGGAATTAAACACATTTGAAAACAAGTTAATTCTTTTGGGTTAATATCACAGATTTCTGGCCTTTCTTCCTTCCCCTTATTCCCCTCAGTTATATCTGCTTTACATTTTAATGTAGTATATTGTACTGTAGAGACTGTAGTTTCAATTCATGCTAGTGAAAAAGAATAGAAACCCAGAGCTGCTGCAATACTATATGCCTTCTGGGGATCCCTGTAGCCAAATGTGTCTGGAGAACTTCCTTTCATAGAATATAACTTCTTCATCATCCCTAGTAAGAGACATGAATAAACATCCCATAATAAAGTTAAATACCTGTTCTGCACACACAAACAAGTTTTTTTTGTGACAGAAAAAATACTTTTTTATTGCTTTTACTAACATTACTGCACAAAGACAGAACTAAGAATTGTTCCTACAAATTTTATTTGTGGTGAGACATGGATATTTTTAGAAGATCAAACATGGAAATAGAAGATTATTTCAATAATTTTTAATAATCAGACCATCACATTCAGGTTTACAAGTTGGTTGCAGACAATGTGATGGTCTAAATTAAGAAAATTAAGAATGAAAACTGTCAGAAATAGAGTATTAAATAGGGAAAGAGTCAAGCCTCTAATCCCATTACAATATTTACAGATACAAGATAGCCAATTCAGTGGCACACGAAACATGGACATGGTGACTCCAGAAAAACTTGTTGAGGCCAGTCACATGAGTAGAATAATAATTCTGATGGTATGAACTCTGTATGTAAAATTGGCTCAAGAAGGATTTTCTGAACTGCTCAAGACTCAGAAAAACATTTCTGTCTGAAGTGCTTTAAAAGTAAAGCATTATTTTTAGGTCTATATAACATCCTTGAACTATGGAGACTCTAAATGCTAGCAAAATTAAAGTATCTTTTAGGAATGTGCTGATGATAATGCTTAGTGATGCAAAGAGAAATGTGATAGTGCTGATAATGATACTCTTGCATAATTTTTTCCTCCATGTGAAAGGATTTGAATCAGAAGTATGGGTATGCTGTAGCAATGCCCACAGTACCTTCCTAGCCCTGCGAGGGTTGGAATACTATCAATATTCCTGTGAGATTTTGGTCCAAAATGGAGGAAAAATTATGGGACTGTTTATTGTTGTCAGAGAAGTAAGATACAAATTAATAAAGAAAGCAGCAGCACCAAAATGCTGCTGATCACAATTTGTGATATAAAATTGAAGTAGACAGCCCAAAGGAGCTAGTGACAATAAGTAAATAACATTTACAAATAGGCTGAAAGAAAAAAAAGGAAAAGTAAGAGAAGCAGTCAGTCTCTTGATAGATGACAAGGGTAACAAAAAACAGGGGGATGAGGCTTTGCACAATTCTCTTACCTTTCTGTCCTTGTTCTCACTCATGCATCCTAAGCTGGAAATGGGATCCTCTCATGTCTAATGAGAAGGGACAGATAGTAAAAAGAAAATAAGAAAAGCAGACATATTCCAGTGCCTTCACTGGTGCTTGTGCGAGCTTATCACCATATGGGGAACACAAAATCTGCAACCCTGTAGCAAAGCTCTAAATGCCTGGTAAGGCTTACAAAACTGCAAGCAAATCCTGCGTTTCCTGCTGGGTCTTGACATCTGGGCCCACTATCTTCCCACAGCACCTGCATCCTGATATAAATGAACACGTCACAGCCCTGCATGGGTGCTCCAGGACTGGACAGGTCAGGAGGCAGCAGCTCTCAAGCTTATTTCTGCCTCTGGTCTGGTTCCTCACCAGAGTTCATCTGCCTTTCTCCTGTAATGTGCTCTGGCACTACTAGTTCTCTAAAACTCTTCCACATCTGCTAGAGATGTGTATCCCATGAAAAGGGTATGACACACTTGAGTGACTTTTTTCGACTTCCCAGATTCCCTTCTAGTGTAGGTGAGACTTTTTCAGGAGAATAAACTACCATTATAATGCTCCAGTCCTTGTGTTTCCTTCCCTACTGAGATCTCTCTGGGTGTCTTGGCATCAGACACCTACCCTAGCAGGCTCTGCCAGGATTGCCATTGCAGCATTGCCACAAAGCTTCCTTGAGCAGTTCACCTTCACCCTTCACTTTCCCAGTAGCTCTCCATTACTGCTTTTCCAGGACTCAGTGCCACTCCTCTCTCCTCCCTCCCCCTTCCCGCCTCAAAATCATTTTGACCCCCATTTTCCCAGCAGCAGCAGTTCCTATCTCCATGTCAGCTTGATGCCTCTGCCTGAGTTCTGTTGTTAACAGAAGTCACTGGTGTAACATACAATGACATGGTTATGGATTATGGAGCTCTATTTAGTAACCAAATCTTTGCTTTTCTCAAGTGGCAGAATATAAGTGAACTCAAAATTTTGCCTTCTGTGGAAATTTAACAGTGGAGGCAGGGAGCCACATATGTGTGGAAAGGAAACTGGAAAGATTTATGGAAGGAAGGTAACGAGATCTTGACAAATAGGGGAATTATCCCATAGAGGCTCTCTTCACTGCTCAGACTGCCTTCCTTCTAGCTGGAAGAGTGCTGGCCTCCAGGGCTGTTCAAAAGGGGTCTGTCTGCAGACCCACAGTGCTGCGGGAGTGTGACAAATGCAGCTAGAAATGTGCTGGCAGCTGGGACCTCCCTGAGCCTGTGAGCTGCTTCCAGCCAGAGAAGAGTGGGATGGAAGGTAAAAGAAAATAATTTGGGAGGCACTTCAGGTGCAGAAGGTGCCTGGGCTGTCTGGACACTGAATGCTGGGTATTGATGGAGCCCAGGAAGGACTCCTCCCCTAGAGGAGTCCCACCTCTAGGAAAGGAGCCAGCCAGTGGCTAGACTTGCGTTGACTCGGGTGGGGCTCAGTGCCCTGGTTGAGTCAGGAGAAAGCAGGTTTGGTGTCCTGTTGCCTGCAGGGACAGCCTCCAGGAGCCTTTGTAAGGGAAGGTATGTGGAGCTGCCCATGGCTCAGTCAGCCTCAGCAGACATAACCACATACTGTGTATGCCATTTGACCCTCACTAGCTGGTGTCAGCCTAACACAGCTATTCTGCTCTTGATAATGTAGCAAATTTATTCAGTACAGATTGCCGTTGTTGTGGTCCAAGTTAGCCCTAGGAGCATACTCAGACCGTGAAATTTAAGAGATCTGTGAGTGATCCCAGCAGCTGGTTGTTCACATCTGCATGGGCTGGTGCTCTGTAGCCTCTGTCACCTTCACTCAGTGCAAAGCTTGGAATAATCAGCAAGTAAAACGTGTAACATACTGAAGTAGATTAACTAATGCAAAGTGCTTTTCCATCCCTGATGCAATTTTGAGCTATTGCTCATTCTTCATTTAAATAAATACATTAAATTTTGTCCCACTAACATGCAATACCTTCATCTGAGTGTATGAAAGCTCCAGTTTGATCACGCATTCCTGTCCCTTGATCATGTGTTTGGAACATGTAGCACTCATGCATTGCTTCTGTCTATAGAAAAACGTAGAGAAAAAATTGTGAAAAGAAGTGAAGAATTTTCTGAAGTGAAATTCCCACCGCTATGTTGCTTAGCAGGACTGAGAACACACACAATATAGAAACCATTACAAAAGAAAAACATGTTATTTGTGTTATGCAATATGATAAAGTTAATACCAGCAATGGAATCTTACATTTTGGATCTCATGATTTCTATGTGTGTAACATTTTCAGAATTTGTACTGTGATAACAATCTTTTCCATTAATTTGCCATCTAGTTGCAAAAACAAAACACTGCTTTTGTTTTATTAGTTTTCCTTTTATTTACAGCATTCCTGCTTCACCAGGGGTGTGTTAAATTATTAACAGGTTATGTCTGTGTTCATAGAAAAGCTAAATTGAATCCAGTACAATGTGGGCTTATTAAAGGACTGGCTAACAGATTTGCTTTGCCCACAAAACTGTGCACTGTGGTTTCAAATATTCTTTTTCCAATTAAAACTATTTATTTATTTTGATTTCTAGCAGTCATGGTGAATTCTTGTCAGTGGTATTTTTTTCCACAGAAATGCTCTGTATTTTTGCAGGAGTAAAACTGCGTGTTTAATTGGTTATTTTAACACCTCTAGTGCAATATCTCCGTGCTTTAATAGGGCTATAATTTTTAAATGTAGGTCCATTATTTTCTATGGCATGAATATTGGCAGACTTCTCAAGTGTCTTGCTTTTCACTGGTATGTTTGATTTCACATTAAAATCCCTCTTTGTCCTTTTTTAGTCCCTGCCAATGACCCTTATTAACCAGAAGGATTTCTGGAGCTGAAAAGCTTATCAGGTTAGAAAGGGGCATGTTACAAAAATGTGTTTTTGTTGGAACTTAAAGTAACTGTCAGGATAAAAAAAGAAAACCTGTTGTGTTGCACGGGGCTGCACTAAGATAAAGATAAGTATGCCATAAGTTGGATGACTTTTTTTCTAAGTATTTTTTCTGCATGATGGGATGAAGTGCTAAGCAGAATCATTTAAGTTTTGCTCCACTAAAGGACATAAACCTGCTTTCCTAGGAATTGACTGAGCCTGCATGTCAACAGGTCAGATCTCCTAGATGGTGACAAGCAGGTAGTCTACCTACTTTCTGAATGTGTTTGGGGGAAACTCAGTTGAACTTTTGTCCTCTTTGAGACCTGGCTCTTTGAGTTGTGCCTCTTTAGATGGCAGTTTCATTCAGAACAACTCGTGTTAGCAAAATTTGGCCAATTGTGGTAAGAAAAATCAAGTGTTATATCCTAAAATGCAGTGTGGCTGAAAAAAGGCTAGGGTTTGTGATACATTTAGCCACTGAATGTGGAACTCAGTGAGAAATGCTAAGGACAGAGGGCAAACATGATGTTTAGGTGTGTAAGAAAGGAATATCAAGTATGAATGGGAAAACTGGTGTTCCACTTTATTCAGTGTTGGGGAGATATTTGCTGGAATAATAATAAATCAGGCCAGAGTATCTTCAAAAAGGATACTGAAAACGAGGGAAATGTTAGGGACGTAATTACAAATCTTTCACCAAAAAAAGTTTTAAGTCTATAATATACCATAAATTTAGAGATGTAAAAAGCTTCATGTATTTTGATGCTCCAAAGAGGGTATGAAGAGGTGAACTGATTATGATTTACACTTATGTAAGGAAGATATTTTTGGAGATAGGTCTTTAGTGCAGTGGAAAGCCATAATTGGATACTATAGCCAGAAAATAAGATGGACAAATAAGATTTGTGGTTTTAGTATTGAGGGTGATTAATCCACAAAACTACTTAACTTAGAATATGATGTCTTTTCAATTGCCTGATATCTTTGAATTAATAGTGAATATTTTTCTCAGATGTAGGCTATAGCTCACTGAGACATTATAGACTTAATATAGGAGTCTATTGTTAAAGTTCTTTGGGGAAAGCTCGAATCACATCATATCATATAAGCTATGATCTATGAATAATCTTGTGATTTATGAATCAGTTATGTGATCTTGGCCAGTTCTACATTTTGATTCCTGTTTTTATATGACCTATGTTTGGGTATAGAATCCTCATGTACAATAGTCTACAAAATCAGGCAGAGTATCAGCAACATTTCTTGGGAAAATATGTGACCTACTAATTTTTCTGATTTTCCAAAGGAGTCAAGCAAATGGAAACAATGTAAGGCAAATGGAAACAATGTAATGAAACCATTAACAATCCCTTCCTGCTGACCTGACCAAGTGGTCAGCTGACATTTGACCCATTGTGGCTGGGTTCAGGGTCGACTGTCTCAGACTACATAGAGATGCAAAGAAGATATTTTTGCTCAGTCTGGACCCCTATGAGAGTAGTTCAGGTTGAGTAGAGTATACAAGAGGATCTGCATTTCTTCCCTCTTTAAACTTCATTCCTTTTAAAGTATATCCTCTTTCAAATAATACTATAGGGGAGGAGTGGAAATAGAAAAAAACTCAGTCCTAGGAGGGTTTTTTCTTTGTATCCACTTAAACTAAGAACATAAGTGAGGATTAAGCTATCTGAACAAATCGAAGGCTGAGTCTCCATAAATTGAAACATGAATAAAAAAAATGAAAATTCCTCCTTTGCAAAAGCATGTCATTATGTTGCTGGTGCTATTGGAAACACTTGTTTTATTCAAAAGCCTTGTTATAAAACCTTCATGAGAGCAAAAAGACGGCTGAGAAGCAGTACCCATAAGCCATAATTGGAGAATCATAAATGTAACAATTATTTTTGTGCTCCTGGATTCTGTGCAATTTCTTTCTCTCATCAAGGATTAGAATAATAAAAAAATTGTAGTAATATTGTCAGAGCATGGTTCATACTTTAATTCAAAGTTTGTGGGCTAATCCTGGCAGTGGCATAACTACAGTGAAGTTTATTGAAGTTACTCCACAGAGGGATTAGATGCTGTTCATCTCCTCTACTTTCCACTCTGATAAGATACCTTTATGTAATCAGTCAGGTTTTTCAACCATGGTTGAAATATTGACTATATTGTTTTTAACATTTGAAGCTGCAACTTAATTTTTATTTTGTTTCAGTAATATTTTTGTCAATTGGCAACACAGAGTGGTGAGCATGTTAAGTTTCTGTTTAGGTTGCAAATGTGCAATGAATGCATACTCCCAGATTAATCAGAAGCTGAACTCTAATAATTATGATTAATACTGTTTGGAAATAAATTGTGTTAATTTTAAGCCTAATGAAATTTAAATAGTCGATTTTACACTAAAAATTATGCTTGCAAGATCTTGAACCAGCCCCTATCTGTGATGAATACAATCATATCACCATGCTCTTATCTGTGAGGAAATCTCAGCTTCATTTTGCTATGGAAAGCAATTTGTGGCATGAAAATGTTATGTCCAAGAACTATGCACTCCTCCTTTCCAAATGACCAATACATGATTTTTGTTTTGCAGGTAATCCATTGGCTAAAATAAGAAGGAAAAACAAAAAAAAAAAAAGAAAAAAAAGAAGTGGGGGTATTTCCAATTCTAAAGGTTTTTATGTATTACCACTGAAGAGTGAGGAGAAGCATTATATTCTTAGACCCTGAGCACAGTAATATCTTCTGTGCCATCATGTTACAGAGGGATTACACGTATTTAGATATCCTTTGTGGAATTTATGGCTTATACTGCTCTTAACCCTAAGATGCAGACACACCTATAGAAGTAAAATTGATAGCTGTGTACATTTATATGTCTTCTGATGCTTAGTCAGCTCTGCAGAAGCACAGCACAGAGAGAGTTTCCTGGAAAACATAACTCCTCTGAACTGTTCCAGTAGCAGCATGGAGTGCTTGTGCATCTTCCAGAGAAGGAATGGCCTTTTCTGAGGCAGATCTACAGGTATTTGCTTACTCTAGGGCAAGTGCACATTAACACACTAGGGTGGGAACAGGGGGAAGAATGAACTGTGTACGGCCACAACACAGGCTATTTACATTTTACCTTCTACAGGCCAGGCCATAGGGTGTCATAGCCTATTTTCTTGTAGCAGCTCTAGAGCTCTAGAGCCTGCCCATCAAGCAGGAAGGGGAGTGTTACCTGACCATGGAGGGATAGCAAGGGATGGTCCCTCGATCTTTTGCAGAAAAATAGGATTGTGGCTCTTCTTTGCCTATGAGGAAGCTGCCAGGCTCTGGTGGTTACTCTAATGCCTATTGAGCATCTTTTCCCACCAGTAGAATTATTTACCTTTCCTGCCCCTATGTCCTCTTTGTCTCGGGCTCTTGACAATGCTGTCAGTTGGTGTGGCAGGTATGTTTACTCTCTTCTGTATTTCACTCTGAAAAGAAGAGAAGGACTTGGAATTGAAGTCATCAAAACCATGATTTTGACAATATGAAAAACTTACTCTAATAAACTATACGTAGAAAAAAAATAAATTCAATGCAGTAAGTGAATTAGTGAAGTTTTGTGTCACTGGGGAAGCGTTCTGTAAAAGCTATGACAGGGATGAGCAATATTTATTTTATCCTCACGTTTCATAGTTTCTCAGACTGCAATGCCAAAAAAGCCTGTTAGGATCATCTAATTTGGACCCCTTTTGCATTAATAGAATTTCGCCCAGTAATTTCTGTGTCAAGCCTGATAATTTCTTTCTCCAAAGATATATTCTTTCAGCAGCTTTGTGCTTCTTAATGGTTATTGATTTAAGAATCCTCCATCCTGCTCTTAAAAATGCATTGTTTAGGGGAAGAAAAAGTACACTTTGTTTCTTGTCTGAACAAAATAAGCTTCTTTACTCAGCTTGGTATTTTTCTTCTTTCTCTATAGCAAGAAACTTCTGCATAGTAGCTCAGGGCATTTCAGGGAATATTCTCAATTGTTAGTGGAAAAACCCGATTGATTTCTGGTAACAACTGGGGGGAAAAAAACCCAGAAAAAAAGAGAAGAGAAAACCTGAATACTTGGCATACGATTAGCAGATTCAGCAGCTTCATTAACTACTCTAATTGTTTATAGACCAAAGGATAGATTGATAGCAATCACTCGCTTTTTCCAAAATAATTATACTGTCCATGTCAGCTTTGCTTATCCTCACAAAACAGTTTGAAGAGGTGACTCCCTAAAATACTTATTCCTCAGTCAAAAAGATGGGAAAAAAGCAGTAATACTGGCATGGCATGAATTTTCAGAAGTGCATTTGTGGAACAAGAAGGATGATCTGGAAGCATCTGTCAGCTCTCAGAGCTATATCATTGGTGTTAGTGAGACTTGATGGAATGAGTCCTATGATTGGAGTGCTGGGATGGAGAGTTATAGGCTGCTCAGGAGGAATAGGCAGGGCAAGTGAGGAGGAGGTGTTACACTGTATGTAAGGGAGAGGTTTGATTGCACAGTCTTTAAAGTTAGTGATAATGTACTGGAGAGCATCTATGTGAGGATTAGGGGGATAGAAAACAAAGGAAATGTTGTAGTGAGTGTCTACTACTGATTGCCCAGCAGAATGAAAGTACTGATGAATTATTTTATAAGCAATTAGGAGAAACTTCTGAATTGGTAGACCTTGTCCTTATGGGAGATTTCAACTTCCCAGACAGCAACTGGAAATATCATACTGCTGTGATGAACAAGTATTAGAAATTGAAGTTTATAGGAGATAACTTCTTGTCAGAGGTATTCAGTGAGCCAACCAGGAAAGATGTGCTCCTAGACTTGCTATTATGAATACAGAAGGACTAATTGAGGAAGTGATGGTAGGTGACTGTCTTGGCCACAGTGATAATGAAATGGTTCAGTTTAAAATTTTCAGAGTGATGAGAAAAAAGGACAGCAGAGTTGCTACACTGGACTTCAGCAGAGCAACTCAGGTAGTTGGACTAGATGATGGTTATAGGTCCCTTTCAACTGGAATAGGCTGTCATATTCTATTTGAATAAATGTGGTTGGGAGGAGGTCATAAAGGACCTCCTGATAGAGGTGGGGAAAGGAAGGATTGAGGACTCCCACATGAGTACCATTGGCTTGGCCTAAGGAGCCACTTAGAACAACTTTTTAGAAGGTTTTATAGGTGCTACAGTCACATTGTTCCTGTGAAGCACCATATGTGCCTGCAAGGCATTAAACACTGTGCATACACTGATCGTGGCAGGAGTGCAAGTTGGAAAACATCCTTCCTAACAAAGTCCCAGGACTGGTAGGATCAAAGTAATATGTTTCAGCAATTTAAATTTTTCAGATCTGAGTTTTGCAATGGCAGTTATTTGTGCTGCTGGTTCCTGTTCCCTTTTAGACTGGAGTCCCTCTGGCAAGAAGATGGAAGAAGCAAGGAGGTCCACAGCTCTACCTAATCAGTCCAAAAGAGAATGTAAGACACAGAAAAGAAATGGAAAATGTCCACTGTGAATACTAGAGGCATTTATAGTAAAAAACATTTTCATACATTTCTTTATATTTCAGCTCTAAAGTGGCATAATATTCCAAGCTAACCCTCTCTGGAGTTAGGGCAAAAAACCCCCCCCAAAAACCTAAAGGAACAGCAAAGTAAACAGTGCATGTGGACAGCTGTGCTGCTTACGTTGACATTTGGTTTTACTCATTCAGTTACAAATGGGAAGAGAAAAGAGCATAAGGGATAGCAGTTGGCATAAGCCATACTGTTTGCCATTCTTCATTGCTTATTTCACATCTGCTGGGAAGGATGCAACAGGCTTGGTTGGACCTGATAAGCATTGTCCAGCAAAGGAGCCTATGATAGATGTCACCACTGCATTTGTGATTGAATATTGGTAAATGTGCTATCATATTACAAGGTGAATGCTGTTCTACAGATTTGTAGCTAACAAACAATATCAGACCAAATAATTGCTGGTAAATACATCTTAAATTTCACCAAATCAATTTGATATAATTTTTACTATTAGAATTTGGTATTATTTATGTAAAGAATTTGATACAAGATTTCATTCCTCTGGAAGTTCTTATTTCTCTTAAGTCATAAACTACAAACTCCTTGTGTTTTTATTTGTTTTCATTATGAGGCCACCTTTTGGTATTTCTAATATATACTTCTTATCTTTCACCTTTGATCTTTGTAATTTCTAGGTTTTTAAACTTCTATTGTTCATTATTATATGTTTTAGTGATGCCAGTGAAAGGATAATATCACTTTCAGTGGCCTAGTGGGAGCTTATTAGTTTACTACCCTGAGAATTGCAAATAAATAAGCCAGTAAATAAGTATTATGGAGCAATGGTTGTGTGTCCATAGCTAGAGGTTGTGACTAACTCTATTCCAAAGTTGATTATAATGTCCTCCTTCACAAGAAACTTCACTAAAACCAAAACAAGGTGCCTAATAAATCACACATGAAGTGTCTTGCTAGAGGTTAATTCACTGTTCAGGCTTTGAGGATACTCAAAACAAGGCTGCACTGGAGTGCAATTGTAGTATTTTATCTCTTCATATACTATTTCTCCTTTTTTTTTTAAAACTGAATCCTCAAAATTATTTTCTTGAGTAGTGCCAAATTTATGTACGTAAACTGAAGCAGAAAGAATGACTCTTACAGTAGTCAGAATCACTCTTACAGTAGTCAATGGGGCATAAAATAATTGGTGGTATAGCACTTAGCACTCAATCTTTTCTTCCCTCTGTCACTTCCCACACTTCATTATAAGCTAGTCATATCCTTGAAATGAAAAACATACTCTCAAGAAAAGGGCAAAGCAAAAGAAAATGTTTTTATCTGTCTTTCACCTTTTCATTGTTTTTTCTTATTCCCAGTCTTCATTAGAGGATATTTCAGTATTCCTTTATCACTAGCGCATATTCTCATTCACATCACTATGCAAACTTAATGCTTCAAATGCTCCTTTTTTATTTTTTTTTTTTACCAAAACCTCCCTTTTAACCAAGCCTAGCCCAAGCCACACCTGCCCAGAAAACCTGCAGCCTAGATGAACCTATGCTGAGAACATCTCCCTTTTTTCTCTAACATCTCCCTGGGTCAAAACAAATTCTAATTCACTGCAGGATGCTCCCTTATATTGCTTCTTCCCACATCTCAGCCCAAGAGGCATGACTCATGTCTACAGGGGGCTACTTCCTAAAAGGATGTTGAGGTGACTGGCTTGGATGTGCATGGCTGCTGTAGGTCACTGGCATATGAACATAAAGCTCTGCAGCTCAGATCCTCCATCGCTCAGAACGAGGCAGAATGCACCATTTTGCTCTTATACCTTTGGTGTGCCCCATTTTTCATCATTGTGAGCATTTCTGGCCCTGTGTCAAGAAAGACATGAGAGAGTTAGAGGAGATGCAGAGAAGGGTGAGTAGAATAACTAATAGTCTGGGGCAGCTGCCTGATGAGGAGGGATTAGAAGATGTGAGATACTTCAGCTGGAGAGGAAAAGGCTGAGGGGGGATAAGAGTGTGGTTTCTGAAGTCACTAAGGTGCTAGGTAAGATAAAGGCAGAACTGCTGGTATTCACCAAATCCTATGCTATTGGATCTAAGGACAGTATCAGAGGCAGGAACGTACCTTCTGGTACACCTACAGCAACAGCTGTGGGTGCTGGGAGTACATGAAGAAAGGGCAGTAGAAGGTAGCCTGGCTTGTGTGTTTTCCTTAGTAGTGTATGTCTTCTTGTACAAGTCAGAAGCATGATACTGGGGTAAATGGGTTACTGGTGAGACCCAGTGGGGCACATCTTAACATTTGCCTCCACTGACTATGTAAGGAATGAAGAATAACTGTGCTCCTAATTTCTATTCCCTGACCCTTAATATTGTTTGGCATCAATTCCAAGTGGGATGCTCTGGAAGCAGCTACCTCTGATGTTGGTCTGACTTTCTGGAATTGCAGGAGTTTGCCAAGAGCTCTGTCTTTACTAGCGAGGTCAGCCTAAATGACCTGGGAGAGAGCAAGTTCTCTCTCCTCCTAATGAAATCAATGAGAATTATGGGCACTGAGTGTATTCCAGCAGGTGTTCAGCATTCCACAAGGTCAGGCACTTGGTTAATAGACTGAAACTGTATAAAATGGTGATGCTATTAGCAGCCAGGGATAAAAATCAAAAGGTAGAGAAGGACATTGGGCAGAGCTGTCAATTACATATTGGAACAGGAAGAGAGAAACTGTCTGTAGCACTCAGAGCAGAAGGGCTTAGACAAAATAGAAAAGGCTGCTAATATTTGCTGCTACCAAATTTATTCTGCCTTTTGGAATACTAAGTATTTTTAGTAGTGAAAAAAAAATTCTGCAGCATCAAATGTATTAAAGAGTCATCGGTGCACAGTCATATTGCTCAGTGATACTGAATACTAACTTGCTTCCAACTTTGCACATATGCAGGCTCAGGTTACCCTTACATATTTAGGTAAAGTTGACTTGTTTTTGAATGCTTACCTGCATGAAATAAGCAAGTCTGAAAAGTCTGTTCAACTCAGGTCAAAAAAACAGTCTATAAAGTTTTTGAAATTACTAAAGCAACTTCATGGAGCTAGTAACCTCCATTTAACCATTTTGTCACACCAATCATATTCGCTAAAGTTAATTTATAGCATCTATACAAGACTGTGTCTCACAGTAGTGTAATTAAATTCATAGAAGCTTGTCATAGTTTTAACTTTGTAGCTGGGTGTAGCATTCAATAAATAATACCAATCTCATACCACAAATTGACTCTAATGTAAACAGATACAAGAATCAAGCCTGTTCAGAAAAGACCATTAGCCATATAATGGAAACAAAAACTGAGTTAGTATTGCTTAGCTAATCAGCACATGTTTTATTATCCCATTCCTTTTTTCTCCAAGTTGTAAGAGACCAAGTCAGAGGTTAAGTTACCAAGTTCAGATTAATTTTTCTTCAAAAACTAAAGCTTCAGCTCTGAAGGGCTGTGGAGAACCATCCCATACCTCATAGCCTGGGGGAGGCTGAGCATCCTCTGCAGGCAGCAATGGGTAGTGCTGAGGTTCTCAGCATCTGACAGCAGCAGTGGAATGCTACTGGCAATATTGCTCTCTGAGAATCAATTAGACAAGAAATATTGGCAATTAGTAACACAAACCCTGTGATATTGCTATAATTGGTTTGCAATATATTAACATCGGTACATTCACAGTTCCTTCATTAAAAGTGGCTGTGAAATACATCTATTTTACATCAGAACTGTAGCGGTGGCACGTTTTTCCACCCATCTCAAACTCTCTGGGCTGAGGAGGATATCCCTCAAATGTCCTTCATTTTAACTCCTCACAGGACTCCTTTCATTGTACTGGGGTAATGTAGCTTTTTAGCTTCCTAGGATCAGGCAGGTATTCCTTTAGGCTCATATTTGATTACTGAGCCTGTGAACACTTCAGGGCATGCAATATCCATTGCTATAGCACAATGGTTTTCTCACTTGTGCTGAAGCTGCTGAGTGCTCCTGCAATAGGAAAAAGATTATATTTTTCCAGTTTCCTAATCATCTGATATTGCATTCTGGTATCAAAACTCCCCTGAAGTAATTGTTCATCTTTCTGATCCCTAATTGCATTTATCAACTCACTATGAAACCTATTGCTACCTGGAGCTTTGTCTTTCTTTATCCGAATATTTTCTCACAGCTATTTTCATAATCTGCAAAAGCACCTACAAAGTATATCCTTACAGGAGGCCCTGTTAGTATTCTTCTTAACAAATGAAGAGAAAAAAAGTCATTGAGTTTTTATGTTACATTCAAAACTACTGTTAATATGAAAGAATGTTTTTTTCAGCATACAAATCCCATGCGGCACTATAGTTTGTGAGATAGAAATTGTTTCTGTATTATTAAGTTCATGCTGTTTTGAACTACAGAATCACTTCAGTAATATTTTTCTTGGAAAATCAATTATATATGAAATTGTGTAGCAATTTAGTAACATAAACCCAGGTAATAATATAATTAAATATTTGCTGCATGAGGTATTTTGTATGCATCTTAATTATGTACCTTTGCTTGCTGACTTGTGTCATGTTTATAACCTTTGGGTAGGTTTACCATCAAGTGGATAGGAAAATAATCAAAACTGAAAACACAGTTAGACTTTAGTTGTAATTTGAAAAATGATTGGTATTTAGACATTTGTTGCCAGTGGCATTGTGAATTGAGGAAACAGAAAAAGTATTCCTCAGCATGTAAATTTTACATAATAATGTGAGCAATAAGACTGTAAGCATCCAAGTAACTATGTTTTAAGTATTTTGGGCCAGATTGGTCTAAGTGTTGTAAATATTTTGACTGTGGCAGAGTCAAATTCTTCATAATATTTCTTTGGTGTGAGTCAGCTCTGAATTAGATCCTTTGCTTTATTGTTCATTTTAGTGAAAAAGACTTTGGGAAATATTCTTCCTAGATAACGTACAATAGTAGACATGTACAGCTAGTGATTCCATTTTTCTTCTTTTATCAGAAATAATTTCTTCAGTTTTTAAACCAGGAAGATCATCTTCATACATCTTGGGCTAGCTGTTTTATTAGGAGCTGTAGATGATGAAATCACCACAGTCATTTTCAGCATCACTGAAGTAAATGAGACAAGACTTAGCCAGCTAGCCAAGTGAAGATCTCAGGCTTATATATCAATATTTGTCAAAGTATTTACAGACTTTTGGAGTCTTTAATTAGCTGTTGTATGTTGAGGATACAGTTCAGTGAAGACAAACACACTGTATTCCCTTCAGTAGTTGGATGAGGTTTACTGCAGTCCTAACTTGAGGATTTGTTCTGTGTTGCAAAACAAATCAAGCGCGCTGTGATTATAGCTCCTCATTAATCACTTTCCGCATTGTTTCCTTACCAGCCTTAACAAATTTTTTTCTCTAAACTTTTAAATTAAGCCTAAAATCCCTCAAGGGGATGTGTCTCCAGTACTCAGTGAGCTTGGGCACTTTTTTAAAGAGGACTGCTTCACTGCTTTTGTCTGATTTTAGGTGGGAACGTTCACCACTGAGTAGGTGTCAAGTTTCCTGTTGTAGTCACTGCTGATCTAACCAAGACCAATCAAGATCAATGGAATTTATTCATCAGACCAAACACAGGCCAAAAAAGTTGCTTTCTGAACTCCTCCAATAAATTCAGACGTACTCATCTATGCTGGTAGACCTAAGTATGACATGAATACCACTTTTGGTGCATAAAATATAGGCAAAAGTCAGATATCTAAGTTAGGTAGAAGTGATCTTTATCATTAGAAGAGGAACCTGTTGTTCAAGGATATATGATGAATGCCTATTGTGGCAAAAATATGTCTCAAGTATTGGTAAAGTTGGTTCTGTGGTCCACATGCCTGTTTACTCATTTTGAACTTGCTGCCTTTTTTAATTATATAAAGTTTATACATTATGGTTTCCTTCCACCCCTAGGGCTGACACGCCCTGCTGCAACCTTGATTTCTTCACCACATTTCTCCAGTCTTACATCCGTATATACACCTCCAAGATAAGAAAAAAACCAGATTTGCTTTATTGTCTCATCCTTCGGGAAAAGAGAAGGAAGAGAGAAGAATTTTTTGTGACCTCCAGCAGCAACACGCTCTCCCCTAGAACTTGTTTTTTCTATAACTAAATTCAACTCATAGTGTCCTTGCTATTAGAGGCCAATGAACTATTCTATACTGATACTCAAATGAAGTCAGTGTCAAATGCTGTACTGGACAACTGCCAGGGATGGCAAGTCCTTGTTTTCTTTGGAGAGTCCCATGTACAATTTCATTTATCAGTATTACAAAAGGTTTCTTCTGCAAGTAATGTTGGATTTCACAGATTCTCAAAAGGACAGCTTCTCCTGTAATAATGAGTAACCTGATTCAGTTTTATCCAGAACATCCTGAATGCACTCTTCTTTTTGCCTACTGCCTTTGTTCAGGCTTTACTTTTTTAATTAGTAATGTTTCTTTTATTTACAAGTATTGTTATCACTCTCTTCTGAGATATTTCGCTGGAATTTATCCTGAAAAAGTTCTACCAGTTTGTTCAAGTTCTTACCACCAATCTCCTCCTAAAAGGTGTTGACTTGAGCTGTGGTCTATATTTTTCTTTAGGCTTTAATATTTGAAAGAACTAAATAGAGCCCAGATGTCCTAGATGCTTTTTCTGATGTAGGTATTGCAAGACATCTCCTTCTTTCCCTACTCATCTCAGTCTTTGATATTTTCTCTTCATTAAGTATAGTGTATCAACCTTAATATCCACCTCCAGCAGTACTATTTAGCTCCTTTTTAAGTGCATAGTATTGAATTTTCTTCCTTTATCTACAGTGCATACTTATGTACTTTCTTCTAGGCATCTTTCTCCTTTTTAAAAATCACATAACTAATGGGTTATTTTTGTTTTCCCCGTTGGGCCTTCTGAGTCAGCATTAAGGTGCTCTTTTAGATTCATAATGGATCTTGACTTGAGTCGGAAGAAAAGAAGACTGGAAGAAAAATAACTCACTACTGCAACATTTTAGATAAGTCAGCTTTCTTCCCTGTGACCTCCTACAATACAACATGTCTCTACTTACTCATGTAGCCCTTTCTAGTAGACAATAAAAATAGTTTGGGATTTGTTAACTAATTGCACATGCTTGATGAAAAAATGAATGACCCTACCTACCATTATGTAAAAAGGAGAGGTACTAAAGAGTAGTTCTTTAAATCTCTGCCTTGATTACACAGCCTATTAGAAAAAGCAGCTATGAACTGACTTTTGGTTAAGATAACCAAGTACACAAAAATCTTCTCTTTGTATCCACAGTCAAAGATTTGTATTTACAGATAATAAAAAGCTCCACACAACAATCTGCAACAACTAAACTTGCTTTTTGGCCAGTAGAAAAGTAATTTATTTTTCTGATCCAGAGGAAAGAAGAAAGAATTAATGCAATCAAGACAGGTATCAGAACATCATCTAAAGTTCCAGGACGTCATTTTAGATCCTGGTAAATCATTCTTCAGATGCCACTGCATAAGAAGCATTTGATACTAATCTGTTTCTCTGACCTAAACCAGAATGCCAACAACGGTAGATGCCCCAATTTTCTGTCTGTTGGAGCAAATAAACATTGAATTGGTTTCGAGCAGTTCTCCAGTTTCAGGCAGTTGGGCAGCCCAATGCAAAATCACAAAAGTAGGTAAACACAATAGATTGA
Organism: Lepidothrix coronata; assembly: GCF_001604755.1. NCBI lineage: Eukaryota > Metazoa > Chordata > Aves > Passeriformes > Pipridae > Lepidothrix > Lepidothrix coronata. The sequence continues at coordinate 11,565,336 of NW_016690184.1, forward strand.
TGCTGAGGACGTTTAGGGTGAGTGAGATCTTCTAGTTTGTACATGAGGCAGCCAGGTAAATTAATAAGGGAAACTGACAATCATTTATACATGTCAGCATCAGCAGGCATCTCAGCAAAACTGTCGGTGAGAGGTTAAAGCTCATCTGCCACTGGGACAACCAGAAGCCAAGCTAAAATTATTCATTTTCAGACACTGTTTAGGTACTTTGTTCACTGTGGAGGCAAAAGACCTTCTTTTTCTTCTTCTTTTTAATTTTTTTTTTTTTCTGGAGGCAGAAGCAATAAATCACCCAGGTTAAGAAGACCCAGCTAGCCCAACATAGATCGATTTCATGGGTAAGTCGATGGACTACTAATAGAATTACAACTACCTGTCAAAATAGGGAAAACCTATCTGTGACAGTGACAAAGGGCAAATCAATTGAAGAAGTGTTGTGGGCTCTCTTTACTTTTTTTTTTTTTGAGACATGGATGCAAAGTACAAGTGTGTCTTTCGAAGTCTACAACTGTGACGAAGAGCAATGTTTATCCCTTTATGGGAGCCATCAGTCCTGCAATACTGAATTATGTGGTCACTTTATTTCTACTGCAATCACTAGATTACTCCCATGAAACAATGCTAAAGAGCTGCATCCAAAGCTATTTGAGCAGTTTCTCATGTATTATGAAAGCTATTTAAACAGGTTTTATTAACAGCTGTTATAATGTTCTCCAGGTGAAAAACCTTGGCACATTTTGTTTACCACAAACTGGTGTTTTTTTTCAATTAAGCACGTGAGTTTTCCAGTTTGAGGTGATTTTTAGTGTTTGTACAGCTTAAGCAGAAAATGAGTTACAACAATGTTGTTGGCTCAGAAATGGTGTTATAATTTGCTGTAATTAGATAAAAATTGAGTAAATGAAGAGTAGAAAGTTGCTGCAACACAACTCTACTGCCTGTATAGCATATATATAATATCTTACTTTGGTACTTTACCTATCTATGTTAGAGATTAAAAAAGTTATATGTAGTTGGAAATGTAACTACAGTGTATACATATTGATGCAACAGTTTGTGATGGCTCTGCAGATATCATGGTTGAATACTGAAGTTGTGAGATATTTACCGAGTCATGCCAGCACAGGCTTCTGCTCTGCTGGTAAAGCTCCAAAACAATGAAAAAATAGCACAGGAAAATAAGTAGGGTGGCAGTCCTTATTATCCTCTCACTGCAGACATTCCTGGGTCTAAAGCTACCTCTGACTTTCTATGGAGAAGTCCACATATTTTTATGAACTTTGTATACATGAGCGAATGACAGCTTGGAATAAAACTGTAATCAAAATTAATTATCTGGGAGTCTTATCCCATTGCTTGGGTATATAAACTGAAGAGGTATAAGTCGTGGTTTCATTTCTTAGTGTATACCAGTTTTGACAAAGATCGGGTGCCAGAAAACTGTACTGCCAAAATCAAATAAAACAAACAGTTGCATTCTCCAAAATTCATTCATATAGTTTCTTTCAAATATATGTGTATGTATACACATGCTGACTAAACCGGGAAAGCTTCCTTGAAGTCAATTGAATTTGCATTTAAATAGATGATAAAACTTCCATTGACTCCCAATGAGGGCAGGATTTCATGCAGTGCAATTAAACCAGACTGTAAGAGGAGTCAGGGTTAAAATTCTCAGACCTGAATATATTACTTTTCTTACATTTCTTTGCTAGCTTTACCTATATAAAATCAATGCCCAGCTGTGCCCTTTATCATAGGCTGCAGCTTCTATCGACTTTGTTGGGTCCTTCAAGCTTCCATGAGTATGGCAACAGTGTCTCTGGAGGCAGAACTGTGTTTTAAATTCTTTGGAGCAAGGAATAAATCATAACATTAATCTTTTTGTAGAGCATTCTATGCATTTTTAACACTGTGATTTTTAATAGATAGTAATAATAGCAATTTTGAAGTACCCTGCAGATTCTAGTAAAGGACTTTTCTTCAGAAACACTATCCCCTGCTGCTATTTTGCAAATCTTCTAATTCATTACCACATGGAGTGTCCTATGTGTGCAACATTTTTTTACTTCAAAACAGATAAATCCATATATTTTACCAACAAAGTTTCCCTGACAGCATGTTACCATTTCTTCTGTGTGGGACTACAGCTACTTTAAATCATTTCCAAATAATGTTAGTGGATAATTCAAAGATACTGAATAAGTAATTTATTTAAATTAAGCATTTAGATTAACCATCTGTATTTCTAAGCTTATAGATGCATACTAAGCTAGAACATTTTTCCTGAATAGTGTCTTCATGATATGGCTTATTCAGCGAGTCACAGAATTCCTCAGAAAGCCCCATCATCCTTAAGTTATATAGATGTGAGAAGTGTCTTCCCATGCCCAGCATGACATGGCTGTAGATCTTTGTGCTGTACAGACCTCAGGAGCCCAGCGGACAGCGACTGGACTGGTGGTTCACAGCTCCTATGGCAGGGCAAACAATGGGGAAGCTGTTGCTGAAGCTCTCAGAACAAATGGTATGAAGTTAGATCCAAGCACTGAGTGATGACAGTGAGTGTCTGTCTGCCATAGACCATGGCTCTTTCTGGAACCTCACTCACTTCAAAAGTGGGAAAACTCCAGGAAAGAAGGCAGATGGTCCATTAGTTTCAAACATATATATAAAAAACTAGGTAGCCAAAAGGGGTTTAACAACAGTTTTGTATTGAAACTTGGAAAAGAGCAAGTAATTAGGGCTTTGTCATCATGGCTTCAGAGTGCATCTGGTTTATGCAGCCCAATTTACATTGCATGTGTTACTTCAACTTTGATCTATGTTTTATAAATTAAGGCTTAAAACTCAAATCCTTTCATGGGAGAGTTGCCATGAACTTTTAATGTCTCACAAATAAGAAAGATTGAAGGACAGTTTGTCTCTCTAGAAGTGCCAGAAAATGTAGTTTTACATGTCTGAGGAAAATTATTAGGGAAATAGGTTATCGAAACACTGAATCCTAAAGTATTAGCACAACAAATACCCTGCCACCATGGGTCTGTGCCTCAAAAACTTGGCATCTTTGTGCAGGATTGTACCTGGGAGAGAAAGCTGCTGGGCATAGAATGTGTAAGCACTGCCTTCTGCTCAGTGTTCAATCACTCTTGTGGTTGTGTTTGGCCCATTTTTATAAACTATGTGTTTTAATAGACATTATGAACACTTGACTAACAAAGGTATTCACTTTTATTAAATAGAATTTCAGTGAAATATGTCTTGAGAGGATATATGACCCTTTTAGGACAGGAACAACTATTAGTTACTATAGAAGCCTAGAAAATATTTGTTCAGTGCTCTCTTAAGCACGTAGCCTGAATGCCTCACAAACACAGTGTCACCATTATAAATTAAGCAGAGACAAAGTGCCTGACTATCTTCTATTGTTCTGGTTTGATACACAAAGTCCTGTGAATCTCAGGGCTTTTCAGTAGCATCAAGTCAGCACAACACAGTGGAAAATCAGGTTGGAGGGGTATTCCTGGTATTTATTAGCCCTTTTGAGAAGAGGTCATGCTTCTACTCCTTTGGAGGATTGTGCTTACTAGATCAAGTTTTAAAAACACCAATATTTTAATGTTTTGATTTAGCATGTATAGAATATACTGAAAATATACTAAAATACCAAGGGTAAAAAGCCTGGAATCAGCTTTTAAAAGACATCTTTGGAGGCTATTGCACCATTCAAGTCTCTGAGATATTCAGCACTTGAAGTGTAGTTCTGACCAGAACTGCAGATTTGCACTGCATTTTGAAGGAGCTGAAGAGCTCTGTGTCTCCTCTATGTCAGCATTTGGCAGATGATCTAAAATGACACTAAGCACTAAATAATATCAAGTATATCTGAAGGATTTTAGGCATCTTATCTGCATACTCAGTTTTTTTTGGTCATTTCATTGCAATTTTCAGATGAAAATGAAATTAAAGACAAAACGAGGAAAGCATTATTTTTTTTACTACATTTTTCAGTTGTAGTGCTACTTAGGGAAAAAAAAACCCCGCCACCTCATTCCACTGAAACAAAATTTAAAACAAGAAAAAAAGTATCTACATTTGAGCAAAATTAAAGTCCCCCCAAAAAAACTCCAAAACAAGGCAAAGTCATTCCAATTTATGTAGTTTAAGGTCTACTCACAATATGGAGAATTATTTTCTGCAAGATTTTTACTCTAATTCATTAATTTCTTCATAGACTTATAAACTGCATTAACTCTCCTGTGGAAAAATCAGCACTGTTAAGTAGCTCATGAGCAGATGTGATACAAGAAAGCCTTTGGATTTTTTTTTTAAACTAAAAGAGTAATGACACCGCAATATCATGTGGTGAAGGAGCAATAATTTGATAAACATTGTCTTTCCATTAGATTAGAACAATTAATCTGATTCTAATTTAGCTGAAACATTACCATACTGGAATCCCTAGAGCCCGATGAATAATCTCTAAACACATTGACACACTCAGCAGACAAACATTATCTCCACTCATACTGTTGTTCCATATGGTCTCCTCCCATTCTGATGGAGGGCACCCTGCTGTTTCAATCAAATAAATGTCAATTATCTGAGATAGATTTTTTACTTCACAGCAACAGTGGCTGTGGAACAATTGTCTGCAGTTCTTCCCTGATTGCTGCTGCCTCATTTTTCAGCTGCAGACCTTGCTGGATTGCAAAGCAAACTTTGCTGCATCATACACATTTTCAAAGTCTCTCTCTTGAAAACTGTAGGCACAGAAAATCATTTGTACCTGGGGAGAAAGCAACAAAACATAGAAGAAATGGCAGAAGGGTTTGCCAGGTAGACTTCTTTACCCTATTAGTTGGGATGGTCTTTATTGCCTTTTCAATTTGTTGATCTAGCAGGGTGCCAAAACTCTATGTGACTGAAGGCTTCTTAGAAGATTTGATAGAATCTTACTCTTCTAAGGCAATATCTCACAAGCCTTTTGCTTCAGGGGGTTCTGGGCGCGCTCACCACATCTCATGGGCTGTCTTACACTTTTATTTGAAAAGACTATAAAAGAAGACAGGCTGAAAACTTCAAGCCCTTGCAAGCCACAGTTTTGACCACTGCTACAAGGTTCAAAGCTCATCCAGAATATCTCTTTGGTATGGTGGGGCAGATTTAGATTAGATATTAGGAAGAAATTCTTTACTGTGAGGGTGGTGAGGCACTGGAACAGGTTGCCCAGAGAAGTTGTAAATGCCCCATCCCTGGAAGTGCTCAAGGCCAGGTTGGATAGGGATCTGAACAAGCTGTTTGAGTGGGAGGTGTCCCTGTCCATGGCAGGAGTGTTGGACCCAGATGAACTTTAAGTTTCCTTCCAACCCAAGCCATTATATGATTCCGTGATTCTGTGGTAATAAGACTGCTTAGTATATTTGATGAGTGTAAGCCTTGTGGCTACTCTGGTGTCTAATAATGAGGCAGTGCTGTGCAATTCAGGTTGCTATCAGTAGAGATAAACTATTGCCATCAGCAGAGAAAAACAGTCAGAGAATCTGAGGCAGAACCCTCTCAGTGGTGGTCTGATGCAGCACTTTGCAGGTTGCATTTATTATTATATTACACCATATGTGACCCTGGTTTTCTTCTCTAGATGTGTCAGATAATCCTATTGCACCTACTCCAAGTTATGTGGCATTAGTTAATTACATAATTGTTTATATAGATATGCAGCTTTAGAGAGGATGTCTGTATATATGTGTTGGAAACATAAGTTGGATCACTTGGCAATCTAGCAAGGAGAAAATTTTAAAATTGAAAATTCTGCAATTTTTCAATGATACTTGGCATTTAGCTTGATCTAAATGACATGGCCATTGTGAGAAGAAAAGTTTGTTGAATTTGGCCTTTGATCTGTGTGAGAAACTGCTCCTTTGATCATGTGCATGAGGGCCAGTGCAGCATTCCTCTAGCTGAGGAAACCTGTAGCTTGAATAAGTTCTTTTAGGCCCAGCAGACTGAGATAGTAAGTACAGTGTGAATAGGTTCTGAACAGCTTTAAATAATGACTGTGAAACTGGCCTATTTTGACTTATAGTATACCTGCTCTTCCCAGCTCCCTTCTCTGTTGCCTTCCTCAACAGATTCTCTCTAGCACCTATCACATAGACTTGAAATGATGAGTTACATCATGCAGGGTACATTAGAAGGAGTATGGCAGGTAGACTAATAAAAATTACTCTTCCCCAGTCTACTCTGGTGAGGTTGCACCTAGAACAAGGCAAACTGGTTGAAGGCCAATCACAAAGATGATACAACTGCAGGGCTTCACAGTGGTGGCAGGTCGTACAACCAGGAGCAACAGCCAAAGACTGCACTCACGTTTGTCATTAGGAAAGAGCTTTTGCTCTGAGTGTTGCACTGGAGTAGGTCACTTAGAAAGACTGAGTCATCTCTAATGTTGGATATTTGCCCATAGCTGGGCAAAACTAATCTAGTGTTTGTGGTGGACCTGCTTCAAGTGGAATGTTAGACAAGATGACTTCTGGAGGCCCCTTCCAATCAGCATTATTCTGACTGTAGAATGCTGTGAATCAGACTTCAGTGAGTATTAGGGACTGACACAATAAGTAGATTTGTTAACTAGAACATTTGGCCTGGCCTGGCTTTGTAGAAGGTCACAGGTAGCATAAGCTGTTGCACTCACTGAGGCACCAAAATCTGTAGCAGTTACCTGAGGAGAGTCTCTCCTTGAATCTAAGATTTCTTAGCAAGGAGGGGGGTAAAACTAAGGCAGAGAAAAATAGAGGGAGTGCCTTGGGGAGCCTGATTTATCATTACTGAGAGGAAAAGAGGAATGGTAGTTGCTTCATGAATGAGGGCCGTCATCCTCCCACCTAGAAGTCACTGCTACCCTTCATGTTTCCAGCTGTAGTGACAGCAAAGGCTGAATTCCACCCTGGCAGCCTGCTGCCTGAGGCAGCTGCCTACATCACCTCACCTTGATGACTAGCTCTATTCAGGACATGCAAACTTGCTCCAGGGAACAGAGCAGATGCACTCAAAATACTGAACAGACATCTTCACCTCCACCTCAATACTGAAGGTTTGCCTCTTCCTCCCCATGGGGTGACTCAGTGGTACAGGATAGTAGCAGAGACAGGTGTCAACATGGCCTTAGTGAGACATCTAAATTTTCACAGCTTTACTGAGATACTGGGAGATAAAGCCACAATCTGGCCTCAGAAATGTCACACATATGGAATGGCAACTAGATGTGACCCACAGAGGTATAGCTTAGCAGATGTCTGCTTAAAAAGCAGCTGCCTTGGTGATGGCTTTTCTTCACTGCCTATGTCAGTTTTCTTGTCCAAAGTCAATGGGATCAGTGGCACTGAAATTACTCAGTACAGTGTTTCAGTTCTGATTTTAAAATTAAAAAAAAAGTAATTAAAACTTTTTTCTTTCAAGATAAATTTTTTTCAAAGTTTGACTCTTATTGAGGATGTTTTTTTGTTAACATCACAATTTTGCTTATTTTTCTTAGAAATCAGTGCCTTTTTTGTCATTGAGTTCCTTTCTGAGAGTTTTAGTGAAGCAAAAGAAACTTTCTGTGTTGTGTGACTGGAGAAGCAGGCTCCATTCACAACACAACAGTCTGTTAGCAAATGGTAAATATGTCCTATGGCTGTAAGAGTCTAAATGGATTTTTTCCCCGCGCTCTATTTTCAAGATGTGACAAAATTACTAGGTAGCCTATGTATCCAAAGTTAGAACTATACTGGGAGCCGAATACTGTCAGCAATACCAGAGAAGCCTGATTTTAGCTCCATTGCAACACAGAAGAGTTCTGCTTTCATGGTGCATTAATTCAACACCTGCAGGCGCTCTTTTCCCTCTCTGAAATTACAGGCTGTCTGACGAGTAGTTAAGGCTTGGGACTGAAGTGTAGAGTAAAGTCGTGAGGGCTTTATTGATCAACACAGTGACAGATCCTAATAGCTTGATGTAAGTTACAGATGCTCCCTATTGTTGCCTAAAATGGAGACAAAGGATGAAACAGAGCTGAGATGTTTTACTGGCATATCCAGTTCTTAGAGTTCTTCGCTTTTAAAATAGAAGTTTCTTTAAATTCAAAATTATATGGTGCTCGAAAATGATCAGCATTCAAATCTGTTTGTTAGCTTATCCACTGAAATTGTAACTTTAAAGCCACCTTGGCCTCTCAAAAAGAATTTTGAAGCCCAAGACCACATGAATCAGACAAAAGCCAAACCAAAATATTTGCTTTTGTTGTGTACATTAATATATTAAATTAGAAGCATTAGAGAAGCTTAGTTTAGTTTGAAAATAGGCAATTGGCAGCATTGTTTGGCTATTGGGCTACTGAACCACTCTGGTTCCTGTGCTGGTAGGAAGGGCTGGAAGTAACAGAGAGTCCAGAGAGGATGCCATAAATAAAAAAGACATTTATTTCAGTATCTTGGGTAAATGTTTAACGGTCATAAAGAAACTGCTGTGGGGCACTTTAATATGCTTCAATAAGCAATGTGGTGTTGTTATTTCTTTGGTTTCCATAGCATGGCATTTGAGTTATAAGCTTTCTGCCTGGCAGGGTAGAAAATGGAACTGTTTCTGAACTCAATGGAGAGCAAGAGCTACTACCTCATTCCAAGCGGGGATCCCACTCTTCTCCTGTGTCTGAAGCAATGGTGCTGTGGGGTTCTGCAGTGCCTCATACTACACTGACTTATGTCTCTTGACTGGTTTTCCACCTTCAGGCAGATAGTACCTCTCAAGGCTCTGTGCCTCATCAGAGCTTTGAAAAGGGAGCTGCTACATCACTGGTAGTGGGCGCTTGGTGGTATCAGGTCTCTGTGGTGGAAGATTGTGCCAAATTCCTGCCAGTGTTTGCAGTGAGGCAGTTACCTAAAAGTCTTGATGCTGTTCAGTTGCTCAGTGGAGATGTGCATATAGCTGCATGTACTGTTTCACTCTGAGTGTTAAACAACTTGCACAGAGTTAGTGGGGACTAGTTGTACATTGTAAATTTAGGACATAAAAACTTAGACTATAAGAGCACTGAATGGGGTCGTACCTTATGGCTGTCTAGCTCTCTGTCCTGTCCCTGATAGCCATCAAAAGGAAGTGTGTAAGAAAGAGTATAAAAACAGGATGCACGATATGTGGTACTTCCCTAGGCATTCACCCTGCTTCCAATAATTTGCAGCTCAGAGACTTCTTGGCCTGGAGATGTTTCTTTGAATTTATAGCCTGAAAATATTTCTGATCTGTGAACTTGCCCTACCTCTCCTTGAATCCAAGTAAGCTTTTAGCATCTGCAACATTCTGTGGCATGGTGTTTGTCAAAAGCGCGTGCTTTTCTAAGGTCATAGCCTCAGAGGTCGGGCTGACTTCTTGTGTCAAAAAGATTCAGTCCCCCATTGTCATCACACCAGGATTGGACTCTAGAAACAGCTCTTCTTTAGTACCTTCTCTCTGTACCTGTTATTACGTGTTAATATTGATTAATGCACTCGCCACATATGGTGCAGGCACTTGTCTTACTTCTCATCCACCTGGGATACACATTAATCAACAGTACAGCATGGTATAGTATGTCATGTCTCATTGCTTAAACATTTTCCTATTCCCTTATGTTGTTTTTAAATTGAAGAAAACTGAGTGCTCAAACAGAAGTAATAGATCAGTGTAACTAGATTTGTCTTAATACACCCTAGATGAATTTGCCCAGAAGAGTTTAACAGAAAATCTTTTTCAGCATACAGAAACTTTTGAAGAGTTATATCACTGAGGATTGCTTTCTGCAGGAAAAACAAAGAAGGCCCTTTGTTCTGTTCACGTCTCCCACAAGATAAAGATATTATTTCTCTCCCATTAAAAAAAAAAAAAAAGGTTTACTGGCTTCAGAAAGCCTGCATTTAAGTTTCCCAAACTTTTAGTCTCCAAAATAGTGTTCTGTAATTAGTTATGGACTAAATATAGCTCTACTGTAGCTTAGTTCAGTTGAGCCACCACAGTGATGGTGGCACTCAGTTTCCCCGATGTTAAGATACTAGAAGTCAGGTGCTTGGTCTAAGCAGCCGACTCTGTAATGGGCATAGAGGGATGGGTACCTACTGACACAGATTTATTTCACCCTGTGGTAGGTGTTTAAAATGAGCTTCTAGAGATGTCTTTCCTGCTCTATCGATTAGATGTTATTGATTAATTGAAATCTAGTTTGGACTGCACATTTCCTATAGGAAAAGTTAGACCCGGGGACCTGGAGCTTAGAGCAGAAAGCAGCATGATGGAGAACAATTTCAGTTGTGCTTGGTGTAACAGGCTTCAAATATATAAAAATTTATGCTCAGTAGACATAAAAAAATTGAATAAGCCAAATTTTCATAGAAGCCTAACACACAGAACACAAGACAAAAGAGCTCACAGGGCAAAGAGCAGGTCCTTCCAATGTGAGTGGTTACTGGTGAGAATTGCTCTATTAAAAGTCATATGACCAGTTCATACATCTAACTGATCACTAAATTGCTACTGTTGATGGTCTTAGTGTAAAGTGAGGAGCTACTTACTGAGAGCAGGAAGTCATGGAAACTATCCTGTGACCAATATATTTACTTGGTGTACCAGTGAAAGAGTAAAAGAGCTGAAGATGATAACCAGAGGTTTTGCACTGTGTTCTATGCCATCTGACCTGCCTTTTGGGTACATAAAGTTTCTTTTTATGTTTGTTTTGTAGATTATGGACAGAAATGTATCTTTTATTACTTAAAATATTTCTGAGCTCATACACAACCTAGAAATTATGCAGTATATTTTAACGTGTTTACACAAAATGGCAAGGTTTTTGTTGCTTATGCTATTTTATCCTTTCTGAATGCAAGTTCCATGGCCCATTAATGCAGTTTTTTAAACCTTTTTTTTTTTTTTTAAATTCTGTCAAACAAGCCCACAACTTCTTTGTTGTTTTTTTTTTAAATCTTCTAGATGTCAATATGCCTTGCAGATTGTTGGTACTGTATGAATACCAGATACAAACTATGACTTTCTTACATTGACTGCATATCAGCTAATGTGAGATAAAGAATACAATCAAACCTTCTGAGCATTGCAAATATAGCTTGTGATGCGAAGAGAGAGTCCAGAATAACTTTGATGCAGGAAGTATTTTGATGCATTATCAAGAGCTTTTTCACAGAATGATAGTTTCCAGAATATTTATGCAGTGCCTTCATCTGTAAGCAACTGTATAAACAATAAATAATCCTTCTCATCAGTGTCACTACATCCTACTGAATAAGTCCCCAGGGCACTATAAGTAAAAGTTATCTTGTAACCATTAATAACAAACAGAAGAAGGATTTCCTTAGTGACTTCTATGAAGTTTTTAGTAGTGTTTTGATTTGATTCCACATTTCCAAAAGTGGCATAGTGTTTGCCTGCCTGCCTGTCTGAGATGTTCAAAGGCAAGTAAGTTTGTTAGGTCCATAAATCCCACCAGTGTGTGGAGGACTTCAGATCTTGCCGGGCAGTTTGTTAACATCACTGCAATCTACTGCTCTCCAGGGTACATTTGAAACACTAATTGAATTGCAGCATATCAGGACTGTCCCTAGACATGCCTATTGGTTGAAAACAGGCCAACCTGCTCTTGCTCTAACCAAGGAGTGCTTATTCAGGTTCAGGACAGCTTGGGTGGCTTTTAGCCAGCCCAGGGTATTATAAAATCATAGAACAGTTTGGGTTGAAAGGGACTTTAAACATCATATACTTCCAGCCACACTGCCATGGACCGGGACATCTCCCACTAGACCAGGTTGCTCAGGGCCCCATCCAACCTGGCCTGGAACACTTCCAGGGATGGGGCATTCACAACTTCTCTGGGCAACCTGTTCCAATGTGTCACCTCTCTCACAGTAATGAATTTGTTCCTAATATCTAATCTAAATCTACCCTCTTTCAGTTTATAGTCATTCCCCCTTGTCTTGTCACTATGTGCCCTTGTAAAAATTCCTTTTTGATATACATAGTATACCAGTGAAACTCTTAACATAAGAAATGGACCTAATTTCACTTGAAGGAACCTTTTAGACGATGTCAGGGAATTACCCCTCCTTACTAAAAATCCTGGATCAATTTTATTATCACTTTCTTGCCTTCAGTTTAAATCAATCGAATGAAGGGATGGAAACTTGTTTAGTAAGAAAATAAATGTTAATTATAAATCCATTAGTATGTTTTCTTTTAACTTTTTCATTTTCATTTGGTCTGCAGATGCTTTCTTGCACTTACCAGTGAAAGAGCTGAGAACTGACCATCTTCTGAGACCGCCTTTTGGCTTCAGGGAAGAGAGTGATACAAGAGGTGAGTGCATTTTTCAAGAATGAATAAGGAGCTCTGGGTTTAAGTCACATCGACCCCCGGGTGCCTAAATTGCTTTGGAAATAGGACTTGAGGTACAAGAGTCAATGGAAATGGTTGAGGCTCTGCTCCCTCAGGCCTCTTTCAGAGTTTGCCACATTTGTAACAGTGATTAGTGAATTGCATGTTAAACAACTCTGAACTGCCTTAGTTTTGAGAGCCATATATTTAAATAGACTAAAGTTAGTTGTTTGCTCTGACAAGCCACAGGAGCTTTTCAGCAGTGATCTTGGCAATGGCGATAGCAGCTATCACAAGAAGGGTTATAATCCACCTCTGCAAACAGCACCGCTGGCTCCTGAACTGGCTTCCAGTTACTTTGCAGATCAGTCCTTCTGAAACAGCCTGAGTCTTGTGCAGTTTTTTTGATGTTGAAATTTGACATTTAATAGTGTAAGGGCAGAGAGGCAGTGCCTCCTTCATTCACCAAGAACGGAAGTTCAGAGTGCATGGTGCAGAGACCCATAACAGCAGGATAAGACTCAAATTAAAACTGACCCAATTGGAAAAATTAGTTTGATGTGGGCTAGTGGACAATGCTGACATTTTGAGACCATCAGTTTGCATGCAACAGGAAGCTGCATGCAATGTGATTAAGGTAGAATTTGGGCAAATGTGCACTGCATTTTGAGCACATCTGGCGTTGCAGAGTAACACTCATTGAACCAACCTGAATAACAGATCCTCTGTACATCCGTGGGAACTCTTGTTCCCTTCAGTGTAAGTCCTCTTGTGCAGTTTACGTGACAGGACAGGGTTTTGATGTCACAAATGGGTGTTGGGATGGCTCTTCCTGGTGACTACCCTCTCTTATCCCAATCTGTACACCAGCTGAGCTGCAGCCAGTCAGCAAGAACTCTTCACCCCTTTTCCTTTTTCCACCTCTCTTCCCTAGAAAAGAGTCTTCCTTACCCCTAGTGCTATATACAAGAGGCCTGCCTTTTGTGCCTCTTCAGCAATAAATACAGAGAAGTGAAATTCAAAATTTCTAGAAGACCAAATATTTTATGAAACCTATTTGGAAATATTTTTAACCTGTCCTTATTTCCTTACTTATTCCTCCATATGGTTCACTCACTCACTCACTGATGGTGAAGGCCCTCATTACTTTGGATGTAGATGCTGGTTTGGCTTTTTAGGATCATGGATGCTGGTGATCTCTGCAAAAGGCTTTCCCTGGTCCTACCTGAGCAGTGACTTTGAGGTGCCATCATTCAATCTCCAGCCCCTGCCCAGCATCATGCTTTGAGCAACACTTTCCCATTGCCGTCACTGGGCCATTGTACTTGTTCTGTTTCTTATTTCTTGGTATGTTTCTCATGATGGAGTATTTTGTTTCCCAGCAGTGGTACATGAAAGAGAAACTCAAAGCTCAACCAAAGGAGAAAACTGAAAAAAACACTCTTGTGTTAATCAGACAAGACATAAGTAACTGGAAGAAGAGGTGAGTTGTAGATTTCCACATTCAGAGGACACTGCTTGCCTTGTACCTTTCAAACTTGTTAGTGCCACTGCTGATCCAAGCAATATTTCTGGAAATTCTCGTTAAGATTCTCCTGCCCAAAGTCAATGGACTGCTTATACCATAGAGTACAAGGACTAAATTTACCTTTGAACTGCATATACAAAAAATGTGACTGAAAAGCTACCTCTTCATAAGAGAGCAAAGGAGACAATAAAATAGCTCGTGCAGGACCTAGTCTGATATTAACTCCTTCCATGACCTTTATATCATGAAAATCTGGTACCTCTGAGAGAAATAACCCTTAATGTTTAATAAATATTTTTAGGAATTATATAATATGAGGCCTGACTTTTCAAGGGCTACAAATATCAGTTGATCCCATTGCCTTTTATTAGCTCTAAAGAAGAATTTCATAGTAGGCTTTTACTTCTAAATTGACAATATTTTTTTAACAGAAAACAAAGCAAAATATGAACAGAAACACTATAGGTCTAGAAATGTTCTGATTTGTTTGCACAGCAGAAGCTTCTTGTTCTTCAGTGGAGGCCCATCTTGGGTTGTTATGCCCTGTGCTTTTGTCATGCTTTGTCTTTCCCTGTTTAAATTAAATCCCAAAGCTACTGTTGGATCGATTTTAGGTAAAGTAGATGTGGCATAAAGCCAGTTTTTCTTGGTTGAGAAAATACTTTCCCTCTGTGATAACATCTTTTTAAAAAAGGCGCTATCAATAAAATAATCAGTAAAGTAAGAAACATCAAGGTAGAGCCAACAGTCACACCAGAGAGTTTACTAATGTGTGAGAAACCCGCCTGTTTCTCGTAAGATCACCATAATAGACTGAATGTTTTTTGGTTTTAATTTTATATCAGCATAAGCTCTGCTCTCTCTATACAGTATAGCACTCTTTGTACTGAGAAAGTGGAAGTGACATCTATCCAAATAGACTGGCTCAATGAGTCTTGGTTATGATGACCTTATGCCTTTTTGATCTTTTGGTTTAACTGATATGTTTATTGTTGGCTTTGAAGCAGTTAAAGGTAGTCTGAAAATCTTTTCTTATTTCCTCCTTTTTTTCCCCCTTCCTCTTTCTTCCTTTTCATTGTAGAAAAAAAATACTATGTCAAGGAAAAACACTTAGCTTATGGATTTTTTTCTCTTCTATTACTGTTTTTATTACAAAGCAACCCTGAAGACCTTTTAATTCTCTTGACTGTTTAAAGATGCTTCATGAAAACATGACATCTGAGATGTGAAGACAGGTATAATTGAGTGCAAGATTCTGTTTGCCAGGAGTCTACTACAGTAAGATCCTAAGGAATTCAACAAAATGGAAAGAGTCAGTAAAGGTTTAGTGGAATTTGATAGGAGGCCCCATACAAATATCCAGATGAAACTATAGCCAATTATTCTTTGCTGAATATTATGCCTTGATGAAAATAAAATACCTGAGTTTAATCTTTCATTCAGAGTAAAGATTTGTAGTATAATGACCTGATTTAGCTGAAAAAAGGAAAAAATAAGTAAGTCTGACAGCTGAGAACAGAAGGGGGATTAATCTCAAAAGCTGCTAGTCTTTGTTTCCCATCCTTTCATTATTGTTCAATCAGAGCAAAGAAAGGACTAGCTGCCCTGACACAGCTCAAGTTTCATTGCTTGGAGAAAGGAGGAGGTATGGTGGAGAGAGATATTCCATTATTTACAGACAGAGGAACTGAGAAGAAAACAGAGAAATGGAGCCAGTTGATGCACCTTTGGGTCTGCCTGGTGCTTTGGGCAGAAACAGACTAACAGTGCCTGCACTCATCAGCAGGTGCAGCGAGGGCAGCTGAAGGTATGTATGACAGGATGGGATGGCACACAAGGTGCAGTAAGCCCCCTGAATGCATCATTATCCCACTCTTCAGTGTTACATTTGACCTCCAGTGCGCACAACAAGAGGAGAAAGGAGATGATGCTGTGACATACATTACAGTGCTATCTGCTCTTCTGATCTCTTTGATGGTGCCTCTTCTTGGCATGTGACATGAACCCAACTCTCATTCCACTTGTGAACATTTACAACCACAAGCTCCACTATGCACCCTAAAGGTCAGTGGTTGCTGCAAGTCAGGCAGCTGTGCAGCTACTTGCTTCAGCTGACCAGAATTGCACTTGAAAGTAATACAATTTACCATGTACTTCTTATGCCAGCTGTTTGAATTAATACTTGAGTTACTACATTCTCTTCAATCACCATGTTAAAGTAGCAAGGGACAGAAAGGCTGGCAAGAAAACTTTCTGCAAGTATGTTAGAAGTGAGAAAAAGTCCAGGGAATAAACTGGATTCACTATTAAAATAATAATAAAATAAGATGCCAAAAGTTGAGGTTGAGATGGTTGAAAAGCTTAGTGGTTTTTGTTTCTTGGTGTTTTTTGGCGTGTGTCAGTCTTCTGTAAAGTGGTCAGCTGTGCTCTGAAATTTAATAAGCTAACCTTAGAAGAAAATAATAAGATAGGAGACAGGTCATTTAATAAGATAGGAGATAGGTCATTTAGAGGGTATTTAGCTCTTGGGTATTTTCAGGAACAAAACAGATTTCGTGTCTCAGAAAATTCACTGTGATGTGAAGCCTTACAGAAACAACCTTAGAGCTATTAATGATTATCTTTGATAATTCTTGGAATATGCATGGGCTTCCAGAAGACTGGAAAACGGAAACCATGGCGTCTGCCTTTGAAAAAGAGTGACATGAGGAACTAAAAATGATAGTGTGGTCTGCTTAGCTTTGGTTTCTGGAATAATAGTGGAACAAATGTTCAAAGTATTTTTAAAGACCTGGAAGATGGTGAGGAAATGTGTTAATAAGATTTTCTGTTAAATTTCAGGGTTGTATGATCTGGTTATGAACACTTAGAAAAACTGCTTCATTGGACGACTCTGAGCTCTGTTATTAGGATTGTTGATTTTGGCTGGTAATTGCAATCAAAGTTGAATAATTAATAAAAGCAGCAATGGTTCAAAATGACTGCCAATTGTAACTACAACCTACTGGCACCTTCTGCTTTTTTGTGCTCTCTGTGACTATATTTCACCCATTTCCTCTTCTCATCCAGGATGGGACACTCTGCACTTGCTGCTTGATCCCTTTTCAGGGCGTCAGAGCTGGGATCTTCCAGGGGCCTGTAGCTAGCAGATACCTCCTGTTACAGGCATTCTGCCCACGTATATGGGTTTTGTCATCTCTTCTCCCAAGAACCTGTCATGTGAGAAATGCCTCTTGTTGAAGGAAACATCAGGTAGCCAACACAGTTGATGAAAAAACTTTCATCATTGTTAAACTGACAGCTGGAAAATTGATTCTCAGTTAACAGTTCTAATTTCTATTGCTGTGTATCTATCTCCTTGAAAATAATTCAGGTTTCTCATTTAATAACTTGAATATATTCTTTTTGCCTATGTGTCATGTACTGAATTTGCATAACGAGATTTGAAAGCATGTCCAGAGGTAAAAAACCCCTAAAATAACCTAGATTAGGTTAATGTCTCCTAGACAAGGAGACATTAACATATAGAAGCCAGAAGAGGGTGAAGAATAGCTTTTTCATGGCTGTTAAATATTCTGCAAGTTTACAGTAACATCTAATTTGACATTTCTTCATGAGCTATAGAGGCAAAACAATTATAACATAGGACATTGCAAACAAATGAACCCAAAGCATAAATGCAGAAGAAGCAAAAGGAAAATATTTTTGAATATAGTTATTCACACTGGTCAGGGGCCATAGTGTTACCCCCTTCAGCTGCCCAAGTATCCCATTCCTAGGCTTGTACCTAGTTTTAAGCTCAGTCTCCTGGTTTCTGGGAAAAAAAGGAACTGTACTGGTGTCCTAGTTTTGGCCAGGAGAGGGTTCATTTTTTACAGTAGTCAGGAAGGGAGCATGGCCAGACCCTAATTTTATTTGATTCCATCTCACAGTCACTTACCAGGGGTGGGAGTAAGGGATTTATTTCCAGGTGGGGTGGGGAAGAGACTGTTGGTATTTTGTTGCATTTTTTGCACATAAATAGTTTCTTTGTCTTACACCTTTTGTTATTAACATTGATACCTTACTGTTTGTTATCTTATCTCATTGCTGTTTCCAGTAAATTGTTCTTATCTCAACCCATAATTTTCACCTTTTTGTGCCTCCAATTCTCAGCTTCATCTCTGGAACTGGAAGGGGGAGAGAAAGGTCAAGGGAAGCAAGCAAGCGGCTCTAGTTTGGGAGAGTCTCGTTTGTGGGGGTAGAGGAGGACACTAGATTGGGAATTGCTATTCCTAAATCATGACAAGTGGTTTCCAGTGATTTTTTCACTAATTGGTGACTTAAGAGAAAGCATATACGTCTTATCATGTTTAAATTCTTACATAAATGTTCAAAAGAATGAAGTAACAAGAAAATCACTTGGATTTTCTGACATTCAGATACTTGAATCTCAATACTGCTTATGTAGAAGGCACTCACTAGTCAAGACTTCCCTCTCAGAAAAAAGGCTTGTTCAATTTAATCTATGGAGATACAAAAACCTTACCCATAACCTCTTCAGTTATATAGTGAAGAAGTAGATTACCAGACTTGAGCTGCAAGTCTGCAGGTGATACTGAAAATCAGTTTTTTTCAAGATGAAAGTGAGCTACAGAACTAAGATTTTGTTTGAGGGAAAAGAACATAATCTCCTGTGGTATATAGAATTTAGGTGGCATCTTTTGTAATCATTCATGAAATATCTAACTTTACAATATGATGTCAAGAAGTGGCTGAACAGCAGTCAGGGCATGAATACATCTGTAAATAAACCAGCAGAATTGGTGGATATTTAGTGAACTGAGTTATGTGTATTTCAGCTGTGCCATCTTCCTATTGTGAAAAAAAAAATCCCAGCAAACAATATTTTACTCGGATTAAACATTCTTATTCACTTTCCCTTCTATTTTATGTTAGGAATTGGAACTTAATTCTTAAAATCCAAATAAAGGGAAGAAATAACAGTAATGAGGTTATATTTGATAAATTCATATAAATGATGAACAGGATCCCACAAGCTTTTGAAATAAAACTGATTGAAATTCGTTCTAGTTGGCTCCCATAAATCTTAATTGTAAATCTGCATTTCACTTTAATAAGTTGCTAAATTTTAGGAAGCTGTGTTAGTGTTCATGTATACTTGGTTGGTTTTTAATTCACAAAGTTTATAATTCTGACTTCTGTACAGGAATGTGAACATTGTCATTTTCCATATGGGTGTTTATCTGCCTGGCAATATTTCTCTGATTCAAAGCATCCAGAGGAAATGCAGAAAGTTCTATTTGAGCACAGATTTCTGTACCTGGGATAAATTTGGCTTTTTTTTTTTTTTGTGGTACAACTTGTAAAACAAAAATAAATCATTCTGTCCACAAGGAACAAGGTACTGGTAAAACAAACTAGTATACACACGCATTTGCTTCAGAGAACTGTGCTCACTTTTTTAATGTCCAGAAGGAAGACTTGGCGTTTGTAACACAGTACCTGAGAGGACAAAAATCTCATCCTTTCTTCTTTCGCTGACTTCAAGGAGAATCGAGTGTTCTCCACACCTTGCAGGATTGAATCCTTTGTAAACTTCCTAATGATTAATATATGTTATGAATATCTATTAAATGTTACAGTAGGTTGATAACACCCAGCCATATCACTCATTTATTAAAAGAAACTGTTCAGTCAAAGTCTGAACAGGGGGGCGAGGGAGCAACTCAACTGGAGTTAGATTGATGATACTTCTAAAAATTGTCCAAGCATGTGTGCAAGAACCTGTCAAAGTAAGGGTTTAATAAATGAGAAAGTGAAGGGCAGGTAACTTTCCCAATATACAGAAGTTGTGCACATGCACGTGCATGGTTCATTTATCCTGTGCTTCCTAGCAGGTAAACAATACAAAAAGAGAGTCTGTTTGCTATTTTTGAGCTAGATTGTCTGGAAAAGAAATTTGCCAAGTCAGTCATTACTGGGGTTACAGTAGCATGCTGCATGGTATCACTGAAGACTGCTTTTGCATCAGCAAATTTCCACCAAACTCAGTGTAGCAATTCTTGCCTGTCACTCGAAGCACCTGCTCTGATCTTCTGGGCAGTGTCGGCAATAGTAGGACTGGGAGAACAGGCAGCTTCTGAAGAGAGGATGGGTAAGAGAGGGCAAGGAAGCAGGGAGAGGTGCAGATTAGCAACTGGGGAAGCAACTGATGCTGTGGAGATGCCTACTGCAGTCAGCCTCATCCTTCCTCCACAATGACAGCATCAGTGCCTGATTTTGTAGGAAATTTGCACTTTTCAGATGTCTGTTGCCCAAGTTAATTGCTGATTTTGCCTTTGTTGGAAGTTGGCCCTGTTTACACCAGAACTGGTAAGGTACCATGGTGCTGTGAAACTCTCAAAAGCAAAAGGACATGTGATATATCAAAGCATTTTCCTCCCTACTCATAAATTGGAGGTGTTTGTGGTGAATATTTGGTAAACTAGATGAGGAATATATTTTGAAAAAGAATGCGCCTAGTACAGGGATTGAAAGCTACCTTTAGCTTCTTGCCTAATGTGGAACCATCATCTCAACTCCAGGCTTTGATTGTGTAAGTCTCTGAGAGCAAAATATAAAGCACTTGGAAATGGCACTCAAGCAGAAAAGGACTGTTGGCTGAGCAGTTTTTAGTGCCTGAGCACTCCATAAAGAGAGTCTTTTCTGTGCAGTCATCTGCTCTGATTTCTCCCTCATAGCTACAGATGTTATTCCATTTGTGATTGCAATAAGGGGCTTGACATAGCCCACATTTCTAATAAACTGCTACAATACTTACCAGCTAGTTTTTTTATTACTAACCTCTTGTTTCACAACATAATTCATATGTAACATTCCTGATAGGTTACTGAGTAAAGTCTGGGAGTACTACCTCCTCTGTATTTCACCTTGTCATTTTGACATTATTAGTACTTCTGTGATTGCCGATGAGGTATCTTTGCTTAGTAAGCGGGCTGTGTGTTGTCTATGATAAAATGTTCCTAGGTTTTGGGGATTCAGGCTTTTGTTGGAATAAAATTGCAAAGGCCAAGTGAACTTTCTTTGCCTAAATGTCTGGTTTTGACACTGTGGTTGACATCTGGTATCTGATTTACTGTGATGTGACATGTGGTAGACTGAAGTTGCTAACCTCCAGATGTTTGTGATTACCTGTGTTCTGGTGTCTGTACAATAGGAAAACGTTGTAGAAGCTGGCTGGTTAATCTTGGTATTTACTGTCCTTTGAAAGGGGGAGGATGCTGCCTGGGCCATAAGGACACCCAACTGCCTCTATTGCTATTACCACCCATGCATCCCCTGCCTATGGACAAGGAGTTCCATTTCAGTACAGGTCCCCAGTCCTGGCTGAGAAATATTGAGGGTTGCTCGGTTTCTTTCTTTCTTGGCTTCCTGATGGACTTTCTGGAGGAATTCCAGACCTATACTCCAGTCAGGTCCCAATCCCTGCTTCTCCCTGTTCCCAAAAAGTCTTTCTGGATAGACCCCAGGTCTGACTCATTCACCTTGTCTGATGGTCACCAGCTGTCATAGGTTGGTGGCTGTCACAGTCACTGGGCTCCCTCTTCTCAGATATAGTAGGTCATCACCCTGTTAGGAGAGGACACTGGCTGTTCTGTGTCCCTTCAGCTCCCCTGGGCTCCTCTTCCCTCAGGAACAGCCCTGATCCCCTGGAGGCAGTATTTTCTGCCTCAGTTGGCTCAGGCAGCTGGTCATTATATAACGACCTCTTTGAATTGCCAGCCCCAAGTCTTAGCAGAAGCAGGAACCTTTGATGATTTGATAAATCCGAAATAGATGAAGGTCACTTTGCAGTCATGGTCAGATTGCCTAGAAATATCGTGGTCAGGTTGCCTAGAAATATCTGCTTCATCTAGTGGCATTTGGTGCCTTCTATGGGAAGGTGGATTTGTCCGAGCATGTGACGTATTTAAAGAGTGTGAGTCATCAACATCTGAAAGGACTTTAGTGCCCTCATATTGTGTGCTTGGCATTGGCAGTAAATGTTAGTGAAGACAGTATGCTGAGCCACACTGGAAACACTCACATCATTGTGTCCGCAGAAGCACTGGAATATCTCAGCAATTACTTCTCATGGCTCTGTTTGCCCCTTTGAGAGTGAGGAGTAATAGCTTATTATCAAGTTCTGTGGGATATGAATAGTGTGCAGCTCTTGCCTGTTAATTCCTGCTGAAATTGCACTGTGATTCCTGCTGCACACTGTAATGCAAGGTAAATTAAATGTATTTCTGGGAAAGGGAAAACAACCCCAAACCAAACCAGCAGCCCTTAAACAAACTAAATTAATTGTTTAATAATTTTCCTTGATGGAAGAGGCACGTGGATGGGAAAATTAACCAGTCAGGGAAAATAATATCAGGAGTAAAGAACAGAAATCAGTGTGAAATAATCACCATAGTATCTGGGTGCTTGTTCAAAGTCCAAAATTCTGCATCAAGTCCCAGTCTTCTCCTGGCAGAACAGAGGTTACTTTCTGTCATCTTGGCATAAACTGCTTAATATGATGCAATGTGAAAAAAAAGTCCAGGTTTGGGGTATGTGCCATTTATGAAGAAAATATCCTGTTCAGAAAAATTACTCCTATTCATGAAAGATGTAAACCAATGCCAGACGGATTTTAATGTAGGTTACATAGATGGCTGTACAATATAGTTTCCTCTACTAAACTGAACAAACCTTGCATTTTTCAATATGGGTTTCTTGGCATGCAAGTGGTATTCAGGAGCACACAAAGGAAGGGAAAGGTGGGGCAGAATAGAGATGAAGAATGAGAGGAAGTTGGCACTGACACAAATTATACTGAAAATGCTGTTTTAGGAAGGAAAAATGTAAATCATTTTAGTGTCTTTTGAGGAAATGTGCCCAAGTTAAAGTTGTCTTGAAGGCACATGACCCAGCCTGACGTTTTGGCAGCAGAAGGGTGTGTATGCAGAGATGAAATGCCCACTGATGAAGAGTGCTCACAAACAGCCTTTCTGAGGGTGACAGCAATGCCAGTACCTTTGAAGATCCGGTTACTGCTTCTGTCTCTGGACCAAGGGAATGAGGTACAATTTGTTAACAATGAAGGAAAATGGATTTCATTTTCCATATATGGATGTATTTTATCCCCCTATTTCTTCAAAGTCAGCAGGTAACCTAGCACTGACTCTGAGCATGTAACTGGTTCAAAGCTTTATTTTTTCCTGAAACAGAGAGAGATACCAAACTAAGTTTGAAATCATTGTAGTCAGTTTGGGACTGAACCTGCAAATAGTTACCACTTCAAATGCTGAGTTGGCCATAAAGTAACATCTCTGGTGGGGAGCTATTGAACACTGGGGCTGTCTATCCTCTCGGGTATACAAGGCCACATCACATGGAGTTTTTCTGCTCCTAACCCTCCTCTGATCCTCCACAGCCCTGGATTTTCCCAGTGCGGGCAGGAGAAGCCCTCATTTCTGCACAAGGCCATGATGCTTGGCAGATGGGTGTTTATTAATTCAGGTACTTTTTGTGGTCACTTAGCTCTATTCCTTTGGTCTCTTATTTTGCAAGAGGGAGGAATGCATTTTTTTGCAGCAGAGCCCTTTATACGTCTTTTGAACCTTGGCAATCCTGTGGGGTACATATATAATTGTATAAATGTATATAATTCTGTACATCTGGGATGTAAGCAGATAGCAGAGGTTATTTTTTTCCTCTCTCTTCTGTTTGATTTCTACAGCACAGCAGCACCCACACAGTGCCGCAGTGTCTCTACATCTTCTTAAGCCATATGGGAGAGGTACGAGGACCCTGTGGCACTCTGCTACAAGTGTGAAGAGTGCCTGTGCTGCTGGGGGAGCAAGGACTGTCCCTCTGGCTGAGCTGCACCTGAAAGTTTTGCTTTTGTCACATGTCCATTCCTCTTTTTAAATGCGGCATTTTTCAGTGTTAAATACTCCAAGGAATTGCTGGACCTGATCATGATAATTATGGGCCTGAACTGGGACACAAACTAGAAGGATTTTAGTCCCAGTTTAAACTGAACTAAGATTGGATTGAAAATGTACTGGTTCAGGTCCCATCTGCAGGCTGCTTCAATTACTGAAATCCCTGTTGCACTACACATGCTCAAATCTCCAATGTCTGGAAAGCAGCTGCCAGTGTTGGATGGGTCAGTTATATTCTGCAACTGCAGTTTCAGCCTGAAGAGCTTTAATTTCTCCTGGTGCTCTTTTGTGTAGCTTGATAGCTTTACAGACTATCATCACCACCCACAGCCATGGGAGCAGGAGAATTAGAAATGGGCTCTTTACAGAGGCTACCTGGGTCCTGCTGGGAGAATGGGTTAATTTCAAGGTGGAAGAGATTGCCTTGCTATGTGTGTGTGGGAACTGCTCTGGATCTTTGCAGGTTGCTGTGAAGGTGAAGCGTGGGACTCACAGCAGATGTTCTGAAGGGCAGGACTTTGTTTTCATATTACAAGAATTAGAGGTGTTACCTTCACTAGCTCAGAAAAATCAACACTGCCAAGTTTACCTGTGAGCAAAGAGCTCCCAAGTGACGCTTACACCTGCTACTTGCTGGTGCACTGTTTTGGCTTTTTGGATCCACCCTTTGCAGTTTCTTCGTGTGCTCCATTCTGGGTAAAACTTACCCTTAAGGAGGGAGCCTGAAGTCCATACAAAACTTGCCTCTTTATTTAACCTTGTGCTGACCAGTTAGGAATAAATTGAATCCCTTCTGATTTCTGCTTTCCAATCTGTATATTTTAAAACCTAAATTAACTGAGGCTGTTTCTGTCTCTCAGAAATATTAATAACATCTCATAGCCTCTAAATGCTTGGCTCAGAAATCTATTTTCTTTCTGAAGACTTTTCTGACTTTTAATAAAGAAGGAACTGCCAATCCCAGGCAGAGAAATACAAGAGCACTTTCTTTTTTGGTTATTCTTTAAAAAAGGATATCTTAAAAAAAAGGTTAATAGCTTGTGACCTGGGTATATCAACAAGGACACTTACTAGTATCATTTGCTTAGTCCTAGATGAAAACAATTTCTTTATCTTTATCCTTCAAAACGAAAATTTGTAGAACCTTCCTGGAGATTTAGGGAGATGTTCATTTCTTCATCACCAATTTAACATTACCATTTAATGTACACAGTATGTGGGCTTCTCTTCTGTATTTTGCAATGGATTCAGTGTAAGAGTCATAATATATCACTTTCACAAGCAATTTAGCACAGCACAAGGGAGGAAATGTAGCTGTACTGTCTTGCTACTTATTTTCTAATAAAATTCTAATAGATTTTGGGTTAATGACAGAGAAGATGACATTTATATCCTCTTTTTTTTTTTTTTAATCTGCAGCAGCACAATGAAGGAGGAAGTTGTAAGACCAGATGATAAGATAATGCACTCCTTGCTTGTGCACAATAAAGTACCCTTATAAAATGCTGGCTTGCCTTTGACACTTAACTAAAGTCTCCCTGTGAGACAGTACCTGGCAAGCCAGAGTCAGTAAGTCTAGTTAGGCTTTCCTTCACTAGAGATTGATTTGCTCCTACCGTGAAAGATGATCTGTTTTAACCACACACCCACACACCCCTGCCCAACAAGGACTTTTTTAAAAAGAAAGGCAGGAAAAACAACAATTTTTTTTAATGGTTAATAAAGGAAGAAGATTAAAAAGACTCCCTTGTTGATGAGATATAACCATTTATGTTCTTGTGTGATAAAAGGTGAATACCTATTTAGGATTTGTTTAGCATTTTGTCATCTGTAATGAGTCTAAAGGGCACAACAATTTGTCTTAACATTCCATAATGCAGTGAAGCTCATTTTAACAAATAACTATATAAATAACACATTTACTAAACCCCTTGGTTGACTGATCCTGTGCTTGAGCTGTAAAACATTTTTAATTGATAACAGACTGAATCTGAAGCAACAGAATGGATTCTTTCTATATAGAAAAATAAAATAAAAAAAGGAGTGTAAGACACTTGTATCTATGGCACATGTATCTATAAATCTTGCTGTGCATCTATGCAGGGTCTCACTTCTCATTTTATGCTCTTCAAAGTAACTCTGAATATTATCACTGACTACTTTGGACATGACACTGGACAATATCTACTCCGGAGTTTCCTCAAGTTTTTCAGAATTTAAATGAAGCAAACATCACAGTGTATCTCTGGAATGTCATAGTGTTCTTTGATTTCCAGAGGCAGAAAGAAGAATCCTTGCTTTCTGATAATCTTTTTAATTCTAGCGAATCCTACCACTTGATACAAAAGATGAGCATCTCTGTACAAGAGAAGTAAAAGAATATTGTGTCTGGATTTGGTGTTTATAGAATTGTGCAACCAATCTAAAAAGTTGTGAGACCTTAGTGCTGTCACCCATGACTTTCTTTTCAGTTCTCAATGGCTGTGTTTCAGTTCAATGTATATGATTTTTAAGATGGCTTTTGCCTGGTATTGCGACTCACTCGGCTCATTTTTGGAAAACTGAGAAGCAACAAATCAATAAGAAAATGAGCGTACAGAGTAGAAATAAGCCCAGTGGAAGGACTAGTCAAGCTTCCCATAGAATCACATCAAATTGTCTCTGTTCTGACCTGCACCTACCCGTGAAATAAGTGTAAGAGTAGAAGATCTGAGTTTTACTTTCTGCTGTGGAGGATGTTCTTTCTTCAGCAGTTCAGTTCAACTTCACTGGAGTCTAGAAGGACAGAGCACAGGCACCAGGCTGTCAAATGTATCTTTTCCCTTCCAAGGCAAGCCCTGAACAACTGGAAATGCACCGTTCATATGCCAGTGAGTTTACTCAAGTAAAACAGGTCAGTGTGTTTGTTGCAGGCAGAGTGGGAGCTTCAGACCAAGTTTATTAGAAAAGTCCTTGTGTTGAGTCACGAGGTGCAGAAAGAACCCCCTTGCTTTCGTAACTCCTCTCAGAGATGAACCTAGATGTGACCCGATCCAATCCTATCCCCTCAGTTAACAGTTTATGTCTAAGGTGCAACTGAGCCTTTATACAACTTTGTCCTGCAGGATTAAGGATGGCAACCCAAATATATTTATATAAATAAAATGAATTAAGTTGATTACAATAATGATAATGATTAGACAAAAAGAGCTTAATCAGAATTATTCACTACACAGTAAGGATTGCTGTAACTACTAGTATAGTGCTATTTTTTAAAGCAATATTGAAGCAATTATATTAAAGCTAGCAAATCCTGTTATTAATACTGGGCAAATCTCTTTCACTCAGCCTTGAGAAGTAACTCTGAGGGGTGTCCCCACTCAAGGTATGGATCATCACACACCTTAGGGAGGTATGCTGGGCAAGACTTGAGTAGTTTTTAAGGATGCAATACTGAAATAATTTAGCAACATTCACGTTGGCCCCTGCGGATGGTACTTTTGAAGTATTATCTGATCTCTTTTATTACCTCTTTCTGAAAATGAAAGGAAGTATTTCCATACCTACTTCTCTCAACAGACTATATGAAGTCCAGACAACTAGCTCAGGTGCAGACCTCTAGTTGCTGAGACCTAATGTTAGGTGTCTATATTATAGACTCTACCTAGCAAGTCCAATTTACTGTGACTCACTCCGAATTTGAGCTCATTTAGCATTTCATTTCTGATGAAGCATTCTGAGAAGTAAGATACATGAGGAGGAGCTGGAGCTACAGTGCTGGAGCAGAGGGACTGAGAATCTTCTCAGTGGGACTCCAGAGGGTCCTCTAGGGGTCTTCTGCTCTACTTCTCTCTGTGCTCCCTTGGATTATGTATGTGCATTTTTTAGAAATGACAGGTTGAATGCATTAACCACGACCTTTTAACTCACCTTGTCTGAAATTCTTTGTTCTATAGTGCCAGTCACAGTTCTTTGGATGCATCTGAGTAGTATTTTTTTAAAAGATAAAGAATACAGTCAATGTCCAGCTGAATAAGTACTAAGACTTTGTCATAAGATATGTTGAAAGCTCTTCAGTTGTTTTAAGAAAATAATCAGAATTCAGAGCGTATATTAAATTATCAACTATCTAATAAGCGTGCTACTTCCCAGCTGGGATCCTTCTGGTACATTCATTCATCTTCAACCAGTGTAATTAAAGATGAAAGGTGTAACACTGATGATCCTTCTCTAGAGATCTCATCAGTTTAATTCTAGAACTATCAATGGGAATGGAATATCATATAAATTGTTCAGACTTAATTGGACACCTGCTGGAGGTCAAGCAAAACAACCAAGGTCTACTGAAATAGGGTTTGCCTTCAGTAATTTAGTAATTTGGTAGGAGGGAATTTGGCAAGGTAATGCAATCTTTGTTTCATATTTGTTAAAACCAAGCTGAATTTGTCTAGCAAAGTAAATACTAGGAAAGAAGTAGAAAATAAGAAGAGCAAACAGGAATGTGGTTAAAATCTTACCATGAGAAACTGGTAACCTCATACATGGAGAAAGTGAAGCAAAGATTGCAGTGTCAGGGTTGCTTTTTTAGTAGCTTCCTACTGGTGCAACAGAACTATTTCTGTGTAACACAACTTCTTTATAACCTTCTATTCAGAAAGTGTGCTGTAGTGGATGACTGAAAGAACTGTTTGTTTCTCTCAACAGTGATTTTTAAATCACATCCGTGCATTTCGATTTAGTGACAAAAAAAAGATAATGACTCCTTTTAAAATAATTTTTCATATGGTGGTGTCAAAAATAATTTTTCATTATGGTGATGTCATTAGATCCACTTGATCCATTTATAGTTGCTATTTAAATTGCTTTTTCCATAAATGTATATGACTGCCTTGAGGGTGTCTATATTTGTTACTTGTCTCAGGAATCTTGGAGCAATCTCCCTATCTAATTAAGAGTACTGTAATTACAGCTTAAAGGTCCGTGCTGCTAATACTAAAGGTTCAAAATCAGGAGTCAGGCAGGCCCCATAATTTGGGACTGGCTCCCAAATGTGAATATTTGCTTTTAAAAAGACTATATTATAATCTATAGTGGTTAATTTTTGAACTCTCTCTGCCCCTTGCCATGCATGGCTTGTGTATGTGTGCGTGTGTATATGCATGCATGTATGCTGCTGTAATTCTGCAAATAATGTCACCTCTTCACCGTGTGTTTAGGATAAGGCAGTGCTGGTCCCTAGTCTCATTCCTGTCTACCTGCTTATCTTTAAGCCCCTGCAAGAACTGTTACTCCACAGATTCTCCTGTAGTACCTCACTTTACTTACTCCTTGAGAAGGGGACATATTGCAGTGTCTTTTGCCCTTTTTCTCAGGCCTGGAAGGGAAAGAGGTGGAAAAAAGGAACAGAGGGAGACTTCTCACATGGGGAGCAGAGATAGGTCTTTTTGTCTCTTCCTCTCTTTGCTACTCAGATGAGAAGTTTATCTCCTTGGCTTTCATTTTTCCCAGAGGTTAGGCAGTACATGGAGAATGCAACAAGTTCTGAAACAAGACCAAAGTCTCTGGATTTCTCTAGAGCTTAAGCCAGGATTTTCCTTGTCCTGGCTACAGGACAAAGCTAAGATTTGGTGATAACGGTTTGAGTCCCTTTGTTGCAGGAAACAGGACTTATTATGCAATGTTTTGCTTCTGTCAGCATTGTATTCAAGTTCTCTATGTACAAAAGGTGCTTAGGTAAGGCACTGATGGGTACAATATATGTCAGTCTTCCATACGAAATCTCTGCTTGGGTAGACTAATACACGAGTTAAACTCTGTTTTTCTTACTGGTTTTCTATAGCTTAACTAATCCCTGGAATCATTTATTCAAGTTATCCCCGGAATATCAATTAGTGAATTACCATAGAGCATCACCATGTCTTGCAAGGCAATTTGTATGTTTTGCCTCAGAAATGGCTATGTTACAACTTAGTGTAGGAAGCATTGCCTATGGATGGAAATATTTTTGATTTCCCTCCTCATGGCCATGACATAGGTAAAGAAATCGAACAACATTCCCCTCACAGAGCAGCAGGCAGCTGCCTCACCACAAAATGTTCTTTGCCATGACACTTCAAAGGGTTATTGTACTAATTGAGATGGATTTTTTTAAAAGGATAAGAAGCTTTCAAACATTCTTTTAGAGTGCTATTAATGTTTCCTCGTACTTCAGCCTTTGCCTCATCCTCTGAACCATTGCATATGCTCTTCTACTATTTGCAACTCTCCTTCAATAATTTATTCTTTCTGTATCAGCTGACTTAAGGTCCCTGGGTACTTTTATCCTTTTATGTTTGTAACTTTTTTGCAGAGACAACATTATTTAGGAATGACTAATGGCAGATGCCAGGTTTCACAAGACATTTTCTCATTCTAATAAGCATGTCTGTCACTTGATTTTCTTTCCTCAATTTTGACTCCACTGTTTATATGTTATACATCCTTGTTGACTGGGCCAACCACAAAGGCCACATATCCCCATTCTTAGCTCTTGTTTGCACATCGTCTACATCGCACTTAAGCAGGGAGGTTCTCAAGCAGCCTTCTGTAATTATTAAGGACTATATTTTTAAGTTGGAGAGTTTGGGTGTTTTTCTCTGTTACTCTTGCAGAGTCTTTTGGAAAAATGCAAAACTATGGGGGCTCCTTCAGTACTACTGAATATTTTTCTTGTCATCTAAGCTTCACCTCTAGTCAGCAGACATAGAAACAGGTACCACAGTGGCACATTTTTTCCTAAAAGAAAAGACCAAGCATAAGAAACTGTTCTCTGCAGGTGCCAGTAGTCCTTCCCTTGCATCCAGGTAAACAGTAATGTTCCAGTCGGCACACCCTAATTTTAAAGACACATCAGGCCTAAGCTTTCACTGTTTCCTTTTCTTACACTTCAAGTCTCCACCCACTGGATGTAATGGAGAACTCATAGTGGGATCTCAGCTCCAGGGCCAGCTCCTCCTGTCTCACCAGTGGCATCCACCAGTTACCAGGTTTCTAAGAGGTATAGAGTGCTTTATTGTCTATCTAGACAGTTCTCTGGAGCCTGGACCTTCACCTCATTAAGAGAAAAATACCTTTCATCTGGAAATTTTGCTACTTATGTTTTGCACTTCGTTCAGGTTGCAGGTGTCAAGTGCTAGGAGTATGACTGCATTGTATGGGCCAAACACCACTCCTGTTTCATCAGCCTCCAGGAAGGGCACAGGGATACTACACAATTCCCCCAGGTTCAGCCAACCATAATGCCTCAAAACACAAACCGTGTCCTGATACAAATTCTTTTTTCTAAATTAGAACAGCGAAACCCTGAGAACTACATAATAACACAAGTGGGACAATTGTATTGCTAAGCCTTAACAGTGCATAAGTTCTGATTAAACATTGTTTATTAAAATGTCTCAGTTCCAGAAATTTCCCTTTTGCTGACAGTTTAAGAAAGTGAATTTGTCCTTGGCAGGTTGCAATTCTTCCCTCCAGAACTCACACACTTTCCTAGAACTCCCCTACATTATACTTGGTTATTTCAGTGTTGCAATGTATAGCATGAGCTCAGTTCAGCACAGTTATTGAGCTATTGTACTGGTTAATATAGTGAAATTTATACAAGTTTAATCACATTTATTATCCCTGACAACAATGCAGATGTTCTGAATGCTAAGTGAATTTTTCATAAAGAATATAATTAATTTTTCTGGCCCTGTCCAAAAATGCTTAGTGGTCAGTTCTGCCACTGAAATGTATTTGATAATATGTAAATCTGGCATTTTGGGAAGTAATTAAAAATAAAGTTGCTGTAATTTTAAATTCAGCTAATATCTGTCTCGCTACTTGCTAAAGCGGTACTGGGCTAAGTGCTTGAACTAATCGATTTTTAAAAGGGTTTGGTTAGTGATCTCAGGGGAAATAAGGTAGGTTGTATGAAAACATATTAATTATAAAGCCTTCTTTTTTAATGATGCATGCCCTTTTTGGAGTACAATATATTGATGTAGCAACTTCTTCAACTTAAATCATCCAACCAACCTTTCTAGTTTTGTCTCATCTATCTTGATTGTTAGCTATATTTATTACAGAATGAAAATAAGATTTTAGATTTTTAATTATTAGCTATAAAGGATTCCAGAGTAGCTCAGTGATTTAATTTCTTTGTAAAAAGTATACAACTTCAGAAAATTTTTGCTGACTAGGAAATTTGTCTTTCTCAAAGATTAATATTACTTTCCTGCTCAGTATATAATATTTTGCTCTCAAGTGTGCAGAAAGCTTATTTGTGAAAAAGTTTTTACTTTTTGAATAATATTTTAAATTAGTTTTAGAATGTCTGTTGCAGTTTTGCTTTAAGTGAATCAATATTTTAGAATTTTTATCAAAAAAGAATAAAGGTATTGTGTTTAATGCAGAGCTAATGCTATGCCTAGCCCCTGGATTGCAGTGAAACGTCAAATTATCTGGTGCAGAGAGGCTGGGGTTTTACCTGGAGAAGGCAGGCAAGGGTGGAACTGTTTCTAGGGAATGGGGGCAAAGCTGTTTCTGATGGTCAGGTCCTTTGTTGGAGGAAACTGCTTGCAGGCATGGTGAGACACGGCAGAAGCTGCTCTGCAGAAGGAAGCATGTCAGGATTTAGTACGGAGATAGCACTGGTGGTTAGCAATGGGCAGAGCCTGCTGATCTAAGTAAGACAGAATGCACAATAAGCCAAAGTGCTAGGGCGGAGCTGCCTGCACCTTTCTCCTCCAGCGCATTGAGTATGAAAAAATTCAGTTTACTGGAATGCAGCTTTGAATACATTTGTTTTGAAACTGAGATAATTCGTCTGCTGCACAAGAACAAAAATGAAAAACTTTGAAAAGAACTATTTCTCTTAACCGTTGCTCCTTGAAGGACAAGTCCTTTTCTCCAGCTCTGCTCTCAGTTTTAGTGGCTTCCCAGATTACAGTAAACACTATATAAAAAGCCTGGTCTTTGATCTGAACCCTGGTTGTGTATCTGCTCCTGCTTCTCAGGGTTTTTGCCACCCTGGAATCTAGAAGGTCAGTGTGCTCGGGGGCAGAATTCGCTTCCTACAGAGAGTTTTTTTGACCCAAGGAGCACCTCCTCTCACAAATCAAATGGACAGCTTTCCCCTGTAACTTCTTAATAAACAAAGCATAAAATACGACAGTCAGTGAGCCATGGATCAACAGATAAAGTAGAATCACAGGATTGTTTGGGTTAGAAAAGACCTCTAAGACCATGAAGTCCAGCTGTTAACCCAGCACTGCCAAGTCCACCACTAAATCACGCTCCTAAGTGCCACATCCACACCTTTTTAAATACCTCCAAGGATGGTGATCCAGCACTTCCCTGGAGTTCCTGTTCCAGTGCTTGACAACACTTTCCATGAAGAAATGTTTCCTAATATTCAATCTAAACATCCCCTGGTGCAATTTGAGGCCATTTCCTCTTGTCCTGTTGCTAGTCGCCTGGGAGAAGAGGCTGACCCTCACCTGGCTACAACCTCCTTTCGGGTTGTAGAGAACAATAAAGTCCCCTCCGAGCCTCCTTTTCTCCAGGCTAAACAGCCTCATCTGCCTCAGTCACTCCTCATAAGACTTGTGCTCCAGACCCTTCACCAGCTTCACTGACCTTCTCTGGACACGCTCCAGCACATCTGGATCCTTCTGGTAGTGAGAGGCCCAAAACTGAGCACAGGACTTGATGTGTGGCCTCACATATATAGGGACCAGCTTTTCTGCTTTGTGTCATAGATGCTACAATAAGGATCAGAAGGTGTGTTTTCTTATTACAGTTTCTTTAAATAAGATTTTCTGACTTATTTAGTTTGTGGTTTTTGTGTTTTGTGTTTTTGTTGTTGTTGTTGTTTGATTTTTTTGTCGTTGTTTATTTGTTTGTTTGTGTTTTTTTCTTTTTTTTTTGTGTGTGTGTGGGGCACATGTTTCAGAGGATGTTAATTTATGAATACATCCACTGCTAGGTATGATCCTGTGCTGTCTTTGTGACAAGTGAAACCACTACTTACACAGGTAAGACAATACTAGGCAGATATCTCAAGTATTTTTAATGAACTTTGCAGGTAAGAAACAGGATCGTATGTCACAGGTTTGGTCAAATTCTTCACATGCCATCAGAGAATATAACTTTCAGCTAAAAGAAAATTATTAAGTGAATACTTATATCTGACTATCCTGTCTGAAAGAGAGATGTGAGCATTGTGAGCATTATGATCATTTCAGTTACTGTTTAGGCAATAGAGATTTGTGTGCGTTCAGATAACAAAACTCTTGAGGTGTTTGCCTGAGCTTAACAAGGTGGTGTATGGAGAGTGGATGATCTGATGATACACAAAGTGTCAGTTGCATTTTCAATGCTGGGATGTGGGTGACAAAAAAAATGTGTATTTCAGAAGATGGTTGTGCTAATTTGCCAGCACAGGAGATCCTGTGCCTCTTTTCCCATTGCACTCTGGCTGTGTGATCCTATTCATTTTCTTTTGCTGTCTCTGAAGCCAGTCTGGCCCCTTGATGAGACATGTCATCTTATTCAACAGGCAGAAAATTACCTCCCTTTTTTTGCTTGCTGAGTGAGCTGAATTGAGTCATCAAACTGTTGGAGCTAGCACAAAGGAAGTGGTAAGTACACACAGCTGGGAGGGAGAAAAAGGGAAAGCTGAACCATATTTTTAGTGGTAGGAAGCTGTTAGACTAGCTCAGCACTCTTGTGAAAACTCATTCTCAGTGAAGAACTCCTGTGTCATATTCACTCTGCCTCTGGACTGGTGAAACCTAGATATGTTGGCTGCTAAGGCTGGTGGTTCTGCAGAAGTGTTTGTCAAAAGAAAGGTCATTTGATTTAAGTGGGTCCCTTGGTGGACATGTCATTGGCAACAGATATTGATGGATTGGAGCTAATTACTGAGTCTTAGTGCATAACCTTTTTGTTCTTATATATATTTTTGTAAATGTAAAACTGGCTATAATTTGTCGACTCTTGCAAAAGATTTTACCATTTGCACTTCAAAAACATTCATGGAAGGCCAGAAGTTTTTGTTAAAACTACAGATGTATCCACTTACTGTATCTGTTAGTCTCATGAACATGTGGATGGGAATGCCTCTGAATCTGCAGTGCTAAATAATGTGAGACTTACTGAAGAGAATGCTTGCTGGTAAAATATAAAGCCACACAGAAGTGAGCATATTGGAGAGGTTTTATTTTTGTCACTATAGATGAATGCTAGTGATTATGTCAGGACTTTAAATTTTTGCAGTGTTCAGCAACCACCATAAATAAACTCCCACAAGCAATGCAAAACCCAACAACAACAAAAAAAATCCAGCTTCTCTCTTGGCATTAAAGAAAGGGGCAAATTTTTTAAACTATATTTAATACCCTCACGTATAGGTCTTTTGAGCAGTCTTCGAACATGGTTAATGGTGAGATTTCAAGCTCTTAAGAAAGCTGGCTTAAGCTTTCCATACCATGCTGAACAGCCTCCACATAGTAGGGCAGAACTGACTACTGTCCATCACAACAAAACAAATTATATATCCTGGTGCAGCTGGATATATCCAGGAATGGATCAAAACAATTGAAACCAATAGACTTGAGTGGCACTCAATGAAATGTGCCAAGCAACAGAACAATAGGCAATAGGCAGAAGATAAAGACTGGAAGTTCCACATGAATACGAGGAAGAACTTTACTCTGTGTGTGTGTGGCTGTGCACTGGAACAGATTTCCGAGAGAGGTTTCTGAGTAGGGAGGTTGGGCCAGATGACCCACTGTGGTCCCTTATACCCTTACCCATTCTATGACTCTGATTCTGTCTGTTTAATTTCTCTGAAAGGTGCTCAAAGAATGACAAAGTAACAGAGATCAAATCATGGATCAAAGAAAGGTAGGTGTTTGCAGAACACATTCATAGAAAAATATTTTCTTTGTGGATAGGTTTCACTTGAGCAACTAGGGTACTTAAATTCTGATTTGCAAAAATGATGGAAAGATTTTTGAAACTGTTAAATGACAAAAGGTGGTGACTCTGAGACACTTGTATAATCTTTATACAAGATTATTGTTACTACGATAATTTATTACAAGTTTCTTATATGGATAAATGTATATCAGGAAGTGGGAAAATAAAGAAAACAAAAAGGAGCTCTTAAGTAGGCACTGGGTAGAGGCTGGCCACAAGGGGATATGTGAAATATCAATTCAAGGAGTGTGGACAAAAATGGAGGCATTAGAACTGTTAAGGTACAGAATGAAACTGAATATCACAGAGGGAAGAGAGGTGGCTGTGGCTGGACCAGGGAAATATTAAAAGGGTCTAAACAATAAGAAAAACCAGAATCAAAGCATATAATTTCACTCAGTATTTAGCCATGTGATAAACATAACACTCCCTCCAACCAAACCAAACAACGAATACACTGGATCAAACTATCTTGGAGTCAAAATTACTTTTAGAAAGGTGATAAAAGTAGTAATATTGACAATGGACCATCAGACCTTGATTTAGTGATAACTCTGGATCTGTTATTGATTTCAGAGAATCAGAATCAATAGCACCGCAAATGTATTTATTTAACTAAATATTAAGTTCCCCAGGATAAACTAGAAAACAAATGCTGTAAAGAAGTCTGTCACCTCCTTATTTCTTAAGAGCAATCTTTCTATTTTTTTCCCCCATAGTCACTGAACTAGCAATGCTGATGCTATTTTAAGCTTAATTTTGCATGAAGAGGTTGAGAAAAAAGTATAATACAAAATTATTTTGAATTGAAGGGCCCTGCTGCCTTTCAGTCATAATGAAAGAACAGACAAAGGAAAGTCTACAGAGTTCTCAGTCTGAATGGGAGAGAAGTGCTTTCAAAGGAGGGAGTTTGGCCAGGGAGAGCAGCAGAGTGAGATATTCATAGACTTGTTGGTGGAGGAAACTCTTAAATAAGTCAAACACAGAAAATGATGTTGCGTGGGTCTTTGTATAATAAAGAAATGGAGTCAGCTCTCCGATGAGATGGCAGTCAAAGAGATTTATTCAAACGCGGCGCTCCTTCTTATCCCTTAAAACCATGTGACCTTGTGACCAATGGGGTTGTCTGTTTCGGCGCATGTTCCTTGGGCTTCTCTGTCCTCAGTGCATCCCCTGCACATTTGGACACGCCTCCTACAAAGTGAGTTTAGAATTTCAGTCCCAGGAAAGCAGTGAAAATATGTTGGAAATGCAACTGTGTCAATGTTCACTGTAAGGGGTACCCTAGGAATGTCTAAAGTTAAAGAAATGGATAACTTCGAGGCAACAGATAATGGTTATGGAAGAACTGGGAAAACTCAACCCTTGGAATCACAGATCCAGTATCAATTTTTTCAATAGTTTTCTTGGTTTTGAAGTGGTTCTGTGGTGGATAAAGAGTCTGTTTATGGAGGAAAGTAACCAGAGAAACCTATATCTGTTAGCCAAATACTTTATAAAATTCAGAACATGTTTTGAGAGAAATAATTATTAAGGACATCAGAACAAATGAGAGGCTGGATAAATGTCAAAAAATTTTACCAGGATAGAAATCTGAAAATCCTCTCACCTTTTCTAGTATAATCAATTATTTTCAAGGCAAAGGAAACACATTAACTAATACTTAACTAATTAGAATTGCAATAAAATGGCATATGAATTTCCTATTAGATAAACTTGATAATGAGGATGGTAAAAAAACTCCAATCTGTCAGGAGAGGAACTGTCTAAAAAAGGAGATAACCATATAGGGTAGAGGGAGTTTATTATTAGACTGCCCCAGGAGAAACTATTGGAATATATCTCTAACAATCTTTTCATTAATGTCTGTGTAAAGGCTCAATGTTTAGACCCCAAATTAATTTTGCTGATGGTTTAAATTGGCAAGGCATCATTAATGCAGAAGAGGATCATAATGCCAGTGGCAAGACTGGATGAACTTGAGAACTGTGATCACAGAAATGGGACGGAATTAAAAATTTGAAATACATGGGTCATATGAAGATTTTCTGCTAGGATTTGGGATCTCATCATTAAAACAGACAGAAGAAAAAGCTTGATCAAAGAATGATACAAGTAGCACAAATGATGCAATGCTACAGAAAAAAAATTCAATTCTAGGATGTGTCTGCGGAGGCACCACTACGGAGGGAGGGAAGGGAAGGTGTGACTGGATGAGGAACATCTTCACTATTGTATAACCCCAGTAACCTGTGTTTGTGAAAGATAGCTGAAGCCAGAAAAGCTGCAGAGAAAGGCTAGAGAGATGATGAGGGGAGTAGAGAGAAAACAAAGACATCTTGTCACTTTTAGCCAAGTAATTTGAAGACTGAAAAAGTATTTAGCATACATAGGCCTGTATTGCTTGAACATGTTCTTGTCTAAGACTGCTGGGAATGAGATTCTTCCAGTCGTATATTCCTACATCTGCTGATTTTGGTTCCTTTACTACTCACCATGGAATTTCTCTTAAAATACAGCAGCTCTTCAGAGACTAGGCATAGAGAATTAAAAGAAATTAAGTAAAATAGCATACGCTTAGATGCTTTCATCCTGTCTTGATCTGCCATTAGATGCATTTAAGGGGAAAAAGCTGTGGAAAATGTGCACAGTGAAATTCTGGCTCCAGCAAAGACAATGGTGAAAAGGAATAGTTATGGTTTCCCCCAGCAGTATACTTTGTTTGAAATAAAGTAGCTCTAAGTAGTTCATATTTGTGGTCATCTGATCTTTCCATTGTTCATATTCTTTGTTCAAATTTAGAAGTGTTAACGTAACCATTTTTTAAAGAATAAAACCTGAGATTATAAAAAAACTAATATTCCTGGAATGAGGAAAACAGGACAAGTCCTGTTTTCTTAATCTGAACAAATAATTATTAGGAATTTAAAAAACCCTCACAAATCCTTAAGCACACTTTCTTTGGAATGAAATGATCTTACATTATGGGAGAGAGGAGGGTTGTAATTTTGCTGTCTTTCACTGTCACTCAATAAATTTCAAAAATTATTGGAAGCAGGTTCACCCAAGACTGTTATCTGTCTTTTGAAATACACACAAACTCATAGGACAGTTCATCTAAATCACTTTGAAACACCCAGCAGCCTGGTACTGTAATGCAAACAGAACTATTTTATAAATCAGTCAGGAGAACTCATTCTTTAAAAGATATGCTACATTACTGGAGGCAAAAAGCTCTCTGTTTTGTTATATAACAATGACAATAACTCAATTTAAGTGTATAATGATCCAAGTCAGCAGTCCACAGCAACAAAAATTTAATAGCAGCCTTATCTAGTTTGCTGACACGTTCTTCTCTAGAAGCCATTATAGACTCTTCAGTATACAAAACAATTGGCTCTAATCTTTAATATTGCTAAGCAGTGGGGGGCAAATAGGCATTTTAGCACAGCTTTGCTTTTTATAAACAGCATTTAATATATTCACGTGCTCTTAGACACAGAGCTGTATGTCAAATGTTTCTGAAGTTTGGCCATTAGAACAGACACTCTCAAAGTAGAGAAGCATATCTGCACTCCCATGATGCCCTTTAAAATGGATTGAGTGTCACCTTGTTGCAAAGGCGGGAGATTCCAGTGAGGGCCTCCTTCAGGAACAGCGTGATTTCTGATTATCTCCTGATGTAAATTAAAGCCATGATAAAATTAATGTGCTCCAGAGAACCATTATAAAGAAAATCACTCTATTAAATACAAAACCAAATGTAATTTCCTCCCTATTTCTTTCACTAGTTTTCTATGTACTACATGTAAAGAGTACATAGTAATGCCTATACTGAGTAGGTTGTAATGGCCGCTTAGCTTATGATATGGAATACTTATCGGGGTAGTAGTCCTGGGACAAGGACAGCAACAGAAGAATATGCTGTCAGAAAAAAACCCTCTATCTACATCTCAGTCATGGGTGTACAGAATTCATTCATTGTGTTCATTTAAATGCCACTTTTTTTTACTTTTACAGTTTACAAGACAATCAGAGGACATAAGATATAAATACCTTTTTTTATGGTTTCGATAATGCTGCAGTGCTTTAGCATTACGTATTGGCCCTTCATAACAGAAAGGTGAAAATTAACGTACAAAAACCATACTCTTTGCCTGAAAAACAGGATTTTACAGAGAAGGCACTGCCTGAGTCCCTGAGTCCAGTCACATGTCATCATAGATTAGTGATTTTTAGTTGACGCATTTGAGAAAGGGAAATCTAGAGCTAAGAAGTGGAGAGGGAAGATGTTTGGTGCACATGGAGGTCCAATCTTGACCAAGTCACACCATGTTTGCCATGGGATAATGTCACAGACAATTGTTGCACCTTGCCTGCCACATGGCGGAGGTTTATTTCACTTCAAATGTTAGTGATATAAACCACTACATCTGAGCTAACCAGGCTGATCTCTCTTTATTCTGATGGAGAAAAACAGGCAAATTTAGAACAAGACCAGTTTCCAACATGTACTTTAAATGGAATATGTTGGGTCATAGAAGTACCTAATTCTTGAGTCCTGTGGGATTTTTTTTTGTTTAGTTTTTGCTTTCATTCTGTACATGAGAAATAGATCCTGCTGGTATGGACAATTTCTGCCAGAAATGTTATTACAGGACACATCCTCTGTTTCCCACTAGTATAGGCATAGAGCCATCCTCCCATGCATAATGATATTCTTGCCAGGTAAGTGCTCTCTGTGCTCTCTTGTGATGGCTCTGTTTGCCTCCTCCCTTTCTCTTTATTGTTCAGCTAGCAGAATGAGTTCAAAAGGTTAGTGTTTATGCAGCCAGTGGTGAAGGAAACAGAAAACCAGGAACTTTGCGGAAAATCATACTGCAGAAGGAGGATCTTTAGACCTTCTTTCATTATATTATGGTATTCTTTTCAGTGCTGCTGACAACTTCCTATTTAGTATTGTCAATCTTTTCTAGTGTTTCTTTTCTACAGAGCTTATGGGACCTCCTTTTTATTTTAATTTTTAAGTACCAAATAGTTATGTGACACCTTGTGAATGGGACCTGAGGAATAATGAAATTGAAAGATTGTGCCATGCAAGGATGTTATTTGCCAAGATAACTGTGCTGCTCCAGCAGCTTCCAGCTGCCAAAGAGGGTGGTTTTGCTCTTGTGTTCTCTGCTCCATCCTCACTATCAGTTTTCACTTACTTCAGCACAATGAATGGCCAAAACTGGCTTGGCAAAAGAATTTAAAAAAAGGAAAAAAAAAAGGAAAGAAAGAAAGAAAAAAAGGAGGGGGAAGGAGGCCATAGGGCACCAGTGCTGCTGAAACTGAGAAGACAAGGAAGACAGGACTGTGTGTGCTGAGGGAATGTAGGGAATGTGCTTGCAGAGAGGAGGAAGGAGAAACTCTCCTTTGGGCAACAGCATGTTTCCTGTCCCCTATCTTACCTGGGGACAAATATGATAACTATAGCCAAGCATCTGAAGAAATGAAAAAGAAGTTGCAATGACCTAGGGATGATGACATTTGCTCAGAAGCTGGTCCAGGCAGGTGGGTTTAGCTGGGTAGAGTCCTGAGGTAAGTCTTGCACCACTGCTGATGCTGGTGATTCTGAGGCCTTCCAGGACTTGAAGGGCTGCTCGGGAGGCTTTGTGGTTTTAGACATGTGAGCAGGAGGAGGCTTAGAGGCTCAATCAAGTGTTTTCCATCAGGCTTAACAAAAAGAGGTAAATGTGGGAAAGAAAGAAAATGTTTTGGAAGTTACGTTCATGTTTTTATTAAAGCAGTCCCACTGAGTTTCTTTTGATTGTTTTTCTGATTCCTCACGTGGGGATTCTTACAGGTTAAGTAAAACACACTGGTAAAGCATTTCCACTTCTAAAATAGAGTGTTGGACTGCCATTAGACCCTTGAGTTGGCCTCATGTCCTACTGTCTGTGGTTAGGAAGGAAACTTGTTTTACATGCACTAAAACGCCTCAGGAACAGTTGTTATTCTTCCTCCACTCCCCACCACGAAGCTGGTTTTATTCCAGTTAAAACGTCTTTGGGTTTTTGGAGACATTTAACACTTGCGTTTCTTTTTTTTTTTTATTAAAGTAGCAGGATTCAACACCCCCGGAGAGAAGGTGAGCCATGTTTGATGGAGAGCTATTAGCTGTCGGGTGGTGAAGTGTGAAGTCACCTTGTCTCACTAAGGAAACTGACAGAGGCTACATCTCATTTTCCTCCCTGTGGTGATTGCTGTAAGGCAAAATGATTTTTTGAAGACCTGGGAAAGAAAAATTCCCATTAGAGTAAGTCTTACTGATTTTATCATTGCCAACCTCATAAGTGGCTGCTAACTGACTTTTTAACAGCCAATAAGAACATTCCTAGTTCCTTTAAGAGGAAGTGGACTTAAGAAAATGTCTGTCATGGAGCAAAACCGTAGGCTCAGAGGATTTGACATTGTTTATTTCTCTTAGAACTCATTCATTATGTTTCCCATTCTTTTTGGATTTCAGAGGCTTATTTCAGAAAATGAACAGCTCAATACTGATCTGTACTAAAGCAAACACATGGTACATCTGGTGGATTGTACATCCGTCCTCAGACAATAGAGGAGGATTGGACGATCTCCAGGATGGTATTATGCCATAGGCCGTGCTTTGTCTTGTGTCTTACTAGAGATTTCAGACTCTCATTTTTGTACCAGTGTCTTCATATAAAGATATTTCATTTTTGAACTTTTCCCTTAGCAACCTTCAGGAAGTTTTATCTGTGTTATCATACAAGCACAGACTGTAAAATGAAAATACGGTATAAAGCCAGAATCCTGCAGTTGATTCAAATAGCTGATTAAGGGGTTCCTCCTGCACAGAACCATTTGAAGATTCAGGGCCCAAGTCTACCATATCTATAAAGACAGAGATTGGAGAAGACTAAATGATTATATAATGATGATTAAACACCAAAGCCTTTCTCTAATAAAGAAATGAGGTATGACCTAATTACTCCTGTTTGCTAGTAAAGATTGATCCATTTATCATTTCACTCTCTGTAATGGTTAAAGTATTTTCCCTCAATTTTTAATAAAGTGGAACTTTTGAAATATTTTCAAACTTTTAAGTTTTAAGAAAAAGTCCACATCAGTTATTGGGGCTCAAGTAGTCATAATTAAATGAACTGAGAAATTATTCTGCCACAACTACTTTGTGCTTTTAGCCCACCTCAGTAAAATGTAAAATGCTAAAATTTTCAGGCTAAACCTTAAGCTTGCTAAAGTTCAATCTATTTTTTTGCTGAGAAGTAAGTCAGCAGTTGTGACTGGAATACACCAAAACCAGTCCGATATGGACTAGACTGGCTCAGTTCACAGAGTAACCTATGAAGCCATTGAAATTTGGTCAAGCTTCATCAAGAGCAAGGGTTTCAGCATTTTTGTCTGATATCCTGGGAAGAGGAATGGAAAGCTGTGTTTGACTCCATGGGATGTCCCATGCAAAATAATTTAAATGTAGAGATATATCTGCCTTCCCCTCCAGGTTTTGAAGGTATTATTCAGTAACAGAAGAGCAATAGCATTGTGATTATATGGATAGTGGTTGAATTAGATAGCACACTCTCATTTTTGTTTAAGAGAGGACATTAGTTTTAAAATATGATGCAGAATAAATAGCCATGCCAGAATCCAAGATTTCCTTTCTTGCACCAATGGTCTCATGACCCTAGTGTTTGTGATTCAGGTAGAATCACATTTCAGATAGAATTTGTTTGTGATTCTGAGGTCAGTCTTTGTGATTCTGGGTTCAGTCCCATTCTGGCTGGTCAGAAAGCCTTTCCCCTGGTACTTTGGGGTTTGCACAGTAGTGTTTTACTTGTGTTGGGTTCCTGTGCTGCAAATTAAGTGTTGCCCCAAGGAGAAAAATGAATATCAGCTGTCAGGCTGACAGTGAGCTTTTTGCCATAACCTTGCTCAGCCTCAGACTGTTGATGAACACAGAGTGAAGCATCTTTACTATAAAACCCATGTGAGGCCCTATGTGTGGAAAGGTTAAGGCTTCAGGTGTTTTAAACTTGTAATGCCCAGTGCTGTCCAGAAGAAAGACAAATCCTTAATTACAGTTCCTACTTGAATTTCAGACACTTTCAGAACACCCATTTTCATTTATCCAGGCAGTTATGGGGAAGAGGATCGTAAATCCTAGACCAGAGGATCTAGCTGAAGAGTTTGCTTTCAAGATGGCAAGCAGCACATGTGAAATATGCTTATTGTAATTTCACCAGCATACTCAGAACTTCATCAGTGACACAAACACTGAAGCTAGTTTCCACTGCTTCCATGGAGCTGTAGTATCTGATTGTGTCTGTTAAACTGACCTTTGGAAAAACTTTAACAGAATAAATGACAAACTGATCAAAACTTCTACCTCTTTTCATAGCTTTTGAAACCTTCAGTAAAAATGTTTACTACTGCCACTGATGGTTAAAGAATATATATAAAAGAATTTTTGCAAGTTTCCCTGAGTATTTCTTCTTTTTTTATTTTGAATTCAATTGAC
This sequence comes from Lepidothrix coronata, assembly GCF_001604755.1. Classification (NCBI taxonomy): domain Eukaryota; kingdom Metazoa; phylum Chordata; class Aves; order Passeriformes; family Pipridae; genus Lepidothrix; species Lepidothrix coronata. The sequence goes on from NW_016690184.1 coordinate 11,609,764, forward strand.
TTCAAACAAGGATCGATGTATGGATTTGTCCATAGCAAAAGTATATTGTTCTGTGTATCTACTGTTCCTAGATGACCTGAATTTTTGCTAATAATTGTAGTGAATATAGTAGCTTCAGTTTTCAGGAATGAGAAATGGATGGACTGATAACACATAAAAGCTTAGGTAGGACAAGTGTAAAAGTTATTCAGTTCATTGCAGAGTTGTTTTCCTTGCTAGGCTTGGTATTGTTAGAGCAGAAAAATGAAGGCCATAGGCTTGTGGTTTGTTTCTCTGCTGGTAGCCTGGTCTTTGCTTCACAGGCAAGCCAAGAGATTTCTCTCTCTTGCCTCTTCTTTTGTCTTATATCATTTCTACTCCCTTGACCTTTCCCTCTACTGATGCTAGAGTAGATCAGATGGTGCTTTTGACACTTAGAATTTTAGAAAATGTTCAGTTTAACTTTAGACTTAAATCTTTCAACTTAAACTTCAAATAAAAGATGTTCACTGTTAGGTCTTTGGTCCTCTGGAGAGCTGAAATTCATTACTCCATAAACCTGTACAATTGCAGCCACAATAATATGCTTCCTACTCCTCTCCTCATGCTATAGATTTTATGATTTTGCAATACACTCTTTGTACTGCAGCTGTAGAAACCCCCATTTATTTTCCTTGATTTTGCCAAGAGATCTTGGCAACACATCCTTTACATCCTTAGAGAAGACCTCTAGTTCCAGTGGTTTGCTTGTGTTATTCTTCCTTACCCTGGCATTATATCACATGGGGTCCCAGAGAGTTCCATAGTTCCCAGGTCCAGTTGTGCCTCACGCTGCCAGGGACACCCCTGTCCATTCTGTCTCTCTATTTAAAGAAAACCCAAGAAGGTAGATGCGATCTGTGCTCTATCAAGTCTCCTGGGGTCAATGATTAGAACAGTGAGACTGCAGGGCACATCATGATATGCCTTTTGCCCTCAGTCTAGAAATAGCCTCTGGGCTGAGTCTAAATTTGTGTGTTATTGAAGTGAGTGTACTGTTCCTGTGTTCCCCAAAGAAGATGAGAGAAGGAACGAGGAACATAGCAGGGAGTTCCAGCATTGCAACAGATCAGTTGAGCTACTGTGGGAAAGGTATGTTTCATCCATCACCTGTGAGATAATTATGTGAAAAGACTCTATTTCTATTAAATTAATTGTTAATGCAATTATTTATAGAGTTTCTCCAACTGTAGCTACAATTCCTCATCTCTGGTATGAGAGCAGACTTTCAGAGGCCTCCTGCAGACTATTTATCCTTGCAAGCATATTCTTCTTACCATTTTCCATTTGGACTAAGCACAAGGGAAAAGGCCAAACTTTTGTAGGTGTCTGTGTCTGTCAGACACATGCACAAGGGACAGTGAGGCTATATACTTTGGAATATACAATAAAAAAAATATGGCATCTATTTTTGAGATAATTGATTTTCATACATTTAAAGTATATAGTCTGCAAAGGGATGACTTAGCATTTTATAGAATATTTACCATTTTTCCCAAACTGTCCTCCAGTTCTGATTATATTTTGCATGTAGAATTGAATATTGAGTTATGTGCAAAGCTTTGGAAGCAAATTTCCCTGTTTCTAACTACACTGCTTGCTTCAGTTCCCCTTGTAATAGCATTTAGAGTCAATTGAACATGCAGTTTATCCTCCATGTTTAACTTAAAGTACCCGAAAATTTAGCTCATGTACATATATATATGTATACACACACATGAATATTTGCTGAGTTTTGCAATGATCAGATCCTTGACTTTAAAATGCTGGCAATGATGAAAGAAGTAATTATAAAGTTTATATTTGCTAGCATCTTTGTATGTATTTTATTTTGTAAGAAATCCAAGGCAACGAGCAAGTTAAGGGAAAAAAACATTGCAATAATAGAGAACAGGAGGTCACTGATGAAACCTTAGAATCAAATTTCAAATACAGTAGGGAATATTTCAGATCACTTTCAAAAGCTATCAAGTCAAAGAAGCCTGATACTCACAAATAGTGAAAGGCATTAATACCTGCGTGGGATCTAGAAGTAACCATTGCTTATCAAACACAGTTTTCACTCCGTATAAACCCAATCATTCTAGGAGAAAAATAGTGCTACTAAATAGTGCTATTATTTCATTGTTATGATCCTCAGATTCAGGATAAACCCTGATGGCTACTGTAAAACTGCCTGAAAGGAAGCCTACTAACTCCCAGTACATGTGTAAATTTTCTTGTAATTACTGAGGCTTACTGCTTTTTGTGCTTTCTTCATGAGCAGGGCTGCAGCATAGCTGCTGGCAGGAGCTTGGAGCCTCAGGATGCTGCCACAGCCCGGGCTTCTGGCTCCCTGTTCTCCTCGTCAGGGAAATGTGGCTGCTGCAGCAGAGACGAGAGTTTACAGCTGCTTGTTGTTACCAGGCTGACGTGGGGCAGTCATAGCATTCCTGTGAATCTGGTCAATGCCCTTTTTATAGGGTGAAATCCTATCCTTGTGAAATCAACGGGATATTTGCCATCACAGGGCCAGGGTTTCTCCCAGAATTCCTTCACTGTAATCCGAGATAGACAGGCAGGCATCTCTATGAGATGTGGTGAGAAAAATTTCTCAACTTGCTCTAGTTTGTTCCTGCTAGGTCCAGTTTTCCACTGTCTTGTATATGAAGTTTAATTTTTCACTGTGCCTGAGGCCTGGCAGACTGGGAATTAGTTAGTACTATCTGCTGTCTTTATCCCCACCAGGTACCAGCTAAAATTGCAGGAGGGAGCTTTTGACTCAGGCTGCTCCAGAAGGCTATGCAACAGAGCACATGAACAGTAACCCACACTTCACCTCCTGTTTTTCCTTTCCCAAATCCTTTTCTCCCTACTTGGCTATTTGTTTGCAAGGTGATGGTGATACAAGAGGTCTCTTCCCTCTCTCCTCCTTGGTGCAAGGGAGATGGCTGCAGGGGAGGCTGGTGATAAAGGAAAAGGACAGGGTTTTCAAGCCCAGAGAAGGACATCTGTTGTTTCTCAGATTAGAATTGAACCTGTAGTTGTCTGACAATTTGCAAGTTGGATTTATAAATCTGCCCTTGTAAGAGCTGAGTTATAAATGCACTGTGCAGTTTATAGAACCTGACAGCAAATCTTAACTGCAAACCCTTGATTTATATACCATCTTTTAAAACACTACTTTTTAGTTTGGTTTTTACTGAAGTATTTCAATGCACGGTAAGTCAGAGAAAAAAATTTCCATATCCTAAACAGGATTAACAAATCTTAAATCAGATCTGTAAGTCTTACAACAGATTTACAAATCATACCAATAAATCCAAAATAAAACTATGCCTATTTTTATTCCCTTTGGCTTACAAATCCTGATTTTGCAGATGCTTGGTAAGAAAGTGGTTTATACAGTAAGATAAGCTCAACTGTCAGCATGATCAACTCTGAGAGGTCTGGCTCTCACATCTTATCTGAGTGGTTTGATTTACAAGCTGTAGTCAAGCTTTCTCTGTCAGAGATTTTCTCCTGAAACTTGGAGTTGTTTATTATGAAATCTACAAAAGGTTAAACTCTCTGTATACCACAGTTTGACTGGCCTGGCAGTGTTATAGAAAAGGTGATACCTAATCAGATTGCAGCTGGCCAAAGTGCTCTGCATAACATTTGGTTGTCAGAGAAAACAAATTCTTGAGCAACAAATTCTTGAAATGTTAATAAGCTGAAATCCCTGACCCCTTCTTCTTGCATGTATGGGTAAGGCACAGTGCACACCTTCAACAGCTAAAAGGACATAGGTGTAGGTCCGCAAGCTGCTTTACACTTGTTTAAATCCTGTTAGAGGTAAGATGAAATGTAGGTCGCAGACTTTACCATGTATATATGGATTTAAGCACATGCTTCAGCTTGCATTTTACTACACTGCTGAACAGGATTGTAGCTGATTCTTTTTCAGATTTGAGATTGGATTTTCTTTCTAACTCATGTCAATACCTTTGAAATTCATACAAATAAAAATGCCAGACAATTAAAACTACATAACTACAGAATGCATTCTGGAGGCTGAAATCAATGTAGTAATCTGTCTCCTTCTGATGAAAAAAACCAAACTTCACCAACAATCGAAAACAGCTTCAATGACAAGAGAATATTTAATTTATGGAATATTTATGTGAATTTGTTTTTACTTGACAGATGAGTTCCCACTAATCAGATAAGTAATTTAAAAATCACTTTCTATACTCTAGATTGATCTCTTTAAGTGCCCATTTTTTCTTTGTCGATAGTCAAGCTTTTCTTTATCTCATCTAACATGTTGTCCTTATACCTAGTCCTCACCTCCTCTTTATAGATTTAGTACTAAGAATCCTTTCATATTAAAGAACTCGGCAAGTAGCCTGTGTCCCATCTGCTGTTTGGATTCACTTGCTGAGCTATATATATAACACCTTGTAGTTCAGGGGTTGCTTTTGTTATTGTTTGAGCTACTTGGGAGCTTCTGGGTGTCTGCAGACAGAAGACACAGTGGCAACCACGTTATAACACAACTTACAGACTCATGTTAATATTGTTATGTTCTTAAAATTAATTAGTATTTGCCTAAACTCAAACGCAAATGCTTGGTTGTGCTTTAGGTGTTCAAACCCATAAGTGTTAAAGATAATACATTAGCTGGTAGAAATAAGTGAGCCTATACAAATAAAATTGGAAGCTCTTTTCATAGTATAAAAGGAGATTATTTTAGATTTCTGAATTACCAGCACAATAAGATTGTTTTGCCTAGTTTTGAAGCAGTTACTGCTCCTGTCAAAATTTGATTAAGATCAGCTATTTTAGATGCAGATGTACTTGTATCAAGTAAGCATGTACCTGCCAAAGCCAAATGATACTAACTACAGCTGTCATAAAGGAGTTCTATTTGGGCTCAATTTTGTTGGACTGTTCCTTGATTGGTCTAATATTTCCTCCAAGCACATAATGGGCTGGGGATAGCCAGTAAGTACTGCTCGGTACTCTGGCCTCGTTAGTCCTGGTGCTGCTTAAGATTTGATGCTAAGTTCAAGACGGCCATGTTGCAGCAGAATCCTTGCAAAACCAGAAAGCCCATAATTCTTTTCTAGTGAATTCACTGAAACTCCTTAAAAAGTGAGTGATATGATTCTGGTGCAGCTAAGCAGCTAACTTTTAGTGTGATAAATGGTGTGATTTGACAGGCAGCTACCTGGATTTGAAGAAGTGAGATCCGATGTGCTGGTGCCTACTGATTACACAGTGATTATTTAAATCCTTGTTTGTTGTCGGGAGCTGTTTACTGAACACAGCAGCTCATCAAGAAGAGACTTCCCAATCTGAACAAATAAATCGCGTAATCCTAATAGCAAACAAAATGTTACAGAAATAATGAAAGACTTCAAAGAGGGTGTGGGGGCTGGAGCAGGGTTGAGTAACTTTGTCTGTCAGTGCATACATTCCTCACTAGTGCTTGTCAGTAAATTTTCAGGGACCAAGCAAGTTAATGGCAGGGAGCAGTTGTACCGATAACAAGATATTACATAAAGATAAACATAATTACAACCATGGGTCTGTGTCTTTTTTTTTTTTTAACCCCTAGTTATGATAGTAGTATGGTTTTAATAATGAATGGAGCTGTTCCAGAATAAGCAAGTATCTATTACTGCTCAGGAAAACTGTATTTTACTTTACTTGTGCTTGGTTTTGTCCAAGCATACCGAAACTACCTCAGAAAGAGCTATGGGATTTGGAGAGCCATTTGACCTATGATGAAAAGGAAACCAGGAATCCAAAAATTTGCTTTGTGGCTTTTGTGGCTTTAACAAATCAGATGAAATCTCACATATAAAATGGCATAAAATATATTTACTCTACTACCTTGGAGAAATGGGTACATAAAACTATGCAGACAAAGCTTATGCAGATCTGGGAAATGGTTAAGTAGAAGTCATCTTTGTTTTTATTATTGCAGTTGGCATACATACATACCTAAAGGGGTGTTTGGATTTTCTCAACTACATATCAACATTTCTTCCTTAAAAATCCTTTCCTGGATAAACTGAAAACCCTGGAGACTTTATATGAGCAAGGGCGTAGTAAAGAATTTGAAGTGAAAGGTCTTTTCTGCATTGCCCTGCACTGAGCCGGAGGAGGACTAGAACATCCCAGGGACCTTATGTGAAATGCCAGTGGCAGTTTAGGCTACCACACTAAATTTGAGAATGGACTTTTTATGATCTGAGTATAAAGTGTCACTTCAACAGCCCAAAATTTGGTTTCACAGTTGTATGCTATGTTTAATCTCAATTTGTACCAGAGTGAATGGGTACAAATTCTGGCCCATGATATAAATAGTAGAATTTATCAAAATGTGCCTCTACTCTTGGAAAACTCTATTTTTTCTTTTAAAAACATGAAAATTCTTGATTGAAAACAGAAAGCAAAATATTTATTTCAAGTTGCTCCAATGTGATTTGCAATGTCTCAATTTATTTAAACAAACCAAGAGGTTTTATCTTGGGACAATTTGAAGTTAAAAACTGTAGTTTTAAATTTTTGGTTTTTTTTCTAAACTGTGTTTTCTAGGGCACAACTACGATTTTCCCGTCATTTGAAGTGCAAATAACTCATACCTCATTCACCTCAATGGGTCAGCTTTCCCTGTCGGCACTGTGGCACAGATTACTGCAGGGAATTCTTGCAGTACGAAATGGAAATGTTGTTGGAAAGCAGTTCAGAGGAAGCATGTTGCTTTGACAAAACAGGGATATTTAGCTCCTAAAATACAGTTCTTGTGAAGTGTTCTGACAGCTTACAAGGATCATATTGAACAGTGAACCAAAGTGAAGCATTTGCTTATAGGACTGTTGAGATGTTTTGCTTCAGTTAAAAGACATATGTTCGTATTTCCTTGAAAAAATCTTCAGCCTTTGGCTAAATGTCTTTTGAATTTTTTTGGTTGGTTTTTTGTTTGTTTGTTTGTTTGTTTGTTTGTTTGTTTGTTGTTTTTGTTTTTGTTTTGTTTTGTTTTAGTTTTGGTTTTGTTTTTTTTAATTCTCTTTGCTTTCATTTGTTTCTGTTTTTTTTTAACCAAAGAAATCAAAATTATACACGGAAATAAGATATTACTATTCAAAAAATATATTTCAAGAACATTCCCACATGAACAACTATTTCTGATAAAAAAATTGTTTTGGTCTGTTCTTTCCACAGTTGTAATGGAGTTTTGCAGCAGTATTCATACATAAGCATGTGCAAACATGCACAGCTCTAAGTTGGCTGATATGCTCAAAGAGAATCCAAGCATTAAAGATAAGCTGTTACATTTTACTCTGTTTTATAAAAGACTACAAGCATTTCTCAGCACAATAAAAGGAGAGATGGGGAAATGTGTTTTGTATTTAACTTCTGAGGTTTTCATCTTGTTCTGGACAGCAGATACTTGAACAATAAACTATTACTGTTCCCAGCTCTACACAACCCTACCTCCACACTCTAACTAAGAAAGTAGTGAGGAGAAAGAAGAAAGATCTCTTTCTGCGTAGCTAGAAGGCAGAAAGGCTCCATAGTGAGACAAGAGAATAGCAACCCTCCATACTATCTTCTCTACGTGAGAAGAGCAAAGACTGTTTTCCTGGCCCTTTGCCTTGCCTCCCCCTCTTCTCCCTTGGTGGTGGAAATCATCCAGCTCTCATATCCCAGCAGCCCCAGTAGTGGGGAGGAACTACTCTGTCTTCTTTCTGTGTTAAGTCCCCTGTAAATTAGTTTCAGATTCTCCGTCTCTTGGAAAAAATCCATGTTATTGAAGCAAGTTTGTAAATGTGCTGGTTTACAGAGTTTAAAATTATTGTTAACCTTTCACAGGAAGTCATGAAGAAGAAAGGAAGGTAGCCTTTTATGAACTGATATAGCTCTTAACAGCTCCTTCAATGAGTCCTCAAATCAGAGGAGATTTAAAGTAAAGAAGAGAGAGACTCCTGATGGGACAAACTTTTTCTTACGTCTTTGAATTACAGCTCAGGCTTTGCTTATAACAATGAAAAAGAAGTCGGAGCAGGTATTGACTTCACAATGATGCAGATCAGGTTTGTGTACTCATGCAGACAAAAATGAGAATTCAAAGCCAGACAACATCTCACAGAGGGAAGAAATGAAAAATTAAACCTGTCATTATTGCATTGGAAATTATAGGATTATATCTATCATCCATAGCATATAACAAATGTTGTAGCCAGCTTTGCTGAGTGGATTTGCCATACTCTGGAAACTAGACATTTAGAAATAGTAGTTAAAGAAGGAAATAGTAATTGCAAGCTGTTGTTTATCTTTGTGACATATATATAACTTACAGGTTTCTTTAAAGGAGAAGAATTATCTCTTCAGCCTCATCTGCTTTATAAGATAGATTTCATTGCGGAATAACAGAGCAGCTTAATGAAGACCATATCCTTAAACATCTGCATCCATTTGATCAGTAGATCAGATCACTTCTTCCCTTAGGTGTATTTGACCTGACCCTACTCTTACTGGCTTCACTTGCAGCAGGAATTTAATTCATAGTGTTTAATTTTCAAATCTTAATACTCATCTGTGCTGGCAGTGTATTTGCTAAACATTTAATATTAATCTAATTCAATAGGGTGATGTTTAAAACTGAAAAAGTTCTGCTTTTTTTTCCCCACTGTTATCATAAGTTGTCCTCAACAAAGCACGTTATATAGGAAAGAAAAAAAAAACCAACAGTAACAGTTAGAGTTTAGCAGCGAGCAGCACTCAAGCTGTCAAGTGTTTTTCTTTGACTTCTTGACACAATAAAAACAGACCTAAGATTTTTTTCCACTGGCACTTACAGATATTCTGGAGTTAATGTGTGTGTCTGAGGAAGAGAAGAACTTGACCTAAGTGTTTACTTTTACCATTTTGGATTCTTATCCATTACAAATGTGCTTCCAAACATGATGGGCTATGGAGTACTGCCATGCCAGACAAAATGGGTATTTCAGGTTTCTCAGGCATCCATGTTCAGTGAATGGAAGGAATTGTTAAACTGTACTATATGAGAACAAAAGCCCCAGTGAAGTATTCCCTTACTTAGAAGCAGCTTTCTGTTTCAATCTCCTTATTCACTTACATCATGGGACGATATGCAGGAGACATTGAGCCAGAATCACTTTGCGAGAAATATCTCCGATTAAAATTTTGGAGACGGCCAAATAAAGTGAAACAAAGAACTTTATTAACAGCGTGCTGGGTGCACCGAACTTGTGACCAGGTTCGAGCACACCCCGAATGGGAGCGACGAGCCCTTTTAAGACCCTTTGATTAGCATAACCACTCCCTCGCTTCTCCCATGCCAGGCCTCGCTCTTTTCTCCCTTAAGAGGTGATTTTTGTCTTCTGGTGCAGTCCATTGGTTGTCCTCATCCACCTACCAGGTTGTTTCCCTGCCCTTGGCCGCATGGTTCCCTGGCAGTGAGCCCAGGCTGGTCTCACCACCTTACATTCTTCCCCGCTCGCCTTCGCACTGTAACAGTAAGCAAGCAGAACTGTGAGTAAAAATAAGTTTCAGTAAGCAGGCAGAACTATAAGCAACAGTAGGCAACAATGAGCAGCAATAGGCAACCCTAAGCAGAACTGTATGTAGCAGCAGGTAGGCAGCAGCAATAAGCAACTTCAAGCAGAAGCAATAAGCAACTTCAAGTAGAACCACAAGCAGTCCGCCAGTCCCTGACCACAAAATGGCTCCCCAGTCCTTCAAACAAAATGGCCCCCAGGTGCCCCGGCATGAGATAACCCCTGCTTGTAATAAAACTGTCTTAATTATTTCCCACAACTTTAATCAAATAAAGAAACTAAAAAGCACTTCTCTCAATACTGTTTTATTGAGACTAATATTGTTATTGACTACAGTGTCTGTATCAAAGAATCTGGATTGATTTAATCATTTCAGGCAAGCTTATAGAGTATCCTCAGTACATGTTCTCAGCATATGTTTATGGAGATCAGTGCCCTCATACCGACTCACATCAGCCCAGAGTTTACCTGGTAGCTTCAGCCCCAGCCTTCTTGGTAAACTCCTGGATGAACTCTGGCTGTTTCACTATGCAATAATCATAAAAGGGAGCACCCTAAATTGAAGAGATGTGGTATATACCATTTCCCATGTGACAGCTGGCTGCTTTTTAGCAGGCGAAAGGTGGCAAGAGACTCTCATTGCCCTTGCCCCCCACGGTGGTGTTGGTGCCTTTGCTGCCAGCACAAGACTGGACCTGTTTCTGTGCTCAGAGAGCAAAGAGGGCTGCCAAGAGCTGATGACTGCCAAGGATAAGTGATGACTACGATGCAACGAGGTAAGGAAAAGCTTCTTGGTCTTCCTCCTCCTCTAGTACACCTATATGTGATCAGCCACTGTCTGGACTGAGTACAATGTTTGAATCAAGCCAGAAGCAATAACCCTTACATCAGCCTGTGACGAGGTGAAAGAAGGACTGTTGTTGCTCCAGTTTGGCAGTGCTGGCTTGGTGTTTCCACAAAAAGTGCTGCATTTTTAAAATATGAATGAATTGGTTTAAATTATTGCTGTAATTAGGCCTTTGGTGATCCTAATTAGGGGTTTGTCAGCTAATGCAGTATGGCATTTGAGAATATGTGTGTAAGGTGTGAATGACAAAGCATGGGGGCTTTATTTGCGTGTCTGTGTTAAAAAACTGTGTGAGGGGATTTTTGTCTGCAACTAAGCCTTCTTGGTATGCCATGTGCTCAGTGATAGTGATAAGGAAGATGGCACGAACACAGGTGCTGCTCAGTCTTCTTTTGTTCAAAAGATTTCTGTTGCCACACCAGGGAAGAAATGATAACACACACTTATCAAGCCATTGTGACATATCAACAATAAAGGTGAGATTGAATCTGAGCATTATCTGACCTGAACATCATCAGAAGAGATAGCCAAGGACCTCCATGGTCAATTGTCTGTCAAAGTGTCTGACTGATGACTGTAAATGGCAAATAGGTCCTCTGAAATACATGTCAGTTCTGGAAAAATTTGCTAAGGACAACAGGTCATGAATGACTTAACTATCACTTATGTGATCTGTAATTATTACCTCGTTAGGCTGTGTTCCGTTAAAGCCACCCCCTGAGAGAAGCAGTGAAGTCAAGGGCACATCTTGGGCAGATCTCCCCCTATGGATCTCTCTGTGGGATTACCTTTGTGTTTAGCCTTGCTGTTGAAATAATCAATTACGTTCCTCTTCTAATTAATGAACTAGTATCCGTTTCATAGGACATGCTCATGCTGTAATTACCGCAATTGTGTTACCAGTGGAGCACTCAGGGAATGAACGTGTGTGGAGTGCTGTTGAGTTTGAATTGCATGCTGTGGGGAGGCAAATGGAATGTTTCCTCTGCTGTTGAGTGGACACATTTTTGGTGAGAAAATACAGAAGAATCTGATCAAAATGCCACTAATGAGACAACATATTTTTCTGTGGCTTATAGTGTATTAACCACATCTTTCTCATTTATGATCAGAATTTATCTGGTTTTAGTTGAAGAATTTGTCTTAACTGCAGGAGAAAGTCTGTTCTGTACTGTAGGAAAAGTCTGCAACGCACTGCATGTGGAGAAACAAAAAAGCATTTTGCTTCTTTCTATTTTTTTTATAATATGCTGTCAAACATTTTTGTGTATAAGATTTCAAAATTCCATGGTATCTTGAAAATCTTTAATAAAAAGTGTAACATTAATATTAAACATCTCTGAATAGAGGCTATATGAGGAGTGAACTAGATGGACAGTCCGATCACTTGGAAAGTAGTACTTCCATTTGAAATGAGTTTACCTAATAATATTTTAAACCTTATGTCAATTTAATAAAGTTTTACATACGTATTTTTTTCTTCTGATTGTCAGTATAGAATTTAAGTCAAGTAGAAATGTTGCAGTGAGTTACTGAGGCAGTTCTTTAACTGGTGTAAATTAGCCTGGCTCCACTGAATTACAAAAGAACCTAGCTCTTAAAGTTGTAGTTATAAGAATAGCTTTTCTATGTTCCTCCTGGAATCAGAGAATAATATCCAGATTTATTTCAGTGAATCAAGACATACAGCAATAAAAGGTAGCAAGGAGGGTCAGTAAGAGGCTCTTTGTACGTAAAACCAAATACCTAGACTCTTACTACACTTTTGTCAAACTGTGAAATAAAAAAAAGAAAAAAGCAAAGGATTTATTTTTTATTGATTCAGTTCCCCCCATTTATTTCCTTGTTATCTATTGAGCACTTTAGCTTCAAATTTGCATTTCAGTTGGTTATACAACTGAATTTATTTGTATAGCACCTCTTTGCTACTGATCATCTGGTGGAGGAATGCTGCTGCATGCTTAACAAATTACTGTTCTGTTATGTAGACGATGACAGAAAATATCTGCTTTATATAATTACAGTTTTAGAGCAAACAAGAAGAAAATTGCATTAATAAGCAAGTTATCATATTCCATACTCTAGAAGAGAGGCATCATGTAACAATTTTCTATAAAATAAAGTAACTATTTTTTACTTTGTCTTCCTCATGCATTTGTATGCCAAGTTTCAGCCTGAAGCAGATTTTAGTGGTTGTGTTATGAAACTCTCAAAGTGGCTGTGATGAGGACACTGACAAACCGAGCAATACTGGTGTTGCCCAGTTACAATGCAAAAGTTGCACACGAGAAGTTACATAAATCATTATGCAGTGGATGCATGCCAGCTGCCAAATGATGGGATTTGAAAGAAAATTCTGTATGTGCAGCTTATTCCAGACTTTTCTTCTTCAATGTTTCTTTTACCTGCTAGTAAAATCTCTCACTTGTCTTGTTGCGAGAGTATGAATATTGAATTAATGGACCTCTGTCCCTATCTGGAAGTTTCCTAACAAATAGTCCTGTGTTTTGGAGTGGCCAGCTGTACCAGGGCTTTGTACTGGTGTATATGTCTAGATGTGTGTTTGCTTTGGCAGCAGCATGCACAGAGATGGCACTTCAGAAACCTGTGCTAGCTTGCGCTTTCCCTCTTCCCCTGAGATCTAACAGGAAAAATCTTTCCATGAAGAAGCATGTGAACATTCTGTATGGAGTTGTGATAAATTACAGATGTGTAGTAAATTAAATTTATGATAGCTGCCTTTGACCTCCTCCTATATGCTTTACTTATTAATCGCCTTTCTTCTGGGATCATTTCTGCTGAACAGCGTCCAAGATTTCCACATTTTTAAACTGGTCTGCTAGAGGTGTGTGTGAATATATGATGCTACTGAAAGAGGTGTGAGTCAGAGACCTCATCAAGGAGAAATACTTCACTGGTTTGGAAAACTGTACTTGAATGGAGAAAAAGGAGGAAAGTTACAGCACTGAGCAACACTAGATTAATGTCAGCCCATTTCAGTGGTGCTTCCTCCTATTGACTATATTGTGATAGTGATGTGCTCTTACATAGACAAATGTCTAATCAAGATTAGGATACAATGGCCAAATCTCTGCTCTAATTTTATCCAATTCTGGATTCAGATCTTAGATGATAAATCAGCGAAGTCAACCTCCGTGCATCCTCTCTCCCATGTCCCCATACCAACTCTTCCACCCTCAACACAGAAGTTGAGAAAAGGGGTCCATATAAACTAGCTCAAAGTTTCAGCTCCAGGAAATTGTGCCCCTTCTTTTCATGAGCCTGTGAAGATAAAAATACTATCCCCCCACCATCCATTATACATATTCTCTATATATAGAGAATATATTAGAATGATACTACGGATATTGAATTTATCTTCATGAGATGGGGATGGTCTCATCAGTCATGAGTGTCACAACTAAGCAAAGACACAAGTGAATAATGAAGCCACCCTTATCGAGTACGGATGAATTCAATTTCCTCTGCACTATAATGTCATATTTGATTCAGTGAACTATAACACTTTTTATTTTTTAAGTTGCCCATGGGTTCCATCTTTTTTTCATTGTCCCCCTCTGAAGCTGTTTTGGTAATGCATTTTTCTGCTTTTATGCATCCTGCATCTCTTTTTCCTCTGTCTGACATAACAAATAAGTTGAATTCATAAATTGTATACACAGAATGAGAACACTTACCATGTCAGATGCCTAAATTCCCCGACTCTACTAGCTTTTCTGAAGGACCTATCCCTGGGAGTTATACTGAAAAAAACCTTAACCACAAAAATGCAGGCCAAGGATAAATAGGCTTGTTCTGGGATATCTATAAGGCTATATTCTCTTATGATTTTTGAAAAAGTGTGAGTCTGTCCATCTTGATGGACAGAGTAGCATGAGGGAATGAACTGTAGGAGTGGTCTTAGTATTAAACAATCACAACTGCTGTGAACACAGATTGAGAAGAATAATCCAAATATGTGCAGTACTATGCAGCAGTAGGTCATATGCAGAAGAACTTAGGGAGCAAAAATTGCTATGGCCTTCCTCTTACCAGGACAGTCTAATATGAGAATTAATCAGAAAGTATGTTTCTCTCCACACCCCAAGCCCCTTGAACTTTTCCCTAGAAAATGCCCTTACTGTAAGCTGCCAGTAAACTGCTGTTTCAGGATGCTTTGGATACACTGGGAACAAATGCTGCTTGCACAGCTCTGCCACAGCTGGGCATCAGACACTGCAAGAAGTGCAAAGGGACAAAGCATATTTGAACCCTTTCTCACTGTTGAAGCTGTGCCAACATACTGGCTGTGGACAATACCAGATTTTTTTTTCAGGCAAACTGACCTTTCACATAATCCTACAAAACTAAGGTCTATCTGCATAAACAGAAGAATGTACCACTTAAGCTATCAAGGGCAGAGTGTACCGCTGTCCCTGGGAAGAGCTCCTCCTGACTGGCGCAGCACTTGGCACAGCAGAGACATGGCCTCTAGCTCAAATCCCCAGAGCTTGCTCTAATTTTTCCTCCTTGCAGTAAAGAAACCCACAAACATGTTACATGAGCGATGCAGCTGCTGCATTGACTTTGGGCATGGTGCTATTTTGTATCTAGAGTGTATATTCTGTATTGCTTAACACTGAAAAGGACACAATAGCTCAATTTCAAGCTAATTATAGCAGTAGAAGATTCTATGGGAATGACTCTCCAGGTTTTACCAATAAACCCCTTAGAGAAACCAGGAAATGTATTCACATTATATTTACCTAATAGATGTGATTCAGTCTATTAGATGAGATATGAAGTAAATTAAATTCCATGGCAGGTGAACACCCTGAGGGTACTGTAGTTTATAACACTACATTAATATTCTGTAAGACCACTGCATGAGCTTAGTACAGCTAACTTCAAAATTACAGGCCACCTGCAGAATTTTTTCTGGTTGCTTTCATAGTCAGTGCTGCAATCATAGATAATTTAACATAAATATTAAGTAAATAATTGGTTCAGAATATTTCAAGGTTAGGGACATAAATCTCATTCCCATTACATGAATGCAAACCATAATAATACAAGGTGGTACTTAACCTGGCAATTTTAGTTTCCAACGAGCCATATTCCATTTTTTGAAAAATGGAAAAGACCCAAACAAATTCTACAGAATGCAGTTACTGAAAGTGCAGAAGAATTATTGTGGAAAGGAGATACTAATTCAGAGCTCTATGTAAAAAATGCTCAGGCTGATGAAATGACTGTAGTGAGCACTACTAAGGTTTTAGAGTGCATTTGTATAGATTTAGTGATATGAATATAGACTGAAGTGGTTTTGTTATGCTTTATGAAAGAATTATTTCTGAAGCTGAGTACTATCTGAGGTAATAAGAAAGAGGTAGTAGGTGTGCCTCATTATGACAGCTGTGGCTATGAGATGCTTTTTAATTAGCTTCCAGAAGCTTACTACTTGCAGGTTAGCCAGAAGTAATCATTGCAATAACTAGGTGGTCTCTTAGGCAGAAAAACACATTTACATTTTGAAGGAGGTAAGCTCTTTTTCTAATGCAGTTATCTGGTGCCAGAGCTAGGGAATGAGATCAAGAACTACTCTTAGATGTCAGACTTTTGGCTGTTTCCAAAAAAATCTTAGCAGTTTGTAACAGTGATACTCTGGAATAAGTCAGCAAGGTGCTGTGTCTATTGTGTGCATTTTTCCAACATCAGAAGACCTTTAATTTGATTTTTTTTCCATATGTACTTCCTTAATTTTTTTCTAGCTGCAGTGTGTCTGTGTAGATTCTAGTTTGATGCCTCTAGGCCTAATTTGTCCTTAAGGATACAAAGAACCTTGTATTTTAATCTTTGCTTTTGACTGTAAGTTGATTTAATTAGCCTTTCATTGCTTTCCAGATCCTTCTCAAAACATTTGCTCTCTGATATTATTGTCCAGTTGTAAGAGGTGGCTGAGGAGGGAGACCTGTGGTGTTTCTCATGGACTAGAGAATGCCTCTTAATGCAAAAGACTGATGCAATTATCTGAAGAAGTAACTTTAACATCACTTGTCACAGAAAAAATTGCAATCTGCTATCAGAGTTTAGACCTGTCAACTTTTACCTGTTGCTTACTACATATAGTACCTTATTACATACAGCATCACTTTGGGTTTAACAAGATTTTTCTGTGTTCTTTTTATTTCATACCATTAATGGGCCTTCTTTTTAAAGGCGAGTATGCAGAGGCATTGGTTTTGGAGAGGAAGGCCATGATTTGAATCTTCTAGTCATGATAGCAAAAGCCACTAGAGATGGTTGTTAAGACAACATCTGAATATTTATACAGATTAAGTAACTGTAGGGAATGTTGCTTAAGAGTAATTGAAATGGATTAAAAACGAGTCAAATCCACTGAGATCCTCACAAGAAACTGAGAATTTTTAGGAAGAAAGATTTTCACTGTCTTTTCTCATGCATGTAATAGATGTTGTTCTTATGTGCCCAGAAGTGAGTGCATATCAGTGTGAACTCTTAATTATAAAGTAATGTATTGACTTGTGCCTAATTTGTCTCTCAAAATTGAAGTATATTTGTGTGGGGATAGTGCTTAAAAAACCAATTCCATATGAAAGTGTGAACAAAAAACAAATTTAGAGGAGGAAAACAGAGGATAGAAAATGAAGGCAGAAGAAGGATATAAAAAGAAGGAAGGGATTATCTTGCTTATCTTGATAATTTTCTCCTCAGATTTATTGAGGTCCTAAAATGTGTCTTGATTACATTTTTCTGCATCTGCTAACATTCGTGATTTTGTACTTTGATGCTATATGGACTCGCACCTACTATTAAAGTTTCATGATTGAAAAATTTCAGTAGGGAAAAGTCTGCTCTATTAAAGTGTATAAGTTCAATAGCTAAAGTCTAAGGCAGACATATGAGGTAATATATAGTGTAACTTTTTATATATTTGATTCTTCTTACTACACCCTAGAGATACCAGGAGACAATGGAGACAATGTGTAATGAATGACAGAAAGTGTGTGTTAAAGCATTGCATGGTGAATAAATTAAAGCATTTAGTCATAAGGCAAATAATAGGAGAAGTGAGAAATTAAGAAGTATAAGCAAGGGAGACAAAACATCTTGCAGAACAAATGGATATAATAATTTTCAAACATGTCAGCTTGAATCAACTAAAGTAAACATTCAAAGCCTCAGTGCATGCCTGCACTAGGCAAGCTTTGCCACCGAGTGCTATAAAATGGAAAGGAGTCATAAACTGTTAGAGAACAGAACAGGAGTATGTGTCTGATCATTTATAATCTTTTAATCAAACATGGAGCTCATAGCTTGGAGTCTGGTAGCTTTGGAGAGTACTTTGTCTGTGTATTCGTAGACCGTTCGTAACGCAGTGAACCATAAAATGCTCTCTCACTTTCTTGCTTCAGTGGTTTCGACACCTTCCTCTGGGACAAATTTCTCTAATAACAAGAGGTAATTCAATTTTGCTCTTACTCAGTCCTAAGCAAACAGTTCTGACTGTTGTGACTACCAGATTTGTGGAGGTTGTGCAGAGAAGATATAACACAAGTTACCGGGTGCCCTGTTGAACCATAAATTGACTGTTGTATGGACTGTCATGGATATTGATGCTTTATAAAATCCTAAAGGTATTGCTGTGAGTTGTGGCGCGGTGGAAGTGGTGCACTCTTTTGCTGTGTGTGGCAGGGACAGTGCAAGGAAAGGGCTCTAGAGGGGCACCACTTCCCTGCCTTCCTCTCCCTTCTGCCACAGTGCTACTTACAAGCTTGCCACTAAATGTGTGCTTTGCTGATTTTAGGGTCTACTGAATGGATAGGCTGAGTAATAAATTTCATTCCAAAAGTTGCATTTCTGCCACAGATACAAGGCTTCAGCCAGTAGCCGTGTGAATCAGGACAATTTGTTTGAGGGTTCACACACTGATCTAGTTTGGATTTTATACATGCATTGAAATTTGCAAGTTGGGAAGTTAATTTAATTTGTAAAACTGTTGAGTTTGTGAAGAATACCTTGAAATGTTTTCCTTATCAATTTCTTTAAATTTTTTTCTTATAACTGTTTTAGAGAGAAAATTATACTTATCTTTGTTTTTTACTAATAATGAGCACTTACAGACTTGAATTTATATTACTGCAGAGAGAATGCGTATAGTTATATTGGGGCATGAAAATTGATTTAGAAATTGAATAAATTTTATTCTATTTTGTAAGAACAAAACATTGATTTATTTTTGTTAGTTTAAAAAACAAACAACAAAAACTTCAGTGGATGAATTGTCTTTGCAAAGTTTCTTGGGACATTCTGTGATGCACCTTACCCTTTTAGAAAGGCCACTAATGAGATTTGTGTTGTCAGATCAAGTATTTTCTTCCTGTAGCTCTTTTTCTCTCTAACCTATGAGTTTGAGGCTCATCTGCAGGCCACATGATGCCAAAGCTCTGGCCTTGTCTGGGGATTTCCCTTCATGTGAGGGTTTGACAAAGAGCAGCCTTACTGCTCCTGAGGATTTCCTGGTTGAAGAGGTTCTGAACCCTTCTCCATTTTAACTATTTTTTTAATATTCCAAAGCAGCCGTGTTCACCTAATATTTTTCTATATTTTCCTTTTTTCTTCTCTAGATGGCAATGTAGCACTTTTTCTGCCACTGGGAGCCTCATGTTTCTGTAAGATTTGTATAAACCTAGTAAGCAAGCAATAGGTGTATCTTATTATGTGTATACAGTACTAGCTGTAATGGCTCCCCTGCCACTCAACTGTGACTCTCGCCCCATTTTTTGTATCCCCCCTCCTTCCCTGTCTTCCTTCTGTCCTCACCTCATGGGCTCTATCTCCTGCTCCTGCCATTCTTATCCCACCAGCTTAATTTTTTTGCCTCCATCAGATGAGGATAACTGTTCATGAGACAGCCTTTACTTCTGATATTTTCACTTTTTGTGACACTAGTCCAAATCTTGGCTTTCACAGTCTTACATTTCCACTGGTTTCTTCGTGCCCAAATTACTGATTTCATACACATCCCCTCTTTGTGTTTTCTTTATATTTTTTCTGTTTCCTTGTTTTTCCTTGTTTTTCCTTGGTTTTTTTCCTTCTTTTTCCTTCTTTTTCCTTCTTTTTCCTTCTTTTTCCTTCTTTTTCCTTCTTTTTCCTTCTTTTTCCTTCTTTTTCCTTCTTTTTCCTTCTTTTCCCTGCCAATAGCATATTTTCCTGGTTAATAGCATATATTTCCAGTTATTTAAAGGCAGTTGTACTGCATCAGACTAACATCTACCTATTATTCTATCTTAATAGTGGTGAACGGGGGATGCTGAGGGAAAGAATCTTAGACAAGTGGTGTATGAATTCCCTTCAGGTGGCACTTGGGACTTTAAAGATTCCTTGAGTTAAAGGTTGCTATGTATTTTTGCATCTGACCATTTTGATGGAGATTTCTGCTACGAATTATGGAGTTTGTTCCACAACTAATTTATAGAACCTATGTAAACAGTTCTTAATTTTCAGATGCTTCAAATCTTCTTCTTGATAATTATGGTATCCCTAGTTAGTGAGTTATAAGACATTGAGAAAAATTGTTATCCTTAATTTTGGGCAGGATGAGGTACAGCGAAGTGCACGCTGTGTAACTGAGTTATTTGATACTGTCTTTTTTATTAATTTTTCCTTTCTTATTGATCCCCAGTGATCTGTTTTATTTTTAAATCTGTTGCTGAGCATGAAGATGATTTTTTTTGAGATGAGTGCAAGATCTCTTTTCAAGTGGTAGTTGTTAATTTGGAACACATTGTTGTGTCTTCATTGTGTGGTTATTTCCCTCTCCTGTTCTTTGCTTTTTATTTATTTGCAGTGAATTTAATTTGGTGTGTTATTGCCACTTCACTTAGAAACAGGGTATGTCCTGCAGCTCTTCATAGTCAGTTTACAAGTGAAGTGAATAATTTTGAATAGTCAGAAAAGTTAAATGCCCCTTCCATGAATGTGTTGAGGAGCATTAGCTTTATCACGGAAGACCATAATTGGTTACCTTCCTAAAATATGAAAACTGACCATTTATTCATATTATTAATTTTATAGCTCTTAGCTAGTAATTAATTCTTGATATCCTTGAGAGGACCTTCATTTGTATCCCAAGGGAGCTGTTTGAGAGTCACATGTGGTGAACCTTGTAAAGAGGCAGGGGAGAAGGCATTCTCTGGGACACACTTTTCCATATGCTTTTTTAACTCTTTTGGAGTACTCCAATGCATTTCTGGGTCATGACTTCCCTGGAAATCATACTTACTATCTCATTAAATTTACCCATGTGTCACGTGAGTTGGCTCTTACTGTAATTTCAAACAGTTACAATCAAAAGTTTGTGACGAATGGAAATGACAAACTTCTGATTCTAAAAAATGGGAAACACAATGAAAGAATTAATTAACAGTTACAAAATTACCATTTGAAACAGTGCAAAAATACTCTAGAATGGGAAAGCGGAGTGTGGCTTGAACAAAAACCACCACAGAAACGGTAGCATCTACATAGGAAGGGAATGAAGGAGATGAGAAAGAAAACAGATTTTTTTCTTTTTTTTAAAAAAAATAAACTTAAATGCAGAGAAATATGTTTGAAGATATGGTACTAGTGACATGGACAGAAAAAGTAGCCGTGACAAAGCAGAATAGGAAGTGTATCAGAAGCCACCTTTGTTAAATGGTGGGGTCACTCTTGACCTCTAATATGGGCATACACACACAAAACTTGCAAGTTATATTGAAGGTTGAAGGATGACTGTAACAGAGCACAAGACAGAAGAAGCCATGGCTGAGAGTAGGATACACCTGACAAAAGACATTAGGAGTAATAGGAAATCATTCTGTGTATATGCAATTTGTAAGAGAAATACCAATGAAATAAGTTTCTTTTTCTCCTGTGCAGTAAAACTGCTACAAGAAGAGGGCAAGAAGACTTAGGGGGATGTGATGTCCTTTTTGCATCAGTCTTTGGAGAAAAAAAAGACTGTCTGGAGGACCTTTTAACACAAGTAATACCAACTGAAAAAGGAAGTAGAATTCAAGACTACAATTGAAAAGAAAGTTAGTTCTTATAAATGTTAGATGTCTTCAGGTGAATGAGACAGACCAACATCATCCTGAGATATTTAAAGAACTTGAAAATATCAGTGCTTATGTTTAATATATGGAGGATAACCATAGCACTGGTTATCACAGCAAAAATTATCACTGGAAAATTATATTTTTAAAATGGAAATTTAAAAAGGGACCTTCATTTAAGATCCAGAAAGATTCTGGAACAACTTATGGAAAAACTTACGCTGAATTCACCTTGAAGATAAAAAGATATTTAACAACGAAAAGGACTTGGGAGGAAAAAAAGAAAATCAAAGAAATTCAATGTCTTTGTGTGATAAGATAACAATCCACATGGATACATAGAAGCAGGAAATGCATATCTTCTTTAGAGAAACATGGTCTTTGTGAAAGTTCAAAAGGAGGTAGTGTAGCTGATTGATAGCCAGATCTAGACAGTAACTCTTTGTGGTTATTGTCTAAATAGAAACACAGTCCTAGTCAGAATTGTTTGAGGCCTTTCTGGTCAGTGTTTATTTTGAACTTTATGAATGTTCTGAACTTGGCGTTATTATGAAGCTGGGAGGCACTGCAAATTCTCTGGAGGACAAAGTTGGAATTCAAACTTATCTCAGTGAAATGATGAAATCAATAGGGATATTCAGTTAAGCATTGATAATCAGCTACACAAATACGGGATGGGAAACAACTGATTAAGCAACAGTCCTTTAGGAAAGAGTCTGTAAGTATAGTGATAACAACCTGAACATGAGTCAACAATGTCTTACTGTTACGCAAGGACAAACTTCATAGTAAGAAGTTTAAGCAAGAAGAAGTTTACAAGTCATCTGACATAATCTTTTTGCTCTACTCGGCCTTGGTAAGGGTACACCGGAGAACTGTGAGTATGAACTGGTTTAGAGTATCTCATTGCATGATAAATATAGGATTATGACAATGGACTTGTAAGATATGAAAGCCTTCTGTGAGGGAGTAATCTGTTCTCTGCATTTATGATGTGGTCCATAGGCATGAACTGCAGCAAGAAAGGTTATAGATTAGGTTTAAGTTCCTAACAGAAGGGAGTCTGAGTCACTCGAACAGTGTGCTTTCCTAATGCCATAGAAGTTGTATTGATGGAGGCTTTCCCATCACATCTGTCAAGGATGATCTAATATAGTAGAAATGACCCATTCTTGAGGCCGGGGGTGGACTGGTAGCACTTCCAGTCCTGTTCACTCTTATCTCTCACTTTACCTCTTTCCCCTAGCTCCTCCATTTTCATCCCTTTTAAGCTGCTTGCCAACTGCTTCAAGACTCTCTACTTCCTGTCCAAAGTTTGTTTTTCTTGAATTAACCATGGAGAGCTAAGAAAGCCAATGTCAGATTTGGTGAGACTTCGTGATTCTTTTACTTTCACTCATTAGTTTACTGAACAATGTTTGTCCCAGCATTGATTTTTAAGGTACATGAGCTGGCAAATTCCCCACCTTCTGAGAAGGAATTGCTCATTGCAACCTGTAGTTTTCTGTCTTCCAAACTATTATTAATCCCTGAAAGGCCTTCTCTCTTTTCTTGTTCCACCTTAATTTCTCTTCAGAATTGTTGTTGAAGGACCTTATTTAATCCCTGTGTTAGGGTTTGTTTTTATTTTGAATCATTGTACCTACTGAAACACTTTTCTCACTGTGTCCTTTAAATCTCTGTTTCTTGAATTTTAAAAATTATGTTGACTCTGCCCCAGTATGTTACAGTTATTCATATGCCCACCTGTTCTAGTTTCTATTATATTTTATGCTAATTAGCAGGCAAATGAATTTTCTGGCATGTTAATCAGACTCATTAGTCTGTAATTTCCAAAATTGCCTCTGTGGTCCCTTACAAAGCTTGGTCTGATATTTGTCTTTTCTCACTCTGTTGGAAAGTAATAGAACTTGCAGTCAGCAGAAGGGCATACACTTTTGTAATTTATTCTGTGGTTTCACAACTGAATTTCTTTAGAACTTTTTGTGAGTATGACCTGGCCCTGGGTATAATATTGTATATATTGTTCAAAGCCATTCAAAAAGTGCTTCTTAAGACCTCTCAGATTCTGACTTGTGTTGATGTCAATAAAAATTGTTAATTTCTTATAATGGTATTACCTTTCTTTAGTATGCTTCTTTGAGTGTCATTTTGCCCAACTGTCTAGTTAATTTAGTTAATTTTTTTAAGAAAAACCCTATGTTATACCCTTATCATTGCTCTTCCTTCCTGTTTAGCCCTTGAAGCCAGCCTTCAGGGAATAATATCCAAAAATTAAAAATAAGCTGCCTAAAGAAAAGAATGTGGAGGCCTTTATGGCATCCTCTAAGTACCTATGGCATTAACTACTTTCTCTGTAAATGTGTTCTTTGTTAAAAATTCAAAATCAATTAACATTAGTTAATCAGAACCAAGTACTGTACTAACACTTCTTGGAGCAGTATTTATTGGTATATTGCTACGCCAAAGTAGGGTCCTAGGCTGCAGATGAGGCTTTAAGCCATTCTAATACTATTACTCTTACTGCTTTTAATAATTGCAGCAAGAAAGGTGTTGATTTTCAGTCCTTCCAGAACCAGTTATTTGCTTTAAAATATCTAAAAAGATGTATATAAAGAAAGACATGGACCTATTAAAGTAGGTCCAGATAAGGGCTATGAAAATGATCAGAAGGTTGGAACCTCTGGTTTGAAGACAGGCTGAAACAGTTGGGGTGCTCAAGCATGGAGAAGAGAAGGCTCTGAGGAGGCCTTAATGGGGAGACCTTTCAATACTTAATGGGGCTTATAAGAAACAGAGAGAGAAACTTTTTACGGGGGCCTGTAGTGACATAACAAGAGGTAATGGTTTTAAACTGAAAGAAGGTAGATCTAAATTGGACATAAGGAAGAAAGTTTTACAGTGAGTGTGGTTCAGTGGAGGAGGTTTCCCAGAGTAGCTGTGGATGTCCCACTCCTGAAAGTGTTCAGGGTCAAGTTGGACAAGGATTTGAGCAACCTGAACTACTGAAAGATGTCCTTGCCCATGTAAGGTAGTTTGGGTGATCTTTAAAGATCTCTTCCAATCCAAACCATTCTATAATTCTATGTCTTCAGTTGCAACTTTTTCACCTAATTGACATTGTTCAAAGGAAAATGCAAATTCGTAAAATGACCCAATATGAGTACATAAGCCAGGACCTAGGAAAATGGGAACAATTTCAAATGAAAAACATCAATTACATGTTGGGATCTCTTGATCCTGAAGAATCACAAACACGAGCCCATTGGAAACTGATGCTGTAATATGATAGGTGCTGCAGTGAAGGATCTTCTTGGAAGGCTTTAACTTTCTAAATTCATCAATGATTTGGTCTCAGACGTGTTTTACTCTTTCTGTTCCCCCTATATGACAGATGCCAGAAGGAACAATAAAGATAGTATGTAAAAACATTTCACCTGTATAAAAACATAGTTCATAAAAACATTTTGCTTCTCTAATAAAGGATCATTCTAAATGGTGCAGTGCAAGTCTAAATATATTTTGGAGAAAAGGAGGTGTGTATTTGCTCATAGTAATATAAACAAGTGAGAATTAGGAAGTTGTATAACTTCATATATATGGAGTTACTTTCAGTCACTGATCAACTACCATGTAGTGAAAATACCAGAAGCAAAAATTCTGCATGATGGATCTTCTCTAAAAGAAAAAGTGAAGCAAAAAAAGTATTTGTGAAGCAAATACTCCAATAAAGTTTGAATTGAGGATTGATTCTCAACCTTTTGTCTAAGGCATCACATTCATTCCAAAATACTAAAAAACGATTGAAAAAATGACTGTCCTGTGACTGCTGACCTAGCCACAGCTAAAAGTGATGGATTTAACATGAAAGAACTAATGCGAAATTTCCATACTTTATTGGGCACAGGTGGTGACTCTGGTATATCTGATGATTCTTTTGAATTGCAAATACTGATGCTGTCCCACTGATCTGTATTGCTTTAGCAATGCAAAGCAAATGTGAACTAGTATTAACCAGCCAACCAAGACATTTTTCTGACTGTTTGACATCAAGGGATTGGAAAAGCAGACAGACCATGCTTTTACTTCTCCTACCTACTTAGACTGGCTGGTCATAAGGAGGACTAGCTTTTTAGAGTTAGAGAAATCAGGGTGTTTTTCATTGCTTTGCTTGAGAGGGAATGTTGTGGAGCTTCAGTGTTCTGGTGTACAAGCAGAGAGTAGAGGGTGAACAACTTGTAAATTGTGATGGCAACTTCCTTCAAGAAAGAGAACCTTTGAACATCCTGTGTCAAGTCTCATCCTTAGCAGTTTTTCCTAAACTAGTTCTTTCCCTTTTCTTCAGCCTTTTTTATCGTTTGTGCATTGCTAGATACTATACCACCCTTCAAAGTAATTTTTTTAGTAGACGTATGCTGATACATTATTAAAAATAAGTATTTCAACTGATGCAAAGCTCCCTCAACTTCTTTTGAACTGTATTTTTAATACCTAGTGAAGTTGATGTTTCAAATCATCCCTGATCTTAGTACTCTAGGGCTTGCAAAACATCCCCAGTATTAATGAATGTAATCTGAGGAAAACATTTGTCAGAGTGAGCTGGGAAAGGAACCATGAAAAACGTATTATGTAGACTGGAGCAAAATTATTAGCCTTCTGATTATAAATCTAAAATATTAAAATAATGAATTCACAGAACCCTATTAGACATCAAAGCTTGTGTCTTATTGAGGTATGCTTTTAATTTATATGCCCTCTTTCAGGCCAGAAGCAAACCTGATAAATTGAACAGTGAATTCCTAACATGATTGAAAAAATCTGACTCTGGATCATTGTTGTCAATAGAAGGGAGGCTGTGCGAGCTTAACTCTACTCAAGTAGATGCCTGTGGTATAATTTAATGGCCCATTTTCAAACCTTACAACTTTTAAATACAGAATTAAACTTTAAACTAGCAACTTGGTAGCCATTATGCTCTTTGCTCTTTTATTTCAGTTTTCTTTCTTTCAAAAGTCTGCAGCAGGGGCAGCTGTAGCAAGAGAATTTAAGTGCTTTCAGTTGGCAAGAGCAACAGTGTTAAAGTTAATAAACATTATGTCTTTTTTCCCTTTTCTCGAATGGAATGAGGAATGCACTGAAATGAATATGCAGGCAGCTGGTAATCTACACATTACCCAACCCCAAATTTCATTTTAGGAATGTTTAGGCACTCTTCATTACATAGCCTTCACCTTTTAAAAGAGTGAAGGTTTTGTTATTTTCTACCTAGGAATACATTAGAATTCCAGAGATGACAGATAAATATAGTGCATGAGGCATGTTAAACATCAGTAATGGGCACACAGGATGAAAGAAGGTGAGTGATTATGGTGCTAATGTGAGATCTGGGAGACCTGCTTTCAGTTCCCTTATCCAATACAGGCTTCCTCTCTGACCTCAAGCAAATTTGTCCCTCAGGTTTAAATTTACAAATGTGTTTAGGCACATAACTGCCTCTGTTTAAACAAATATACTGCTGATGAAATGAATAGTAAGTTATTGATCTGTACATTTGGTTCTCCGGGCTTTCATTTTTGCATTGCAGAATCGGGGGTGATGTTGCTCCATTATCTTGGAGTTGTGCTGGGAGCATAAATAGGTCTTGGAATGCTGGTTGTCCAGCTGTTGGAAGCATCAGAGTATCTCATATGATTATGCTTCTGTGTGAATTCATGTTGAGTTCCTTTCTCATATAATATTTAGTTCTGATCAACTCATCTCAAAAAGCCTAAAGCAAACCCAAAGAAGGGCTATGGAAATGATCAAAGGTATGTAATAGTTTCTATACATGGAGAGGTTTGAATAGACTAACACTCTTCAACCTGAACTGGAGGGGACTGAACAGGGATGTGATGGCAATCAATGCAGTTGTGAATAGGGAGCAATTACTGAGAGTTTCTCACTATATAATTGCAGTAGACTTAGTTTTTTACCTAACATACAATTAAACTGCGGGACCCTTTTTCCCAGGGGATTATGGGTGACAAAAGTTAGATGGTTGTAAAATATATAATAGAAAAATTTCTGGATGAAACATCCATTCTGGATTATGGAACACAAAGAAATGACCTCAAGTTCAAAAAATTCTGTAGGCTCAGGCTGCAGGAGACTGTGGGGAACTGTTACCTCCTGTTTATCCTCATATATTTTTGACACATTTGGTACTGACCACATCAGAGAACATTCTAAGACAGATGGACAGTTTGTCTTGCCTGACACAGATATTCTTATGTTCTTACTTTCTAAAGGGAAACAAATATAGACAAATATATTCTTTTGTGCACTTTGTTGTGTTTTATCGATTCAATGACAGATGCTAGGTGTGCTTTTTGCTGAGAAAGATTAAGGGAAAGTGATGAAAACACATTTTTGCATTTATATTTTATCTTCTTTCCCTGGAATGAGAACGCAGGGATTCTCTTTGAAGAGAATGGACTCCTTCAGTGGCTGAATGTTTAGTATTAAAAGAATATTGAGGTTCATCATAGCAATGGACCAAAGAATCATCTGTAACAACCTTCTGCCACATGCCATCTTTGTTCTAGAAAGGGAGTAAACTACTACTTTGACATGATGCCTGTTATCCTTCCCTTCCCTTTGCCCAGTTACTTCTTGTTGATAAGAGAAAGAAGTCCCTGTTCATCTGTGGCTCTTGGTTGTGGGTAAAAGCCTGAGAGGTCATAAAAGCATCCCTATTTTTCCTATGCAAGCCAGCTGGTATCACAATCACAGCAGAGTAAAGGGGGGGCTACTCATTTGGGAGACAGTCGTAAAGGGAGCAATGATTCGTCTAGCCTTGAGCGTTTTGAGTGTTTTGTCCCTCAGGCATATTGTAGACTTCTGGGGAAAGGTGGGTCACAATTTGACTATGGATGTCCCCATGGCAATGAGCAGCACCACCTGCCGGCTACCAGTTGTCTATCTCCTTACAAGAGAGGAAGGTATTTTCTGACTTTTTCCCCCAGCGCTCTTCCTTGCAGAAACACCATTTGTAGCAAGGCATCCTTCTAGGTGAACTCATAAACATGCATCTCTCCCTGTGATGTTTACTAACACTACTTGCCATGTGGTAATAGGGCATACCCAGCAGCAAAACATGGCACTTTCTTCCAGCACGACTGGAATACAGCTTCCAGGCTTGCTACGGCCCCGGCAGTCCTTGGAGTGAGGAACTGAGCTGAGACAGTTTATTTGCAAAACAGAGAGCTGTATCACTAGCAATGAACTGAAGAACAAACAGAAAACTTCACACAAATGTGGCACTTGCTCTTTGCAAATTACAGCCGTTGTATTCTTACTACAGATGAAAAACAAACAAGCTGCTCTGTCTTGTCTCTCCCAGCTTGCTTAGAGACTCAGCTCAGCTTGGCTGCATGTAGATCAATTTGTTACAAGAGATCAGCATTTCCTTTTAAGCTTTTGCACTGTAAGTCCCTATAGGATCCTGATGTTTTTATCAATTATATATTTTCATTTTGTACTGGTAATCAATAGCACTTTAGAACACTAATGTCATACCTTATCTTTGTCTTGGGCTAGTAAGTGAATAATAACTAAATAATGCATTTCAAACAAGAGAGCAAATGAATATTCTCCCTCCAGTGCACAAAGAAACATGCAAAAAGAAATCACTGCACAATAGGACATTGATTTTTGTGGCTTCAAACTTTCCAGCTGCAGGCGGAATAGAGTTTTAGTGCAATATCTTACTTCTGAAGTTGCACTTGGACATGAAACTTCAAGATGCATCTCATTTTTTTAGCATTACAACTGGGTAAAGGTTTGGTGCAGACCATGGTAATGCTGATAATTCACAGTCTTTGGAAAGCGAAAGAAATGCTTGCAGTCAGCTCTATTGGCAGGGCCTTTTCAAATGCTACGTGTTCTCAACAGACAAAGCTTTCAGACAATTGATATCTGGAAAACGGTCTGAAACAGCAGACCTGAGAAAGTCAGGGAATAGCCTTAGACTCTGGTTTGCAGTCACGTATGCTGTTACATTGTTAGCACAGGTTTTGTTGGAATTTTGGCCAGTGCTAAGGAGTATTCTCCCAAGCAGCTCTGGAGTGTACGTAGATTGGGAGTTAGTGCTCTTGACAAACAGCTTGAACATGAGTTCCCTATTTTGGGTATGAGGACTTGGCTGTGCAGATCAGAACCATGCTGTGTCAGCTGGCCTTGAAGCCAAGGAGTAGTCTATGCCTCATTCCATTTGCTAATGTAGACATGGTCAGTAGGTACTGTATTTGATAACCTTTCTACCAAAAGAGCATCTCATGGCTACAAGGTTGGACTGGGACTGAAGAGATTCAGTTCCTAGACATAGCACAGATTTTCAGTGTAACTTGAGGTCACTTAGACCCTCTGTGTTTCTCATTTCATCTATGAAATGGAGATAACGGAACTTTCTTGCTTTAAGTACTGTGACAATGACATGTGGAAAGATGTCATAGATGGATTGTAATCTATTTAATACAACAATAGTCTTTTATTAGAGGTGTCTAGAATAATGGGAAATTTGTCTGACTGAGAAAAGTTTCCAGTTCTTTCTCTCTCTCCTCCGCTGTTTATTTCTCCAAATCAAACTGTTTAGCTCAAACACTGAAGACTCTGGAGGCACTGGAATCTGGCAGGATTATTTTTGTCTTCTGTGAATTCAGCCAACCAGTGTACTAGTAAGGGTTGAATCCCTGCTTGGAGTTTGTTAAATATGTTTTAAGCCTGAAATATTTTGAATACAACAGGCATATGGTATTTTCTAAGTAAAGTTTGTGTCACTGGAACACAGCTGTCAGTGGGTTATACAGTGCTGAACAATTATAATGAAAATAATAATAAGAGTAATAATAACAGTAATAATAGCAACAACAGAAGAGAATAGTTAAAAACTGTTAAAGATGCACAAAAGAAGATAGTTGTATTTTTCACCCTGATTAAGGACAGTGCTTAAACTTACCCTTAATGTTAAGCCCACTTAAGCACCTTTCTCAAATAAAGACTGATATAACCTGATTTTGGCGTGATGCTAGATAGCTATTACGTCCAGAAAGAGATCCAAAACAAAAGAAGTATTCACTCACAAAATTGTATCTCTCATAAAATTGATTCTCTACCTGGTGATAGTGCTGGAGTTTCCCCTCATTGAATTTAACATACTGCTCTTTATCAGTCCTGTGGTTCCTTCTCTCCTGTTTGTCTTCTCGAGAGGCAAGCCCCAAGGTTTCTCTTCAGCAGAGCATTCCCAAACATGTGCCAATGTATTGATGTATGTACTGATAAAATTATTCTGGCAAATCAGAGTAAATTTGCAGGTGCAAGTTTAGGCATGCTGCATTTCTCATAGAGGCAGTGATGAATTTGAATAAAGTGCCTCTGTCTTATTCTAAACAGATTACATTTGTTAGCATGATGACTGAGTTGTTGGGAGTATATATGCTGAATATGGACAGGTTATTACACAACAGTGTTTTAACTTATTGCAATGCCCTGTCATGTGTGCCTGCTGTCAGCCAAGTTACACTCTCCTGTGGCAGTGGAATGAACAAAAAACGTGCACTTGGGATACACTTACATATATTAATATATATACGAGATCTTTTGGCTTGATTCCTTGATTCATGGAACAAGAGGTCTCCATGTATTCTTACTTTACCTGGATATGCTTTGTCTGCTAACTTTGTGGCATTCTATTATTATTTTACATTTCACATTCTGTTTTATGTTTCACTAACTGATCTAATTCTGAAAATTCAAGTGAAGAAACTTCTGTCTGTCTCAAGGTAAATTAAAAGTGAACAGCTAAAATGATTCACCCTCTAACTTGATTTCTTTTTTTATTCATAATGTTAAATTTAATTTTAATAATGGGTCAGCAACAAATGTCCGAAGCTCTAGAAATGAAGAATGCTTTCTCTGATTCCATGTGTTAAAATTTCTAAGATCTAGACAAACCCTTTTTCTTCTTCTTTTATGCTCAAACAGTTAGAACATGGAATAGCATGCTTAATTTGGCTAGAAATCCTTTCTTTTCCAACTTCTTGCACGTATCTCAAGTCTCTGTCAATGTAAAGGACATAATTCTGTAATGAGTCTTTCTCAAGACTGCCCTTTAGCTTAAGATAGTACTCGGCTGCTGGAGAGCTTTCTGCCTCTAAAGATTTATCTGTTCCTCCGGTCACCTCAGACCTTCATGCCAGCACAGGTGTGAATTGAAGAAGTTTTCAGACTTTCCTGCTAAACTTTATGTACAAAACCCATTAAGATTTCTGTAGAGATGAGGGTAGAGAGGGGACCTGTTGAAGTGGATATGCTTCTTTTAATCTTGGCTACAATACAATCAGATTTTTCTATTGATCTTTGATCTGAAGTACAAAACATCCTTTAAGCCACGGGAATTCAGTGTATCTATTGAATTTTCTATCTATTTAGCAACAGTAGAATCAATTTTTACAAATACATATTCACTTACTGTATCATTTTAATTATATTATTTGGGTATCTGACATACATCTTTGGTTTTCAGAGATTTGGAGAAAATTCTTTCTTCACAGGTGTATGCAAAGTGGCGTTACTTCTTTACTCTGGAGTTAAATTTTAGGCTCAACACTTATATGATCTCAATTCCCCCTACTGATGTTACTGAGGGTCTTTAATTTCAGTAGGAATTTGATCAGACCCTAAGGAAAGTTGGCATCAGCCATGAAAACCAACAAAGAACCGTATCTACAAAGAAATTCAATCAAAATATCCCTCTTTGTGAATTAGGAAAGGCAAGAAAGGAAAGACTTGAAGAAACCAGCTAAAATTATGTAATTAAATGTCTAATATCTCAAGCAATAGAAGTTTATGCAGTTTGAGATTATTTTATTTCTTTTATTTATTCTCTTTACAATAGAACTTATAAAAGGTGATGCACCCAGGTAATTATAAGCATCTTTATTGTGGATTATAACATAATTTTTTCCAGTAATGAAACTCTCATGAGTTACAAAGCCAAAATAAGTATAATCTTCTAAAATATCTTCTCCCTCACTTGATTTCAAAGTTCCCAGAAGACTAAAAATAACTTAACTCCCCAGGATGCTCCAGGGCCTGGCTTTCCTGGTAGTTCACAGACATTTCCACTCAGAGTACTCTCTGAAGCAAACCAATTGTTTGTGGCCATATTCACCTGGGGGTTTAAGAATATTTTGCCTTGTGGGCAACATGGGTAAGACTAAAAAACCTTTGGATTTCTCTGCTCTGTGCAGACTTCCAGTACCATAGACCAGAAGGTCTATTGTGCTCAGATACCTCTGTTCTCCCTCATTACACACTTTGACATGTGTAGTGTATGCACCGCACTATAAAACCTCTCTTCTGGCAAACCATAATGCAGCCCTCTGATCACTTCAGACATTTTGACCTGAAGAAGTAGACACCAAAACAATACTATACTAGTGGCATGCAAATGCCCTCTGGGGCCCATGGTAGGGCTGTGAGGAGACTGAGGAAAAGTACTGTGTGTTAAAAATACAGTCAACATGCTCCCGCAGCAGCTGGTTGTGGAAAGCATAGATGGTAACTAATAGGCTGCACTTCACCTAGAGGCTGGAGGTCTTTGTTTGGGCTGGACTTCAAGTTTTCCAGATGGTGATCAACAGTCACAACTGACTGTTGTGACTGTTGAATTTTTGATTTATTTTTGAATTTTTGATTTATTTATTGTGGTAACATGATAGCTTAATTTTTAGAGCTTACTTATGAGTATGCTTCCTTAGCAAATTAATTGATGGTGGATGTAAATGATGAGGAGGAAGGAGTTTTTCCTCTTTGATGGTTTTCAAATTCTTTTTTGTGCTAAGAGGAGATGATTTTTCTTATAATATTTATGAGCAAAAAATAACAACGAAGTCATTGTTTAAGAGGTGCAAAGGTACAGCAACAACAGTGCAAACACTGTATGACATTCTGGATGCTGAAACGTAGAGGCCTATTTTGAGAACCAAGTTGTCTGCCATTGGTGCTTGATTCATTATTTACTTCCATTTGGGAAATGAGCCCTCAGGAGGCTGAAATATGATTATCCAGTTACTTGTGCTTAGTGGGGGGAAAAAAGAAAAGACAAAAAACTCCCACAGGGAACAGAGCAATGTTTTACTAAATTATCTGAAAAAAAGATTCCTTCGTCATTTTCAATGCACTACATTAATACAGTGACATTCATAGAATCACTCAGTAAGGGCATATGAACTTCTTGAAAAGAAAATATAGACAAATAGCTGACTTGATATATCAGTGTGTGTCCCTGTTTGTTGTTGGTTTTGAGTGGAAGTGCATTAAATGGAGAACCAGAATGTTCTGGGAGGGGCAGAGAGCAAAAAATTATGTCTCAGCAATGTCTCAGCAGTAACTGCTTGAGATCAGTTATATCAGCAGTAATGTGAAACATTTTGTATCCTCTTATTGCTTATGTAAGAAAGAAGACCTATTCTTCAAAGATGTGAGAGCACCATCTGTGGCAGTAATGTGGGAATGAAACTTGTGAGAAGACATCATGTTCCCATCTGTTTTCAGAGAAGCTTAAACAATGGCCAAATCCACCAAATAGCTTCTGCTGTGTGAACTTGTGAAGTGGTTTACAAAGTTTTATGGCTTCTGCATCTGAAGTTCTGCATGCAAGTCCAGAACAACTGTCTGTCAAATGCAACTGCCTTTGTGCATGGACATGTCTGTACTGGAGGGCACAGGCACCATCAAAGGTCTGTTGCGACATATGACTTTCACGCTGGTCATGTACAAGATCCTATATATGCGGGAGCATGGAGCAACTCAATTCTTTGTCAGACTCTTCCATTTCCAAATGCTGGCTTCAGGGTGTTTTAGATATTTAAGGGCCTTCAGATATTTTAAAGAATAGAATGTGATAATGCCAGGTTATCTTCTACTGGTACCTTTATCTATTTTTGTATCAGTAAGTTGTCTTGCAGTACTTGTGTTTTTTTCCCGAGTCATATTGTCTCCAACCTGTCTGACTAACTGGGTAATTTAACACTGACCTGTACATTTATTTTTTATGCTCACTTCGCTCTCTCTCTTGTTGTAATGTTGCTTTCAGGGAACCTCAGGAGGGCATACCTTTTTTAGGAACCATTTGACTAAGAGCAAATAGAGAGACCGTTTATCCTTGACATTCATTAGTCTTGCAATTATAATTCCTTTTGGTATTGTGGTAGCAAGGTATTGCTTGATAAATAAATGAAAATAAAACAGTTGTGTGGGTTTTTTTTCCTCATGGAAATGCACTCAGAACTTCAAGAAATTCCAAAGTCCAATGGCTCTGGCCAACTCTGCCATTTGCCTGCAGCCTGGTTAATCATCTGTCAAGTCTAATGGTACTCGGAGCAAGTTGTAATATAGATAATTTCTGGAATATGTTTTCTTTTAAAAGCCCCTTATTTTCTCAATAGTCTTTGCTTTGATATATCATACTGTAGCTAGGCACTCCTTTAAATTAGTGCCTGTGAACCAGTGAGTGAAATCCTCCTTGGAGACATCAGTTTGTCATCTTGGAGAGCATCCCCCCACCAGCCCAGTAGCCAGGAGGGGTGTGGTGTGAGTTCCAGTGCAGTTCTGCACCAGCAGGAGATTTCTGTCATGAAAGCAAATCCTCAGGAGAAAGATGGAGAAAAGGATTTGAATCTTAAATCACCTGTGAATCCCTGGGAGACTTGAGTGAGAAGCTTGCTGTGTCCTCCTATCTGCACTGCAGCAGACTTCGAGGAGCTATCCCAACTATCGCTCTCAGCGCAGTTTTGTCAGTACACTTCAACCATGCATCAGAACAGGCCTTCTCTGGTTTGCTGAACTAGGAGTATGAAATGAAATTTATTTTTTCTCTTATTAAAAGCTATATATCTCATGTTTTCACCTCAAAAATACATTGACAATAAACAGTTTTAATTGGAAGGCGTGTATGTTTTATCTAGTAAATCCAAAGAGAAGTTTTAAAAAATGTAGTTTCAAGTGAATGAGAAAAAGAATAAATGGTAATATTGTGGTCTTGTAAAGGTAAGAATAAACCAGAAAGAAAGGCTGAAACCCTATACAGTGTCTGTGCCATTTTTTCTTCCGTTTTCAGGATATACAAGGGGAAAAAAAACTGTGCAAAAGAATATATAGAAACAAGGAAATACTTACATGAAATAACCTTCCAGACTAATGGGAATGGATCTCTTGTGATTTTAAATGTATTCCAGTACTCTGCTAACACATGCAAAGGATGAAGGAAACAAGTTACAAATGGAGAGAGTGTCACATTTGCAAATCAAGACAGAAGAATTTATCCTAAGAGATAATTTATACCGACTAAGCTGTCTGAGGCTTTGGTGATCAGATTTTGGCATGTGTTTCTCTACAGCTTGCACGGTGGACCACAACATAGCATAGAGATGATTCATGGACTGGAGACTTTCTGTACATGCAGGGCCCAAGGTGGGTTGGCTTGGCTATAGAACAATTTTTAGAATTCCTTTGCACCTTATGTCTTGGGCTTCTTTTCAGCAGTTTCAAACTCAAGCTTCTCAATAGCTGAACAAGATATTAACAGGATAAATTACTTGCTCACCACATGTGAGCATATTACAGGAGGAATGTGACTTATGAAAGCAGTTGTGTCTCTTAGATGCTTAGGCTTCAGTCATAAAGCTGGTAAAGATGATAGTAACAATATTAATAGTGAGAATATGTTGATATTAAATAGACTGCAACCACGTCTTTATTTAATTTCAAAGCTGTGATTTGCCAGTACTGTCTGTTCCCTCTCTGCCCCATAAAAGAGAAAAAAAAAAAAAGAAAAAAGAGAAAACCAGAAAATGCAGAGAGGATTCTGGCTAAGATGACCAGAGAGAGGCAAGTAATATTGTGACTCTTTTTTGTCATCAAGAGTGCAGGGAAATACCATGAAACTAGTTTTATAATATTTTCAATTTTAAAAATAGTATTTTTAAATTAATTTAAAATAATTTAAATAGTTTATATAACTTTCAGAAAGACTTTGGTAACTCTTTGGTAACTTAGTGATATTAAAAATCAGATGGCAAAAATAACAGTATCCCCTTATAACAGTAAAGCAGAGGCTGAACTTTTAAAAGCTTGCTGCCATTAAAGTCTACAGCATCTGAAATATCTAATAAAGCTTATGATTATAACTCTCCATCCACTGCAGCTCTTTCTTTTTTTAATCCGTTTTTACTTTTCTGACTGTTTGACCTTCTGAATGATGCTAAAATTTATTGGAGGGTCAAGAAGTCATTGGGGCCCATATGAGGCAAAGTAAGACAAATGAAGATAGGATATCTAGGCAAAATCAGTGCATGTCTAAATGCTACTTCACACTGTGCAAAATACACCAGGGCTGTTTATAAGAAGGGTAGATGGAAGTTTGCTTTATACATACTAAAGGTGCTTTCTATGCTCTTATGGGGAAAAACTTGTTCTCAAGCTTCGCATTCCAGGGCCTGTAACCAACTGCCAAGACTTTTCAGATGTGCCAAGTTCAAAATCTAAGATTTCAGGTCCACTTGCCAGCTCACATTTTCCATTTGGCAGCAGCATTCTCTCCAGCCCTGCCAGTAGCTGGCCCCTGAGATGCCTCCTTACAAGGCCTGGGATTTAATTTTAATTTTTGTTTTTTTCAAACATTATTGTTCCGTGGACATGAAAGTCCAAAATTTTGAGATAAACCCAGGCTGAGCAGAACCCATTTTTTCCTGCTGAAATATCTCCAAGAGAGCTCTCGCTTTGAGAAAACTTTGGAAACGATATCTGACTTAGTCAAGGGAGTTTATTTGTTACCTGCAGTGATATTTCTTTGTGAATACACGTTTGTCAGGGGAATCCTGTTTCTTTACTTAGTGCAGAATTTTTTTTATTCATTTTCTAACTGTGCATGCCTAATTCCCCTCTCTGTTAATGAGAATTTAATGTGCTCTTTGAAATGAACAAAAAAATTTCTATGCAACTGATAAAACAGAGCTTAAAGAGGTAGAGTGACAGCACTCAAGACGGGGGAAAACAACTGCCTGGCTGTGAGTTTAATGCTTTTCTGCCACAGGAGTCAAACTGCAAAAAATTGGTGGTGGTTTTTTTTTCTTTCCCCCCCCCCCAATGAAACAGTACTTGAAAGGAAGAGACAATAGGAAAGGAGTGGTAAAGGTACTGTGAATTTTCTGTGTGTGACCCATGGAGTGATTCCCTAAAATAAATAAAATGAAACTATTCAAAACAGGATAGTGGAAAAAATGGGTTGCATAAATTGTACTGACATTACTTTGGAGCTCATCCCTTTTCTCTGTTGTGTTCTCATTTTGATGGTGACCTTTCAGACTAGACCTGGATAATTTAAATCAAAAGAATGTTTTTCCTTGTTGTGACGCCCTCTGGTAGTCCATTCATGCAAACTTTAAGGAAATTTTGTGGCAACAGATCACAGTGACATATTTATTCTTGCAATGCCCCTTGTCCACCCTTAGAGAAGATCCATGATTTAGCATATGAAGTGGATTACCTTTCACCCCAATTAATGTTTTTATAATGAGTACCAAAAGAAGCGATAATGTTTTGCCACTTATTATCGAGTGTTACCGGGGCAATCTCTGAAACTCAAGACTCAGGTCATTGACAGCAATGACATGATGGCAATCATGTTGCTGACGTTTAAGCCCTGCTACAGTGATGAATAAATTGGTCAATTTAATTTCCAGAACTATCAGTTTGAAGCTTTGAGTAACAGAATGAGAGAGATACAAATGTCCAAGGGTTCCGAAGATTTGGCAGAGGTTAGATTTGGAATTCCAGCCATTTCTGAAC
Source organism: Lepidothrix coronata (assembly GCF_001604755.1). NCBI lineage: Eukaryota > Metazoa > Chordata > Aves > Passeriformes > Pipridae > Lepidothrix > Lepidothrix coronata. The sequence continues at coordinate 11,648,193 of NW_016690184.1, forward strand.
CTATTGAAATGGTAATTAAAAGAGAACCTAGGAAGAAATAAAATAAGGAATTATAGTCGTGTTTTGTCTGGGAAGTGAACGTCATTTTTACATACAGTGATAAATATTTTTATGCTATTATGTGATAAGACATGTATAATAAATTATATTTTGCAGCTTGTCAGTATGTTGATTGCATTGTACAATTTTCTAGCTGGCAAAATTTAGTTGTCTCAGTTTTAAAGAATGGGAACCATCTGAGATATTATTGCACAGCCTGATCCTACCTGACTTTTTTTGTCTTGTAAATGCATAATGCTTAAACATACTTTAAGAATACCAGACAAAGAAGCAAAGGGATTTGATAGCCCCCTGACAGAAATAATGTTTCTAAGTTGTTTCTTGGATTTCTTCTGTAGGGAAAATTAGGCTGTTTCTGGAAATCTGTTTTGACAAGAAGAAGAAATACCTTGCATAGAAGTTTAGCAAGGAGTCACACTGGCTTACCAATAAACATTTTCCTCTTGAGTTATAGTGACTAATAGCACTGGATGGCCATGCAGGCACCATTTATATGAAGAATTCCCTTCTTGCAGTCTATTTTTTTTCTTTTTCTTATTGTAATTATAAAAAGTTATTTATGATAACTGCCAGTTCCATCCCACCTCAGTATAGCTTTCTACAAGACCCAAAGAAAGGCAAAGAGCAGATGGACAACTGTCTATGTATATCTGTGGTTTATGACTTTTCTCCCATTATCTTAGGTATTAGTGTAATTTAATACTATTTATTCATTTCTCAGCCCCTTCTTTACATTAGAGAAGTAATTTACCTCTTCTTTTCCATTGAAAAATCTTCATTAACCTCTTTTGCTCATGAGGGTTGAGCAACTATCTTTTGAGCATCCTCCCATAAGGAAAGCTGGGGTGAGGGGGTGGTGAGTATTGTGTCACATTAAATGACAGAAAAGTGTCTTTGAGAGAGGAAAGCCTTCCCTCCAGTCCCCATGTTACAGAGGGCAGGGGCTCAGACTGTGCTTAATTATTAACTTGGAAGTGCCTGCCTCGCATTTGGGATCCTGATGAGCATTGCAGTCACATTTGACTTCCCTCTGGCATGGGTGAGACCAGGGGAAGAGCGGAAAGCCTCCTCTGCAGCACAGAGATTCCCTGGCACATAGAGGAGGCTGGAGCCACAGTGTTCCTCAAATGGTTGGTGGATCTGTAGTACGCCAGCACTGAGAATATGAGCCGTTATGTGTCTCATCCAACTGTGTAAGATTGGATGCAGATTTGAGTATCTAGGTTTCAGTTTCCTTCCCTATAAAAAGTAACATTTACTTTGTCTCTCAGTATTTTCATGCATTTTTAACTATTTGACTTCAGAAACTTTTTGGGTTGTTAACCTTAGACAGAAAGATTATGGAGATTCAAAATATTGTGTTGTTACAAAATGTCTCATGTCAAAGAGGTTCTTTCAAAGTTGTAAAATTTCAATATCCATTAAAAATTATCTATTTATTTAGACTAACATGTTGTCATAACACAAAAAATCACAATGAGAAGAGTGGCTTTCTCCATGGCTTCATGCCAAGATGTGACACATCACCTCTTTACTGTGTGTCTATGTGTGTGTATCTATTTTTGTTGCAGATAGGGTTTGAGGTACAAGTGTTAGCCATATCTGTGCACAGATATCTGGAAGATCATACAAGTTGAGCTTTGCAGCTGACTGCAACAGTCAGCAGGGAGGGTGGCAGGGTAGCATCACCCAGCTGCATGTTCTTGTGAGCAAAACCAGAAGAAACTGAGTGAGGCTGATTTTTAGTTTTAAATTGACATTGGCGTTTTAATAGCGTTCACAGATACACATTGCATCTGAAGCCCTGTGGGCAAATTTCTGTTCCTTTCTCTTCTGCATAACAAGCGACTTGGGCTCAGTTGTCTGGCTCTCTGACTGTTTTACAGGTCTCTGAAATTCATCCGGCTCCACAGACCTGCTTCCTACCTGTGCTCATATCGGGAAAGATGCCAAAACAGCTGGGAGATGAATTATCTATTTATTTATTCAATACAAATGCTTCCTTCTTTGACCTGGCGAAATCTGGTGAGCTGGAAAAGCCTTTTTTGTCACTCATGTTACCTCTTATCCTCTGCAGGAGCCGCAGCGGATTTAAAGGTCATTTGAAAAGCAGCCTTTTGCTCTTTGACAGCCTTTTCACTATTAACTTCCAGTTCTGTTTTACAAAGTCATCATTAGCTGCACTTGTGGCTACTGCTATTTTCCTGGGATTGCAGAGAAACCTGAGATACTAATTGCAATGAGCTAATTTGGCAATACCATGTAAACTTCCTTAAGGCATTAGTTAAGAATATATTTTCTTTCACACAAAGAGTATTTGAAAGAGGGAACAGACTGCAAATGCAGCAGAAGGTATGCTTTTGTACTCCTATACTTAAGAGTAGATGGTATAATTAGCTGACAATGGTAGTTGAATGTATCTCTCAGAATGAGAACATATAGAATTAAACAGTAGCTTTAGCTTAATGATAATCAGTGATAATGATGATAATAATAATAGTACTTAGAACTTTAATGCAGAGATTTGCATCTTGAAAGTGCTATGCTAAACATTGACTTAATTACTGTCACTTCTTCAGGGAAGGTAGGTATTATTGCCCTGACTTAATAGATAGGGAAATAGAGATATAAGGGAATGAAATGACTTGCCAAGGGCTCTGCAAGGGCCTGTAAAGGGAGTCAAACTTTCCAGGTCCCTTTACTGTGTGCTCCCTTATACTAGGCTAATTATGCACATTGTAGGGTTGCTCTGTGCTTTTGAAACCTGAGACAAAGCCTTTTGAAATTAAAACTGTGCATAACATGTTCTGAAGGTTGTATTTTTTAATCAGTATGTGATTGGAAAACATATTTTAATATGATTTTCCTCTCTAGGTCAACAAGAAACATATGGTTGGAGGCAAAATTTTCAGTTTTGTTCTTAAATATATATATTTATTAGTCCTTTTATAAAAAACTGAAAGGTCAAAAATTTGTACAGGGTAATTGAAGAAACAGATTTTTCTGAAATTTCTTTCATTATTAATTGTGGAGAGATGTGTTTGTGTGGCCTGAAATTATTTGCCAAATTCCAAATTTTTTAAAGTTGTTTCTGACATGCAAATTGCATATTTTTTTGAATTGTATCTTGTAGACATATTTTTCTTGGTTCTTATGAAAATCATTGTGAATCTTTCTGCCTCAATTATTTCTCCTCATGGAAGGACTGGAGATCAGCCCTGTGATTTGATTACTTGCAGAATATATGGTGAGTAAAATGGTATGATCTTAATATAAACAGTTTTCTGACCACAGCCACAATTTAAGGCCATGACGAGATACTCTAAGATGAATTGTATTCCATAAGTATGAAGTGAAAACATCAGCTTTTAGCTATAATTATTTCCCTGTGTAAAAGACATTAAAACTAGACTACAGGAATGAATTTTGCTCTGACTGCATTCACTACACTTTTAGCATCGATCTTGTAGGCACCACAGTTCTGGTTAATTAAGTCTGAGTCGTAGTTCACTTTGATAAAAAATGTAGTTCTGTATCTGTAGAGCATAAGGCAATAAAAGATGTCAACATCTGCATTTGCAGGATTTAGAAGGAGCTTTTGATAATCTGCTTCCTACCTTCTGTCACCTCTGCTTAACAGTGGAGGCAAGCTCATAGGTATTTAAAACCTGGATATGCTGAGAACCTTCCTGTAAACAAGGTGAAGTTCCTCTCTATACCGGCAGCCTTGCTGGACAGGGCTGGTGTCACATTTAAGTGTTTCAGTACCTTTGACGTACATGGGCACTTGCTGGTACTCCGAAGGGAGATGACATCCATAGGTAGCAGCTTCATGTAGCTTTATTGATTTTTGCATTGTACTGGCAGTCATTTCTAGGCATGAGAATCCCTTGCAGAGCCTGTCATGATAGTCTGACCTAGAGCTTCAGACAGTTTTTGTAGATGAATTTGAGGAATGCTTTGCCTGTTTCCAGAACAAGATAGCTAATTCATCCAGCTAATAAAAACATCAAACATTTTTATCCAACAGGCTCTAACTGGGGTTTTCATTAAAGGCTTTTCCTTTTTTTAATTTTACATATTTTAATTTTTCATATTGTCATGACTGAATACAGCGGCAGAAATTAGAAACATTGACAAAACAGTGGAGAAACTTTCTGAAAGACTACCTTTGTATTTGTTTTCAACAGACATTTTACATTGAAAGCCAAATGTTTTTCTAACGTTCACAGTTTTCCAGTCAGGGTAAGTGTAAAGAAACTATTTCTATAATGGCGAAATAGACCATAAGAGAAGGAGTGGCTAGTCACACACACAGCTCAAGCCTTTTTTTGGAAAACTGATTTTTTTTTTCCTCAACAAATTGCTTTGAATGGATAATATGGGCTAAAATGATTCCCAGAAATTATTTAGCAAATAATTTTAATGAAATTCAACAGAACCACAATCTATCAATGAGCTAACAGAAATGTGCATTCTTTTATATAGTTAGTAAAAGTGTTCACCACTCTGATAAAACTAAGTGGCTTTTGGGGAGGTGCAGTATGAACAAAATATTAAATCTGGTTCATCCTGATAATCCATATTGGAATATCAGAGATGAGTTGTTGTCTGCACAGAGTTTAACAAACTCCCAGCTTTGAGGACTACTAAACAAGATGCGAGACCTAATGGAGTGGAATTAGAAATAGGGACCTGAAAATGAGACTGTGCTGTATTATATGTCGATCACACAAGGTGGCAGAATAAGCTCAGGGCTATCCCAGAAATAAGAGGCAGTGAATTATCATTGCTTTCAGTCAACAGTGTATCCTTGCTTGCCCTAGGAATATGCAAGTTGCTTCTGCACATGTAGAGGGATGGAGGAGAGTATTTTAATACAGAATTTTTTGGTAATTTTCCAAGTGCTTCAATTTCATTTGGAGATTTAATGGAAACTCTTAAAGGCTTGTGGCTAACTTTGGAAATTAATAATCATACAATGCTGAATCTGCTCACATATTCAGTTTTATTGAAAACACAGTTTACTTTCTATTGATACATTGATTCTCTAAGTGGGGTTGAACTCTTCAGATGAAGGACAGCTGCAAGAACAGACATGAAGGGAACATTTTGCTGTTCATTATCGATTGGTGGCTAAATTCACTTCTATTGTGAGTGAAACTTTATTGACTTTCCTTGTATTGCATTTACTTATATGCTCTGCCTGAGCACGGCAGGGAGATATATGTGGCTGAACTGAGGGCAACCTCAAAGAGGAGAAATGGAAGTCCAAGGAAAAGGAAAGAGATTACTCTTCAGCAATTGTCCTGCTAGTGCTTTGGCCAATGAGTTGGGGAATAGTAACAGTGCTTCTTTTTACACAGGTACAACTACCAGATGCCCTCCTTGACCTCTGAGCCTGCCGTCCTAATCCTCACTTCCAGGGGCAGGGCTGAGCTGCATCACCAAGGGAACTTTTGGATTCTCCTGCGTTTGCTTGCTCAGTTTGCCTCTGTGGAGCTATGAGACAGACAAGCAGTGCACCAACATGATGGAGAACTTCAATTATAATAAGGGACTCCTTGCAGTCTTCCTGATGTAAACTGCACCAGTAAAGCATAAAAGCAGGGTGTGTGTTGAGCCCAGTTAATGGTTGCTTGAAGAGAGATATGTCATTGTAGGATGCATTATAAAAGTATCTGATAACATATTCTGCATCTGAATTTCCTCCTGTCTGTAACAGAATGGAGTAACTGAGCAGGATTGTCTTGTAAGTAAGGGTTTAAGAACTTGTATCTGTACATTTCTCCTTATGCAGTATATTTCTGGAAGCTCATTAGAAGCTATTAGAGATTATTCACCCTTGCAACCTTTTCAGCAGATGTTCAGCTGTTTGTTTTTTCCTTCACTGCCTTAAGATATTTGGCTAAGCATTAGAACAAGACTGGAACAGGTCAGGAAATTATTTATTTCCCAGAAAATTAAATTAACTAGAAAAATAGATGGCAATTAATAAAATAAGTCATCTGTAATGTATTAATGAGAAATGGAAAACAAAAATGGAGTGAAAATTTGAAATTTAGAGCGAGAGCAGACACTGGAATGGCAACCTTCTCTTTGCACAGAGAGAAGGTTACAAAATTATAAAGAAGAAAAGGAAGAACCGAGAGAAAAAAGCAAAGAAAAAATTAATTATGACTTCTGGAGAACTTTTTTTGCGTCCGCTCCATTTGCCTTTGGCCCTTCAGTCATTTAGGTGAGCTGAAGTCTGTGAGGCTCATGAAACTCCCTGAATGACCTATGGTCATGTCTAAAAGAGTTATTTTGGCCCACACCTAAATGCTGAGCTTCAGGCCTGAGAGCTCCCTGATCCCTTTGTATTCAGCTCATTCCATAGTCATGTCCTGACTTTCAGCTGTAAGCTTCTGGTTCACCGCTGAGCCCCTTCATTGGTGTGGCGTCTCATCCACTGTCCCACTGCAAAACCAGGGAGGTTATTTTTAATTGCCAGTGGTTTTAACTTACCTGCTTGAATGTACACTGCACAGGCTTTAGTCACTCACACACTCTTCTCAGACTAGATGAGATAACTCTGTGGAGATAGCTTCTCAAAATGCCTCTCTGCTGTGACTGCCTGTGAGTCCACCCTCTCTTCAGTACAAAGTCAGGCACTAACAACCTAAACCACTGCAGGGGATTCTTTGAGTTAAACTTCTAGCCTTGCACAGAAATGGGAAAAAATCCCTTATACCAGCTCCTCACCACCTCTCAGTCACTAATTACTGCCTTTGATTTGCTGTGTGGCAGCCTGCTGCCATTGATGGGGCGTACCTAAGAGAGCTGAAGCTCCTCAGGATATCCAAGCTGGGGGCTGTGGGATGATGAAGGGTAATAGTGGGGATGTCTGGTGAGCTGGGGCACACGGCTGGTCTCAGATAGGCATTTTGGGTGCCATCTCCCATGGTATACTGCTCACATGGTGCAAAGCTGCAGTGCAGCGTGACAGATAGGTTAGTGAGACTGAATACGCTGAATATACACGAGTAGTAGGCAGCAACCTTTACATAACAAGTAATTATTTCCTGTCTGAAGAGGCATCAGAGGCTGTCTGCACCCTGAAAGAGTAGCTTGGCAGTGAGACAGCCATGGCTGAGCCAAAGCAGAAATGCAGAGCTCTTCTCTGAAGAGAAGAGGGGCAGCTGCCTTTGTCACTTTCCAAAATCATTTCACAAAGTAATGTCTGCATATTGGTTAAATAAGTAGCAACTGATCGAGTTTCAGTCAATATCTAACAGTCTCAGTAGCCTTAGTCAGTGCCCCTAGAAAGCAGAAAGCAAGCAGAGGCGTAGCAGTACTGAAAGAGCTGGCATTGGCAGCAGTGGGGGGAGTCAAAGTATTAATGACAGTGACAGAGATGCTCGCACAGACTCCATCCTGTTAAATGCAGGTGTCATTCACACCTGCACAATGCACATGGAAGCTGAGCACACTGTCTCTGGACACATATGCACATACTCACCCACAAGTACATATAAATGCTACCAAAGTGAGGTGATGTGTGGTTAAACAAAGCAGATGGAGTGAGAACTTGTTGTGGTGTTCATGTGGTCACTGAAAATGTTCTCCTTTGAGTGTGCTGCTGAAAAGCTTGCAGGTCAAATGTGGATGACTCCAGTGTCTGGAAAAATGCACTGTGGCACTGCTGTATTGTACTGGAAGCTACAGATAGTCCCTGACAGCCTCTGTAAAGGGATATGAAGCAAAATACCTCTGAGAGCAAGGAAGTAATTCTGTTGATTAATGCCAGTCTTGGTATTGATGATTTAGCTGCCTGTGCAAAACAAATGTAGGCAACCAGTTTGTCTTGAAAAAACTTGTACAGCTGAATAAAGGAAGCTGTTGCCTAATCTATTTCATACTAATTGCTCCATGCCACAAATTCAGGACCTGATCCAATATGAATTGACATGGAGGAGAGGTACTCCATTCACTGCAGTAGTCTTTGGATCAAGGCTTCATTTTAAAGTGAGTGAATACTGAATGCTAAATTAGCATTCATCTGAGTTGTCACTGTCTCTTTCTCGAGAAGCAGACAGGCTTGATATTTTCTGTATAGCCAAATGAGTTTTAGCACTTACATGCTGGATTGCAAGCCAGCAAAGACAATCTGACCACATCAAAGGTTTGGTAAGAGTCAGGGCCCTGTGGGCTGCTGCCTGCAACAGACTACTTCAGTCAGATGTCTGACATGGGGATCTCACTGCTGCACTGCTGCACAGAGCCATTTACCACCCAACACTTAGTGCTTATGAGGCATTTTTCAAAAGCCTCACTGGGGCCATACCTGGGGCTTTAGCTATTTAAACATCTTAAAAAAATCTGTCCCTTGAGAGGATTTAACTCCACAGGATTTAGGCTGCTAAGGCTCGCATCATCAAAGAGACCAAAGCGTCAATCCATCTCTTTTCCTGCCTAAGGACATAATAGTATTGTGCCCCCTCCCATGAGGGGTTACTGCAGAGAAATTTCCTAGCTCTCAGCACCCAAACTAGCTAGCTCTGGAAGCAGATGGAGTATAATTATAGCAGCGTTGAGCTGCACCTGAACTAATTAGCTCTGCTGAGAAACAGGGATTGAATTTAATAATGCATGTTCTGCCATACCAAAAAGGCTAGGCTGCCTTTGAGACCTGTGTGACTGTCTCTGCATGGTGCTGTGCTGAACTCTGTGGATGTACTGTGAAAGTCAGCTCAGAGCTTTTCTGTCACCATAATCTGCTGCACAATATAGGCATCACCTTGTCCCAGCATTCATGTACCATTGGCATAATTACTCCTTAGCTGTCACTTACCTCCTGACTATTAGTTTAGCATGTTAAGTTTTGCATATGCTCAAGATTTTGCTGTCCAAACTCACCTAAATATTGAGATCCACCTCAAGGATTTCTATAGCCTAAAACCTTGAAGCCTTCAAAATAAGACTGTGTTTGCCATAGACCTGATGTTACCAGCATAATCAAAATATGCTTAAAGTAAATGGTAGATGTGAGACAAAGGTAGAAGACCCAGGTTCAGATCCCTGCTCTGGAGCAGTGATATTTATCACATGTGGAACTGAACCCCCATCTTGGATATGTTTCCTAATTGCTGGGGTTAAAGACACTCTCTCTGACCTCAGTTCTCTGCATATTGAATTATTTCTACAAGAAGAAGCAAATCTTGCGCTGATGATTGAGATCATTTTCCCAATTTATGGAAAGCTGGATGTTGAGATTCTGTCTTGGGGTGCTGGTTTGAACTCAGGCTCAGGCTATGGTTTGAGCAGGAGGAGCAGTTGGACCCTGTCCCCCACACCCTCACAGGGGTCAGCTCCAAAGCTCTCACTTCTCCTGGCCTGTCACTATTACTCTTAAAAATGTAAATTCTATGTTTTGTATCATACGAGTGGCTGAGATTATTTAGGAACTTAATGGCTCTGTACAGAGACTATGTCTCTCTGGACATGTATAAACACTGTCCCTTTAGGCTGAAATTTATCTCTTGCTAGTTTGGTGTATGTTCTGCTCAGCAGCTTTCTGTTGACCCTGCACTTAGGTGCCTATTTGTGGAAAATTTGTGTGAGGTAGGATCAGCACTATGAGCAAGGTGTTGCACTGCTTAATTCTGTAAAGTCTCATTACTACCTAGGAAGTGCAAATGGGAAGTGGACCCTTGAATTATGCGAAGTCTTTTGAAAATTTAAACCATGGTTCATAGCATTTGATGATTTTTTAATGTAGTACCTTTAGACAAATTTAATGACTCTGTGTGCTATGACAGTGTATTAAAACTACTGGATCAAACATGCACACAAACCCAGAGGTAAGCCTTTTCGTTGATTTGTCCATTTTAAAAAACACAGGCTTCAATGTTTTGAGCCAAAGGAGATATTTGGTAGCTACTGATGTATCTTACCAGGTCTGCTGTTAAAGTCAGTTTTCTCATCAGAAACTGAAAATACTTTTGACTCTGTTGCATAACCAGTCTTTTTCTTGCCATTCTGCTGATAGGGTCTGAAATAAAATCCCTTAATTAGTACAAGATCTGACATATGCGATTTGTAATAGCTGTGTTGAATCCAGTTGCCTGTGTAGGAAACACAGGAGTCCCTATTTCCTCTCCTCTTTCTCTATTTGTTCATCAATATATTTGGCTCAAATAGTTTGTTTCTGAAAATATCAGTGGTAAGCGGATGAGCAGAGGCAGTAGAAGCAATACTGCATTTGCAATAAGGGGAAAGTGTGAGATGCAAAGAGAGGAAGAAAAATCCCAAATTTGAGCTCTTCCCCCTCCCTTCTCCTGGCGTGGTGAAGAGGCAGGCTGCCTCTTGTACAGAGAGAGGAGTAGAAGCGCAACCTCTTCCTAAATAATTAAATGAATACTTAACCTGCAGGTTTAAAACTTACAGCATATTATAAAACAATTATGTTTCCTTTGCAGGAAAAAGCTGAATTGGCGTTCAGGTTCTTTTGTCATCTGTATGCATGAGTTTGGAGCAATTAGCATGAATATATTGCAGGTGCAGTGTCTCAGGAAATTGCGAGAAGCTGTGCTGTATTTTTGTACTACAGAGAAGTGCCAGAGCTATAACTCTTGGAAAAGTTGAAAACTGGGGAGATGTGAGCATCTGATGTGTGATCTTATAATCTTAACAAGCACCGATAGCTGTCTATACAATAGTCATGAAATGAATGCCTTATTTTCTTAGATTGTTTTGCTACTCATTAAATTTAACTGGAGACTGCAAAGTATTTAATTTTAGATTTGGGATTACCTTTCTCATGTGTCCCGTTTATCTTTTTAACTGTAGATAGAGTTTTTCTGAATGGTAACAGCCATGATATTGTGTTAGCTTTGATGTTATCGCCAGACAACATCCTATTCCAGTGAAACACCCTTTTGCATGTTCTTTAAGGTAAATTGAGTATTCATGAGCCCTGAATTTTTGTTTGCTATAGTTTTGTCATATCTAATTGTCCATGTAAAGATGATCCTTGTTCCTGACTCTCAGATGCAATTCAATTTTTAAGCGAGTGTTCCTCAAAAATTCAGATGAACACGGTAAGATAAATGCTTCCTAAAGCCAAACCTCAAAGTAGTATTAATGAGGACTTCTTTTTTTTTTACTAGAGTGATAGCGATTCACATCTGCTGAGGATCTGACCCTTAGAGTTAACTTACCTGATGATAATTTCTGCTGATGCTCCATTTATATGAGCAGAACAGAGGGACCTCAAAGACCACAGCAATTATTCATAAATGGTTTGATGCCCTTTTATTTCACCACAGAAGCTCAAGGGAACCACTGTGGTAATAAGATTCATGCCCACCATTTTACCTTCATGAAATCACTGACTTGATGAATGATACTGATATGGAACGTTGCCTTCTATGCAGGTATGAAAGGAAAAGTTAATCCTGGGATCTTCAAAGCAAAACTGAGAGACTTCAGTCAAAATTATTTGGACATGGAAAAAATCCTGATAATTACTGTCACACACACAGAGTGACACATGGACATGTCCACTTACTTTGACTTTTGGGAAGTGGCAGAGGAGGAGGAAATGCAAGTACCAGATCAAAAGAGCAAGAGTTTTCAAGTTGTCAGCATGGTGAGTCATCTGCACAGTGTTTCCACAAATATGACAACAACAGTGACTACCCCTTACTTTTAGCTGCAGTCACACACAAGCACTTAAGTGGAGTGGGAGGAGGCAAGAGAGCTTTTTCTGAAGTGGAAATAGCAGGAGGAGGATATCATATGAAACAAACTTCAGCAGCAGGAAAGACTTGTGACAGGATAAAGATTATGTGTTCTGTAGATAGCAATCCTAGAAACAGAGTTGCTTGGTGGCTTCTTATATGAGAAAAAGATCTGTATTAAAACTCAGTGTTGTACTGTGTGACATTTTACTGCTAGTTTTTAGTGCTGGAGAACAAGAAACTTTCAAATCCCCTCTGAAGTTATAGTGCTAACAGAAAACTATTTTTTTATATCATCTTAATCTGAGAAACCCCTTTTTTCTATATAGATTATATAGCAAGAATATTTGTGGAATCCACGGTGTTACCTCTCTCCTCTGTCTCTGGGTTCTCTGTGTGGGTCTATAGCTAATGTGGCAACATCTGTCCTATATTTCAAATGTATCAGGAGGCCTTTTGAGCAAACTATCTTTTAGAAAAGAGCTAGAGATTGCATAGTCCCCTGTGGCTATAGGAAAATTTAATGGAGTTGGAGACTAATCCCCCCACCATTGCTCCATGGAGCATGGAGAGCAAATTCCCTTACCCCTGAGGAAGAAGTCAAATGTTCTCAGAGGGAAACCTCAGACAATTTTTCTCTTTCCCTCCCTCTTGGGTAGAGTTTTCTATGGGAATGACTGAGGATTGACCCTATGGAAATAATAATTTGAGAAGACTTATTATAAAATTGATTTTATTTCCTTGTCATTGTGAAGTTGTTCCCTATAGCATGTTCTCTAATGATTTATCCATGAGTTTCAAGTGCTATAAGTACCAGTGGTTCTGCATCTCCCTGGCCTGTCTCACTGACAGATGGCAAGAGATGGAGATCGCAAGCCACAGCAGACACAAAAAGAGAGATAGCCAAATAAGATAAAGATGAAATTTTTTTTTCCTGTAGGAGGAAGCTGTCTGTGAGGATCAGGAGTGAGACCAGCAGCATGCAGTGTATATTCTGAATGATATAGTAGTTTAAATCTAGGCTACTTTTAAAGACAATGAAATTTGCCTCAGACACAAGCCCAAACACTTTCAAACTTATCTCCCTTTAAATCTGTTTCACTCTTTTCTTTAGTTTGTTTGCACAATGTCTGTGAGAAGAGCTTCTTATTATTCCCCTCTTCCCCTCTGTTCTCTTATTAATGTCTCACTCCATTCAGCCATACTTGGGCGCTAGGTATGATGAGAAGTGCTGAAGCACCACGAAGTAATGTTCTTGAGGAATCCCTGATCTGCTGAGCAACTTCTTGTGAGATTTAGAACTCCAAAGGATTGACCATAAATAAATAAGACCTTTGAACACCTTATAGGTCCTGGGAAACAAAATCCACTTCCTATTACCAGTGTCACTGGAGAGTTTGCAATCTATTCAGTCCTGTCATGCTGTCCACCTGCCTCTTGCATTCTGTCTCCAGCAACCATGGCCATATCCTGTCTCTTCTGCTACTCATCCATCCAATATAGCACTGCATGGTTCTGACTTCTACATATGAGATTTGGTATTAGATACTTTTTTCCTATTTGGTATTGACTCTGGAAATTCTTATGCAGACAACAAATGCGGTTGTGAATTTAATCTCCATGTTTCTTTTTCTTTTTTTTCATAGGGCATCTCTTTTCCTTAATTGCTTTTGGTTTGTTTGTTCAAATTAAGTATTTATTGCATTTGAAGAAGAATGAACTTTTGGTACAAGATAATAAAGGATTTATCTGATGATAAAACATGTAAATCTTTCCAGAAACTTCAAGAAGATTTTAATATTAATGCAGATCAAATATGGAAATATATGCAACTTGTGAATAGTTTTATGGAAACAGGAAGAGCTGTGGTTTCAGTGTAGGAGTAATCCTTATTAGGATGGGTTTCTGATACTGATAAGACAGAAATACAGTGTTTCATTTTTTTGTCTTGCTTAAATCTCTTCATTCTTTTGTGAAAGTTCAGGAAAGAATAACAAGTCTTTTTTTTTTTAATAAACTGCTGAATAAATCATTAGAGACGAAACTACAAGGAACAAGTTTGTAGTGCAAGAAAAAAAAATCAGTTGTGTAACAAGCCTTCTCAATGTCTAATTTGCAGAGGGTCAATCACAACCCTACCCTTTAGAAAAAAATATTAATTATAGATAATTAATATTTTTCTATTTTAATAAGCATGGATATCCCCTCTCATGTGGTGCCCTCAGGGTAACTTTTCCTTTCTCTTAGTATGAATTTAAGTACAAGGGACTAGTACTCAATATTCCTAACCTAATACAACATACTTATTAAATTAGTGTTTAAAGTATTTAATTTTTTTAATCTTTGATTTGCTCTTTCCAAAACATCATTGAAACCATGTAATGTACTTGCTCAACAGCAAAAACCACCAAAAATTTTAAGTTTTAAGTAAAATGAGAGGAGAAAATCAAGAGATAAGATACAGGTGAATTTTTAACACAGCAAAGTTCTCGGGTATCCTTCACAATTTTTAGAATTTTTTTCGAGAGTAGATCATGATATAGGCAGTGAAGTCTCATAACCATTAAAGAAGAGCATGGAACAGGGGGATATTGGGGTTCCTGCTTCATGCCTCAGGCTGAAAAGCTTCAACTCTCTCTTTGACTTCGTAGGAGAGATGCTCCATCTCTCTGATCATCTTAGTGGTCCTCCTCTGGACCTGTCCAACGGGTCCATGTCCTTCTTATGTTGGGTGCCCCAGAGCTGTCTGTAATAACCCAGGTGGGATCCCTTGAGAGTGGAATAAAGGAGGATTCACTCTACAGAGACTCTTCTTTTCAGAGTTATGTCTCTTCTTTGCAGACTGTGTCCCCCAGCAGGAAATCCTCCTAGATTCACAGTTGTATTTAGGAGCATGGAATAGGTGGTGGACAGCCCAAAGGTCCAGAGACCACCTTATGTTTCTAACCCTTTCTTGTAATATTATCTCTTCTCAGTTTTTACATTATCATTTTGGGTAAGTTTTCAAATTTGGCCAACATGAATGATTTTGCAAGTCTACACATGAAACTCATTTGTACTGTCCTCTAAAGTAATTCTGAAAACACTCTGCTCCCATTTATCATTCAATATCCAGGTTTCTTTCACTTACTGTGTTCTAGAACATGCTCTCATCTAACTAGTGACAAACCTCTGCAAGATGTTTTGCTCATTGGAGAGGCAATTAGATGTTAAAGAAATTTTTTGCTTTTTATTTTAAAATGTCTTGTTGGATAAATAGTATACAGATTTTCCTGAGATGTGCTTTGAGCTGCTTGGAAAATGAAGAACAGAGCCTTTCATTGAAATTAATGGGAAAGTTCAGTGAAATTTGGATTAGACTCTAATGATAAAGCAATCTGAAACAGAAACATCATTAAAAGATACTGGTAATGGAATTGTGAGCTTATTTGTCTGAAAAACAGCTTGCAAGGTAATAAGTAATAAATTATTGCTAAGAAGTACATCTGTCTCTAAATAGAAAAATGTCTAGTGGAATGCATTGTACATCTGTTCTAATGAAATTATTAAAATAAGTACCTTTGAGATAAGAGTATGTATTATAAAGATGACCAAGTGAACAGAGGGCTAGGGGGCTTTTATGCTAATTAAATGATAGACGGATGGTAAAGAGACAAGTTGTTTATATATGCTGAACACAGAAAATCTAGAAGACCATCTGACACCTTCTGTCAGAGAGAAAACATGTCTGCTTAATTAAGGGCTGTAATATTGTATGTATGCTTGCAGGCAGTGATAAGGTAGCTAATCTAGCTTTTCCTGAGGTGCACTCTGTCTTTTCAGTGCTTAAATTTCAGCCTTAAGATTCCCCTAATGTTGCTGTTTGTATGGGATTGTTTCTCTCTTTCTGGCATGTAACTGATTCCCTGAGAGATAGATGCACCTCCAAACAGCGACTGCTTGTCAGGAAGACAGTTTTTCATACCTGATTTTAATGCAGACCTTTATTTTACAGACAGGTTTCTCAGAGGCTCATCCTGTCTTATTTTTAATGAATAAAAAAAGAGGTAAGTGGGAAATCCTGTCATGCAGGCATTCCAGATGAGACTAGGACAACATCACATTTGAATAACCACCCTATGGATCCATCAAACTGAGCTGAGACATGCCTTAGGAGCCTCGACTCAAAACTGAGCCCTCAGATTCAGGGTGAGATGCAGCCTGTGTGTGGCTGTGTGTGCCTCGGCTCCCCTTGCTGCAGTGCCCCTGCTTGGGAGAGTGCTGGCATTGGCAGAGCATGGTCTTACAGAGGAGTTTAATTGTGCCTTTGCTGTATTACGCAGAAACATATGGCTCAAAGCCCATAGGAAAATATCAGAAAAGGAATTTTGCAGCAATAACATAAACCTTATTTTGCACGAAGTATTCAATATTTGTTGTCTGAGTGCCTGCTCAGGGTTTGAAAGCCAGGTGTTGTTAGATTTCACTAAGTTTGGCATATTTGCCTCTATTCCCTCCCCAGTCTACAGTTGTTTTTGTGAGGAAACTGCAATATACACGGTTGTGTTCATGGACTGCACTATACAAATTTTGCTCCTAATCATTGCCCGTATAAAATGCTGGGGTGATGGATATCTGCCCAATGGAAATTTAAGTGCCATAAATTCAAAGCAAACTTGGCATGATTTGTACCTCCCTTACAAAGCTCTCTCGATTATTTTTTTTTTTAGTTGAGTAGGTTTCAGTAGGACCAAAACAGCCTCCCACAAGCCTTGAAGTGGTAAATCTGTATTAGTAGTGACTACTGCTCTCAGAGATGTGAATAGTGAAATTGGTGCACATAGCACCAGCATTCATTTCTTATTTTTATTTTAAATGTCCAGGTCTCAAAAAGCACCAATATCTTGTTGGTTCTTGGTGTGAAGCCACTCGCACAAGTGAATGAATCTCTATGTGGGTCCCATGAAAGAGTTCAAGGAGTTGCACTCAATGATAAACAGTCACCAACAATGCAGCTGAACTGATCTGATTCTCTGTGTGCTTGAGGTATAGATGTTTTCCCAAACAGATTAGCACTGATTAGCAACGAATTATCAAGTATAAAATGAGTTTCTTGGCTTCTAGCCACTGGACACATAGAAAGAAAGGGTATCTGCAGGAGGAGGAAAATGAGTATCCATGGATGAATAAAACGCTTGGATATATTTGTTGTTGCAGGTTATTGCCAGCTTAAAATAAAAGTGGTCATTGCCAGTTAAATACAACACCTCTGTCCTTACAGTAAGCATATGGCTTTGTAGAAAGAGGACATATTAAATAAATTCTTTCTGCTTGCCTGTGATTTTTGAATATATTGTGCTGGATAGCAGTACAGTATTTGAGCATTTCTGTCATGCGGAAGCAATCAGCTCTTTAGACAGTGCTGCTTGCTTAAAATGCTGATGTTGATGATGCTGAAAACATGGGGTGAGGGAAAACTGAGGTGCCATCTTGAATAGGCTTGCAGACACTGGGCTGCTTTAAGAGAAGGTAAAAGACATGTTAAACACTTAACACTTAGCTGGTAAGAGGAAAAGTAAGCAGTTGGAGTATTGTCCCTAAAGAGAAACATTAATAAAAAGCAAGCTGCTTCAGATGGATGAAAAACCGTGAAATTGGTACACCTGATTATGAAGAAGAAGAGAACGATCAGTAAAATAGTTGGTCTGTTAGACTGTGGCCTCTGCTCTGTAAAATAGGACTCTATTGAGGGTGTGAGGCTTCCCTTAGCCACGGGAACCTGCAGACTGCATGCTCAGCCCTTCTGCCAGTTTATTTTAGTTATTCTAAGCAATAGAAGGTGGTAGGCACAATATCTCCACAGTTAACAGGTGTATTATCACTTTAATTATCTTTAACTACTAGGCATGCTGTGATAGTAGGCATTGAGAGATGCAAATATAAAGCAGACCTCTGAAAACAGTTTGTCTTGAATAGACTGAAATGGACTTGTTTTTTTTTTACATAGAAGAGCTAATGTTTGTTACTAGCACTCATAGTCTTGGCTACACATGCTAATTAATTTTCCAGCAGCCTTATGGTTGACATCAGAAAAAAATTATATAAAAATATAGATAATGTCCTATATTTGCTTACCAAAAGGAGACTTTGACATTTTTAAAAGAAAAAAAATCAAAACAAAACCCAAATATTTTTAACTGTTGTATGAAACCAGAAAAAAAATTAATTAAAAACCCAGTGGTGATTGTTTTATGTGATGAACAGAAAGGTGGGTATTTATATCTTATTTCTGTATCTGTATGTCTCCAAAGACAGTACTTGCTAATGAGGCAAAGGAGGAGAAAATGGTTATTCAATATTTTACTTTTTTAAAAAAGAATTTTACCTTTCTTATTGTTTGTTAAAAGCAGACATTATTACAGAAATCTCACTGAATCGCTCAAATTTCTATAAAACCAGGTTTCAAAACATAATTTTCTAATAGACAAATGTATGTAACCTAACATGCATTCACTCATCTCTGTTTCTTCTCTTTATGCATTCATTTTCCAAGGCTGCCTCCTTTTCCACATCCCAAATATTTTCCTTTAATGTGTGGTGTTTTTTTGTTTTTCGGTTGGTTGGATTTTGGTTTTTTGTGGGTTTTTTTGTTTTGAAGCTGCTCGGAAATGTATGTCAGTAGTATTAACTCACATCTTCAAATTCCAGCCTCCCAGTGTCTAGTTCTTAAAAGCAATGGGCTAATGAGAAAAAGATGTATGACTTCAGCTTTTTATTTATTTCTAGGCTCACTGTGTATCCCAAGCCATGTGATGCACCTGTGTGTGCTGGCTTTACTGGAAGATTCTTAGACAGTTACTGTACTGGTCTGATGTTTCCAGACGAACACATATATTGCAGGTGTATAGCACTGCTTTCACAGTGGTTTCTTGAAGGGTTATAAAGAGCATACATGTTGTGACAATGCACCAGTGTTCAGATATTGCTAAGGTATTCAAAGATCAATGGTTAGCTCTCGCTTGCTTTTCAGTGAATCCGTTCCAAGCAATTTGTCATCTTCCTGCTTTCAGCAATATTATACACACAGCCTTGTACCGATCTCTTGGCATAGGAGAACGTCTGTACTTGGAGCAGTGTGTTCATTGAAGAATTTTTTTTAACTCTTCATCCTTGTGTAGATCTTTAACGATCTGCTATATGCTGCCTCTTTCTCTAATCTTCTGAGAGATCAGCAGGCACAAAGTGTACTGAGAAAATAATCCTATACCACATTCTGAAACTGCAGGTTTGATTCCAGCCCGTCTGGTGGGACTGCTGCTAAAAGCCAGCATCTAAAGAAGCAGCTCATTTGAATTCTGGGTGTACACAGGATTTAATGTGAATGTGCTCAGAGTCTGAAGGCTGATGTATCAAAGACACCATTCAACACCACCTCAGGAATGTTCCTAATAGTGTGACCATTTTTTCCTTTCACTTCTGTCAAATTTATCAATGTCTGATGTCATTCTTTCACGAAGAGGGAGCCTATTAATATGCATAAAGTAAAAAAAAAGGTTCATTCCAATGCATTAACATTTACTCATGGCAATTATGTCTGAGCTTATTAAATTCATATATCCCCCCCTTCTTTCTTTCTGTTCCACCCCTACATAAAGTAGCATCAAATCTATTGATTTTTGTTAAGCTCCATATGTGTGTGTACCCCTCTACCTATATTTATAAGTATGTATCTATACATCTCTCTATAGATATCTTTCAGCACTAAGGACTGAAAAATTTTACCCACTTTTTGTATCTTACTGCTAGAGCATTTCCTACGAAAACTAATGACTGCTTACCTAGAGCTAGACTGAGCTATTAGGTAGGCACATAACTGCATTGCCCCAGGAAGTATACACGGAAAGAATTGGACCTGAAAGCAGCATAGTTTATCTTGCCTCCCTCTCCTTGTTTGTGAAGGGAAAAGGTAATCTGCACTTCTCCTTTTTCTTTTTTTTTTTTTTGTACAGGTTAATTTTCCTGTGCATATAAGCATATAAGATAAAGAACCAAGATGCTCTCACCTCTCAGCATCTCTCTTGTGCCTGCAGTCCCTGTCTCACAAGCCCAGATGATCCCTTCAAGCCTGAGGACTGTTGGATTCCAAAATTTGGATATGAGAAAAAGAAAACTGCTAAGTTTAAACAAAAGCCTTGGGCTGACAGAGACTGGGGAAAAATCTCCATCTAGAGTCCAGACAAGGATCCATTGATGTTATTGGTTTGGAATGTCCTGCCCAAGCCACAGAAACCATGCCCTGATTTCATCAAGCCAGTGCAGAAGACTTATTGTGTTTTCTCTCTCCCTTTGTGTTCCCTGGATC
This sequence comes from Lepidothrix coronata, assembly GCF_001604755.1. Lineage (NCBI taxonomy): Eukaryota > Metazoa > Chordata > Aves > Passeriformes > Pipridae > Lepidothrix > Lepidothrix coronata. Next base: position 11,668,317 of record NW_016690184.1, read on the forward strand.
CTGTGCATTCTGCAAACCTGAACACCTCTTTCCCTCATGTAATCCCCGTAAGATAAGATGGGTTTTTCCCTCTGCTGTAATTGTAAGACCCCAAATTTGTAAACCTGGGTTTTTCCCTTATGTCATCCCCTGAAACCCCCAGTTTGTAATAAATTGTAATAGTTACAACCCCCTGTTGAATACGTGGACCCTAAACCCTTTAAATATGAACTTGTAAGTCCAATAAAGCATTCTAGTTTCTTGCCTCTGCTGGGATCATCTTAGCTTTATTGACCTCTGCAAGGGATGTCCCTGTGCTAGGCTTTTGTAATGATAAATGTGGTCTGTGCATGAAGACAGCCATTAGGTTAAATGGTGCATGTTTCCTTTCATGAAATGTTTGCCTAGATTCTCCCCAAGAGGATCAGCTCTCTGCCCCAGCCTTCACTGCTCTGTGCAGGGTGCGAGGGGGCTGTTTGTCTGTCACCCTGTGGGTTTGGGGCAACAGTGGTGGGTGAAGGGCAAGTGTGCAGGACCGCACACCCAAGGGATCCGTGTCAGCACTTTTCCCACCTGAAGCTGGAGGACACTATGCCACAAGCTGGGGTTTGCACTGGTTTTGGTGGAAACTGACAGTTGTTTAAGTCAGGGAATGAGGCAAGTCAGTGAGGAGGCCATGTGCAGGGTGAGATTTTGCTGCAAATTTAGGTAGTACCTCAAGGCATCTTTCCAGAAAGGGAATTCTTCAAGTTGGATTGATGCAGCCTTCAACCACTGCCCTTCAGCTGGGCTAGCCACTTTCTGAGGGGCTGGAGCAGGTGAATTGAGAAGATGGTGGTCAAAATATAGAGAACAAATTATATCTTAATGCTATGTAAGCACTCCTCCTCCTGCAGGGATATTTATAATACAATTAAATTCCCCTTCCTCTTCCCACCCTGGGACCTGAAACTTGCAAATAAATGCATCTTCGCAAGAAGTTTAGGTTCAGGAATCCAAGTGTCTTCTGCTCTCTGACAGGATGGAAGAGGAAAAACCAGAGAAGCTAGATTCCTATTTGATGGAGGAAGTTCAGAGTTATTGGCTCAGCCAGATCAAAAAAGAGCTGCTATTGAAGTAATCACTGCAAGTACCTAAAAGCTATGGTCAGGATTGGAAGGATGCTCCTTTGATGGTTTCCTAAAATAAATATAAACATGTTTTACTCTTTTAAGCTGAATCAACAGTAGAGAAATGTCTGTTAGCCAACAGGCCCCCAGCATTACTTTGGTCACTTTTTTTTCTGCTATGGCTTAAATCACAGTTTAAATATTAACTTCATTTTCTCTCTTAGTGATCCACTGGAAATTAAAGGGAAGAGGAGAAAAGGGAAGAAGAATCCATGGCTTTAAAAAGGAAAACAGGACTTTGGTTCCTGTTGACTTGTGTTTAGTCCACTCCTTGTTGCACCCTCAATACTTGCATTTACAGTTGCTCACAGTGTAATAATCAAGCAGCCTTGCCTGGCAGGAGGCTATTCTGAGTGGACTGCTATGTCCTTAGACATCACCACATTGCCTCGGGACAGACACATATCTGGCATTTTTGTGCTGGTCATCCTTGGGCTATCTCGCCAAGACCTGTAGGCTTTCCTGAGTTCAAGTGAGATGCTTCAATCCAGCAGTCAACTGTATGTCAATCCAGCAGTCAACTGCAATCAACATTATTAAAAATAGCTGTATTTACCATGATTCAAGTTAGTTTGTTTTCTTCAAAGAAACACTATGTGCTTCTGTTCATGTGACTAACAATGCAATTAACTTCTATTTTGTCCACACCTGTACATTTGCACGACTGCTGAAGCCCCAGTGAGCTGGGTGATTTATAAGCCCTTTGTGCCACTTGCCTGTTCCATTCAGCAGGATACTATAACCTAACCCTTTCCCTAATGGCATTAAAAGGTGCAATTAATCAATAAAAAGGGTCAGTTAATATTCTCCACACGTAAGTGCTGAACATCAGAATAATACACTCTCTTGTGGTTGGCAATCCATCATTTTGTGGTTTAGCTCAAAAGGAAATTGGCAGGACAACCACAGTGCACACCATAGGATTGCTCCATGGAACTGGAGCAGCTCTCATATCTGCTGCAGAGAAACATTTTCTCTGCTGAAAGAGTTTTTTTTTAAATAAATAGAACAGTTAGTAGGGAGTAAAATTTTCTTTCTGTGGTTTGAGAAACTTTCTTTTTACTTCAAAGACGTAAGTGGTATGAGGGAATCCCCTAGCAGCTATAGGCCCTGGGAATTAAAATTTTTCCCTCTGTTCCCTATTCCCTAAGAAACACAGCATGAATCCTACTACCATATATTTCTCTGAGTAGCCTCCTGTGGAAAGAGAGAGGCTTGATTAGTGCATGCGCCTGCTCACATTTAGAAGATTAAGAGACTTTAGAAGACTAAGAGAAACGTTGGCTTGATATTCATTCCCATACTCAAGCTCTCTGAACTATGTACATTACGAGGTAACATTTCCATTGCAGGAGGCAATGTGGGAAACAAGGATTGAGGTATCCTTGCCTGAAACCAAATCAATTAATTTGCTCTACAGTTCTCAAAGATCCTTCTCTTAATAAAGGGCTGGCCTGGATTCAGAAAGTTTTTGGCTCTTGTGTGTCACCAGTGCTCTGTAGATGACCTGGAATAGTTTACTGGCAGATGCAGCCTTCTTAGGAATATCTTCTTTTCTTGCACCATTTCAATGCTGTTTATAGTTATATGTAATTCATATTTCTCTACTGCTTCATATTTCTTAATCTTAATTCTGAGTTGCTGGTGATTTTTCTAACTAAAATTGTGTTGATATTTTTTGCAGTTGTTCTTTGAATTGGGAATATTTTTGTTATCCAGAAAATACCATTATAAAGTGAGTTGCTTTGAACTTTCAGCTTTCTGGTGAGTAATTAAAATATCCCCTTCAGTTATCTGTGTGTTTTCTGTCTGAAGCTGCCATGAACTTAAAGCAGGTTTCCATTCCAGGCTGTTTTGTCTATGTCTCAATGCTAATGTTTCATTTCATGTAACAAGCCATTGTTTTTTTCTGGAGCTCAGGCCTTTCTGTTACACTGAGTTTCAACAAGCCTGGCCTTACTTATCGCAGAGTCACAGAATAAGCTCAATTGGAAGGGACCCACAAGGATCATGGTCATTTTGTGTCTGCCTGAGCCCATTTAGTACAGTGGTGGGTTAATTTTAAGATTTGGTACTTCTTTAGAAAAAGATCTAGAAAAAAGATATTTGCAGGATATGGCTGCATCCTATGTTCCTTGTTCTCTCAACTGTTCTTTTTTATACACCTTTGGATTCCGTATAATATGTTCCATGTGTGTAGACTATGTTTTACGGATGAAGTGGATTGGCAAATTAAGCTACCTGGCTGTGGAATTCAGGTCCTTGAACTGCAGTGCTGAGTCTTTTATTAGAGTGCAGAAAAGGGAAATTTATAACAGACGTCAATAGATTTGAGATACTGCGGGACAGTGGTGGCTTAATAATGAAGAGTTTCAAAAAGGGCATTTCTGCAGAACTTCACAATTGGTGTCTGGACAACAGTTGGCCTAACATTTGTTTAATGGTTTGGGGTTTTTTTTAGGGATATGGCCAAACAATATAAAATGAACTTCATGAACTTCATGAACAACCATAAGAAGCTGAGGGTCTGAAGTTGCTTTGTACAGAAGTCTTCAAAGTGCCTAATCTGTGAATTTTTAAATTAGTAAATATTATAATTTGTTATAATTTTTGTCAAGAATAGTATTTTCAAATGGTGTAAATTAGTTATAAATAATCTTCATCTGTGGCTGTCTGTACACTGATATAAAAAAAAATTACTTGCAATACTTTAATACAGCAATTTTTATTTTGAAAGTTAATTTAAAATTAAAACACTGCAGCATTCTAAGCAATGCAACACAGGTAAATTCTGTGCTAAAAATAACCAAAATGCTAGGGACTATAATTATACACCACCTTTGTCTACAAGTTGGTTAGCAGAAATATGGCTGGACAGCCTGCAGACAACTTTCTGTAAGAGGGGTATTCAAAGTGGAGAAGGTGGAGACCTCGTAGGTGTCTGCAACTTCCTCACAAGGGGAGGCAGAGGGACAGGCAATGATCTGCTCTCTGGTGGACAATGAGAGGACCAGAGGGAATGGCATGAAGCATTTTCCAGGTTTAGGCTGGATATTAGAAAAAGGTTCTTCACCCAGAGGATGGTTGGGCATCAGAACAGGCTCTCCAGGGAAGTGGTCACAGCACCAAGCCTGACAGAGTTCAAGAACCATTTGGACAATGCTCTTGGACACATGGTGTGATTCTTGGGGCTACTGTGTGCAGGACCAGGAGCTGGACTTTGGTGCTTCTAGTGGGACCCTTCCAACTCAGGATATTCAATGATTCCATGAAATTTCTCTATCTCTTTTCCCACCTGTTACTTCTCTTAGTAACAATCTAGCAACCTTTTCCTGAGTGAAAAGCAACATATCCATAGTCATCATAATCAGTAGCAGAACTGTAGTGTCTTTGATCTCCAGGAACTGAAGAGCAATCCATTGTGCTAAACACTATACAAACACTGCATCCATGTAAATGTAGCTGTAGAAAAAGCACTCTCACTTGCTCCAAGCAAGATAAGAAGACTGGCAACGATAAAATAGCTGAATCATCATCAGACTCTCTCTCCTTTTCTGATAAAGCAAACATTGCTGTTACCATGAGAAGATTCATTGTGACTCAGCTGTCCTGTTTTACAGTGCCTGAGGGGCTATGCTGGATCTCTCCTTGGTCATTGGTGGCAGTTGTAATGGCCTTGAAGTCGTCAGCAAAAATATTTTCATTCCTTATGAAACTAAGCTGTTTCTTGATTGTCTGGCCTCTTTCCCTCAAAATTTGCAATGAGTTTGTAAAAGAAGATGGTAATAAAAAAAATTACTTGGAGGGATTGTTCTAGTAATAGTTTGTAATATATTTTAATGATTCTTTTCATTTACTGAATAACATTTAAGGTAAAATCTCATTCCAGAAACACACAGTTCTGCTATTAGTGCCATTTCTGTGTTACATTAACTTCTCATAACAAGATCTGTTTTTATGAGGGTAGCTTCATAAGAGAAGTTTCTTTTTCATTTGCAGTTTGCTAAATTATAGCAGTTTCTGAGTCTGACTGCTAAGGAACGGGGCCTTCTATTTGGCTACAGTTTTAGATAAATACATTATTTATGAAAATAGGCATTTCTCTTATGTATCAGGAAATAGTTTGCATAATCCCCAGCTTTTTGCAGTAATCCAAACACGATTCATTTACTTTTCACAGGTTTTGATGGTGGAAGAACATAAGAAAGCCACTTCAAAATACACCTTCTGAGGCCAGAGACAAACCTGACCTCTTCTCAAACACTTCTGCTTTGCTCAAAGAGGCTGACCCATGGGATCGATGCCAAAGGAAGGTGCTCAGGGCCCAGGGTCTGGGATGCTGAACATGGCACTTTTTCAAGGTGAAATAGCAACACAGAAGGAGGCTATTTTTATAAGTAAAAGTACTTGCCTGATTCTCCTGTCACTGCTCAGTGACTTGCATTTATATATACTATTTAAAGATTCGTTAAATGCATAAATATGTGTAGTCTGTGACATGCAGCTCAACAGATATTAAAAGATCCCAGCCTGTGGTTATGATTTAACTTGCTCTTTAAGACTTTTGCAACTGCTTCACATTTTCTACGCCTTTTTAGTTTGTGAGGTGAAAGCTGGATTGTGGTGATAGCTCAAAGAGCCTTCCCTTCCCTTCCCTTCCCTTCCCTTCCCTTCCCTTCCCTGCCCTGCCCTGCCCTCCCCTCCCCTGCCCTGCCCCGCCCCTCCCCCCCCTCCC